>NC_058086.1:127129988-127469664 GCF_014858855.1 Bufo gargarizans
GGAGAAGGAGAAGAGGCAGGACGGTGAGCGCCAGGAGTGTGGCTTTGTGGGTTCTGATGGTGTTGCTCCAACTCGGCTCGGTGATAGGAGGCAAGGTGCCCTAGGTGAGTGTTGGGCTTACCATGACTTATTCATTGACAGCACAGGCTGTAAATGTCAACACTATTGTCAGCAGCGGACACATTAAAAAAAGCCCACACTGCAGAGCCATGTGCTGGCGTCCTGTGAGCACCAGATGTGACCGTGCATGGTGGATGTTTCATTCCAGATACATTACCATTCTGCTTTTTGCCTCCTGTGCCCCGTAAGTTCTGACTGCTTCTCCTCCCTATCTGCTGCTCCGTATCTCCCTCTGAACTCCCCTCCCCTTGTGGGCACCCACGTGATGTCCATCGACACGTCATCATCAGATCCGCACCTTCACTACCATTGACATTAGAGATCTCAGAGTAGGCAGCACCTCCTGGGGCTGATCTGGGTACTTTCGTCAGACTGCTGGGTGGTGACCGTTGATACCTCCTCTTCCTGATCCAATGCCAAGAATGGCTGCGCATCGGTAAGGTCTTGGAATGCATGTAAGTCACAGAGGCCTGATGGGATACACCCGAGGCTATTAAAAAAGCTCAGCGGTGAACTAGCAAAACCATTAACAGATTTATTTAACCAATCACTGGCAACAGGAGTCGTCCAAGAAGATTGGAAATTAGCTAATGTTGTGCCCATTTACAAGAAAGGTAGTAGGGAGGAATCGGGCAACTATAGGCAAGTAAGCCTGACATCAATAGTGGGGAAATTAATGTAAACCATACTTAAGGAAAGGATTGTGGAACATCTAAAATCCCATGGATTGAAAGATGAAAAACAGCATGGGTTTACTTCAGGGAGATAATGTCAAACTAATCTTATTGATTTTTTTGATCGGGTGACTAAAATAATAGATGGCGGAGGTGCAGTAGACATTGCTTATCTAGACTTTAGTAAGGCTTTTGATACTGTCCCACATAGAAGGCTTATCAATAAATTGCAGTCTTTGTGCGTGGACTCCCATATTGTTGAATGGATTAGGCAGTGGCTGAGGGACAGACAGCAGTGGGTTGTAGTCAATGGAGTATATTCAGACCATGGTCTTGTTACCAGTGGGGTACCTCAGGGATCTGTTCTGGGACCCATATTGTTTAATATCTTTATCAGCGAAATTGCAGAAGGCCTCGATGGTAAGGTGTGTCTTTTTGCTGATGACACAAAGATTTGTAACAGGGTTGATGTCCCTGGAGGGATACACCAAATGAAAAAGGATTTAGGAAAACTAGAGGAAAGGTCAAAAATGTGGCAACTAAAATTTAATGTTGATAAGTGCAAGATAATACACCTGGGGCGTAAAAACCCAAGAACAGAATATAAAATCAGTGATACAGTCCTAACCTCAGTATCTGAGGAAAGGGATTTAGGGGCCATTATTTCATAAGACTTAAAGGTAGGCAGACAATGTCATAGAGCAGCAGGAAATGCTAGCAGAATGCTTGGGTGTATAGGGAGAGGCATTACCAGTAGAAAGAGGGAGGTGCTCATGCCGCTCTACAGAGCACTAGTGAGACCTCATTTGGAGTATTGTGCGCAGTACTGGAGACCATATGTCCAGAAGGATATAGATACTTTGGAGAGAGTTCAGAGAAGAGCTACTAAACTAGTACATGGATTGCAAGACAAAACTTACCAGGAAAGATTAAAGGACCTTAACATGTATAGCTTGGAAGAAAGACGAGACAGAGGGGATAGGATAGAAACTTTTAAATACATAAAGGGAATCAACAAGGTAAAAGAGGAGAGAATATTTAAAAGAAGAAAAACTGCTACAAGAGGACATAGTTTTAACCCCTTAAGGACACAGCCTTATTACACCTTAGGACCAGGCAATTTTTTGCAAATCTGACCAGTGTCACTTTAAGTGGTGATAACTTTAAAACGCTTTGACTTATCCAGGCCATTCTGAGTTTGTTTTTTCGTCACATATTGTACTTCATGACACTGGTAAAATAAACTAAAAAAATATATATTTTTTTGCATAAAAAAATGCCAAATTTACCAAACATTGGGAAAAATTAGCAAATTTCAAAGTTTCAGTTTCTCTACTTCTGTAATACATACATGTTACTTCATGTAATACCCCTAAAAATTGTGATGACTTTACATTCCCCATATGTCTACTTCATGTTTGAATTATTTTGGGAATTATATTTTATTTTTTGGGGATGTTACAAGGCTTAGAAGTTTAAAAGCAAATCTTGAAATTTTTCAGAAATTTACAAAAACCCAATTTTTAGGGACCACTACAGCTCTGAAGTCACTTTGCGAGGCTTACATAATAGAAACCCCCCAAAAATGACCCCATTCTATAAACTACACCCCTCAAGGTATTCAAAACTGATTTTACAAACTTTGTTAACCCTTTAGGTGTTGCACAAGAGTTATTGGCAAATGGGGATGAAATTTGAGAATTTCATTTTTTTTGCCTAATTTTCCATTTTAACCCATTTTTTCCACTAACAAAGCAAGGGTTAACAGCCAAACAAGACTGTATCTTACCCCATATGTGGCTGTAAACTACTGTACGGCCACACAGCGGGGCGTAGAGTGAAAGGTGCGCCGTTTGGTTTTTGGAAGGCAGGTATCGCTGGACTGGTTTTTTGACACCATGCCCATTTGAAGCCTCCCTGATGCAACCCTAGAGTAGAAACTCCATAAAAGTGACCCCATCTAAGAAACTACACCCCTCAAGGTATACAAAACTGATTTTACAAACTTTGTTAACCCTTTAGGTGTTGCACAAGATTTAATGGAAAATAGAGATACAATTTCAAAATTTCACTTTTTTGGCAGATTTTCCATTTTAATATTTTTTTTCCAGTTACAAAGCAAGGGTTAACAGCCAAACAAAACTCATTATTTATGGCCCTGATTCTGTAGTTTACAGAAACACCCCATATGTGGTCGTAAACTGCTGTACGGGCACACGGCAGGGCGCAGAAGGAAAGGAATGTCATACGGTTTTTGGAAGGCAGATTTTGCTGGACTGTTTTTTTTTACACCATGTCCCATTTGAAGCCCCCCTGATGCACCCCTAGAGTAGAAACTCCATAAAAGTGACCCATCTAAGAAACTACACTCCTCAAGGTATACAAAACTGATTTTACAAACTTTGTTAACTCTTTAGGTGTTGTACAAGATTTAATGGAAAATAGAGATACAATTTCAAAATTTCACTTTTTTGGCAGATTTTCCATTTTAATATTTTTTTTCCAGTTACAAAGCAAGGGTTAACAGCCAAACAAAACTCATTATTTATGGCCCTGATTCTGTAGTTTACAGAAACACCCCATATGTGGTCGTAAACTGCTGTACGGGCACACGGCAGGGCGCAGAAGGAAAGGAATGTCATACGGTTTTTGGAAGGCAGATTTTGCTGGACTGGTTTTTTTGACACCATGTCCCATTTTAAGCCCCCCTGATGCACCCCTAGAGTAGAAACTCCAAAAAAGTGACCCCATTTTAGAAACTATGGGATAGAGTGGCAGTTTTGTTGGTACTAGTTTAGGGTACATATGATTTTTGGTTGCTCTATATTACACTTTTTGTGCGGCAAGGTAACAAGAAACTGCTTTTTTGGCACCGTTTTTTTTTTGTTATTTACATTTATTACTCCAGAGGGGAGTAGGTGAGATAAGTGCGACTCGTGCTTGTCTATGGTATAGGTTGGGGTCTCTGTAGAATCCGATACATTACCCGCAGTCATTAAGGAATATACAGATGTGTTATTATCCACCCCGGAGGCTCTACCACCCCATAGACCTTATGATTGTGCCATAGAGTTAGTAGAGGGTGCCAGGTTTCCTAAGGGCCATATTTATAATCTTTCTAAGCGCGAACGCAAGGCCATGGAGGATTATATTAGAGAAAGTCTCATTAAGGGGCACATTAGACCCTCTGTCTCTCCAATGGGGGCAGGGTTTTTCTTTGTTAAGAAGAAGGATGGTGGTCTCAGACCCTGAATTGATTACCGGAAATTAAATAGAATTACTATCCGGAATAGATACTCCCTCCCTTTATTCCTGATTTTTTAACCAGGTACTAGGGGCGGCCTGATTTTCTAAAATTGACTAGGGGCATATAACTTAATCTCCGGCTGGACACTTTGAATATCTGGTTATGCCTTTTTGACTCAGCAATGCCCCAGCTTTGTTCCAAAACTTTATGAATTATATTCTTAGGGAGTTCTTTGGTAAATTTGTCATTGTCTACCATGACAACATTTTGATATTTTCCCCTGATTTTGAATCTCATGTGTTTCCTGTTAGATAAGTGTTGGAGGTTTTGAGGGAGAATCAGCTATCCGCTAAACAAGAGAAATGTGTCTTTGGGGTACAGGAGATACTATTTCTAGGTCATGTTCTGACTCCTCACGCCTTCGAAATGGATCCTAGTAAGGTATTAGCGATTAAGGAATGGGTAAGACCATCATCCTTAAAGGCCTTACAACGTTTCCTAGGGTTTGCCAATTACTACCGTAAATTCATAAATAATTGTTCGGTAATTGCTAAACCGTTGACCGACCTCACTAAGAGGGGTGGATTTGGAGGATTGGTCTAATAAGGCCTTAACTTCATTTGAAACTGTAAAGAAGGCATTATGTAGCGCTCCCATTCTGATCCAGCCAGATCAGGAGAAACCCATTATTGTGGAGGTGGATGCATTCGAAGACGGGGCCGGGGCAGTCCTCTTACAAAGTCCCGCTAGCCTTACTAACCTGAGGCCTTGTGCCTTCTTTTCCAGAAAATTTCCCCCCACCGAGAGAAACTATGACATAGGGAATCATGAATTGCTGGCCATTAAATGGGCGTTTGAGGAGTGGAGGCAATTTCTGGAGGCGTGAAGGCTGATGCATTGTCTCGGAGCTTCCGTGCGTTTCAGCCTACAGCTGCTCCACCTGAATCCATTCTACCAGCTAATATCTTCGTAGCAGCCTTGACCCAGGATATCACGGCTCTCAATAAGGCTGAACAACATCTGGCCCCGGCACCCACCCCAAAAGATAAGTTGTTTGTTCCCGTACAATTTTGTCTCCGACTGTTGGGTGAGTCTCATGATTCTGTTTTTTGTGGACATCCTGGTATTGAGGGCACTAAGGAGCTGGTTTCTCGATCCTATTGGTGGCCCATTCTAACTAGGGATGTCAAGTCCTATGTGTCGGCCTGCGAGGTTTGTGCTAGGCCTTAAACGCCTAGGACTCGCCCTGCTGGTGACCTACGACCCCTACCCATTCCCAGTAGACCATGGTCCCATATCTCGATGGACTTTATTACTGACCTGCCGCCTGCGGAGGTTAAGACTGTGGTTTGGGTAGTGGTCAATAGGTTTAGCAAAATGGTTCATTTTATTCCCCTGTCTAAACTCCCAAATGCTAAAACTCTAGTGTCTATATTTGTGAAACAGATTGTACGTTTAGGTTATATGTTGCTGATGACCAGCAATTATGGGTTAAATACCTTCCATTAGCCAAATTTTCTCTGAATAACTGTGTTAATTCTTTTGCTGTTTTTTTTCTGTTCTTTTGTAACTATGGTTTCTATCCTCATTTTCATTCTGGGTCATTCATCTCCTCCTCTAACCCCGAGGCGGATAAGGTCTCCTCTGAACTGTGCACAGTTTGGGCTCGGGTTCAATCGAACCTAGAAAAGGCTCAGAATACTCAGGAAATCAAGGCCAATAGGAGACGTTCTAAGGGGGTGAACTTTCAGGTTGGGGATAAGGTGTGGTTGTCCTCCAAGAATCTCTCGCTCAAGGTAGCTTCTAGAAAATGTGCTCCTCGTTTTATAGGGCCATATAAAATTATGTAGGTGATTAACCCGATATCGTTTAAGTTGGAACTGCCCGAGTCGTTCCACATTCATGATGATTCACAAATCTCTGGTTAAAAAATATATTGAACCTGTTGTGCCATCGCAAACCGCCCCTCCGACGCTTCTTGTTAATGATTCTGTGGAGTATGTGGTGTCTAAGATTGTGGATGTCAGGAGAGTGTGTAATTCTTTACAGTACCTGGTCCACTGAAAGGGCTATTGCTGTCCAGTTGTCCCCTGTCATTAAGACTTGCGAGGCAAGTAGGCAGGACCAGGGGTGAGGGTGGAGTGCCGTGCTCAATTCCTTCCCCCCTGTGTGTGTGTGTGTACGTGACCGTTACATATATCCTCTGAAATTTCCCAGTATGGATTGAGGATACATTATTTAAGTTAATTGAGAGAGTTATTAAAGAGAGTCTTTCACCTAAAATGACCATTATACACCACAAACATCATGATATCCATTACATTCCCCATATTATAATCTTACCTTTCATATTGCTGTCCGTCGCCTATTCTCTCTTAAAAACGCTTTTATTCCATATGCTAATTAGGTTCTGAAGGTGCCCAGGGGCGGCGTTTTTGCGGCCGGTGCCCAGGCTCCACGGCGCTGTTCAAATCAAACCCCTCCCCTTTCACCCCTCTGGCCCGCCCTCGGTTCTTCAGATACCATCCTCCAGTCAATGACAAATCCGGCGCCTGCGCACTCCATTACCCACTAGGGTAGAGGCAGCAGAATGTTTAATGCGCATGCGTACATCCCGATATTTTGGCAGTTTACTTCCGCCGGCTAGATCGGGATGTACGGGCCGGCGCATGCGTATTAAACGCTCTGCTGCCTCTGCCCTAGTGGGTAATGGAGTGCGCAGGCGCAGGCGCAGGCGCCGGATTTGTCATTGACTGGAGGATGGTATCTGAAGAACCGAGGGCGGGCCAGAGGGGTGAAAGGGGAGGGGTTTGATTTGAACAGCGCCGTGGAGCCTGGGCACCGGCCGCATAAACACCGCCCCTGGGCACCTTCAGAACCTAATTAGCATATGGAATAAAAGCGTTTTTTTAAGAGAGAATAGGCGACGGACAGCAATATGAAAGGTAAGATTATAATATGGGGAATGTAATGGATATCATGATGTTTGTGGTGTATAATGGTCATTTTAGGTGAAAGACTCCCTTTAACGATTTACTCTGGGGAAGAAAGTGGGTTAGGCTTAAAATGAAATATTTTCATAAGTCGATGGAGCAGAGAGTACTAAATCTCCCATTTTTTAAGGGGTATTTTATAGCCTCACAGCTTCGGCTTTATAAACATTGGGAATAAAGCCTCTATTGAGTAACTCTACATATGATAATATGTTTGTATTATTAGAGTCTGGGTCACTAGCCAGAGTTCAACAGGAATATAGGGAAACTAGTAAGCCATTTACTAAGTCATGGAGCACTATTAGAGCATGGTTTGCAATAAAGGGATCGCTTCACTGTACACCTCTCTGGCACAATTATTATTTACAGGAGTTGGATAACCTAGCAGAAGAGAAATTCTGGCAAAAAAAAAATATATACATGTTGTATGTTGCACAAGTGATGAATAATTTAAATATATTTTTATTTTTGGAACTGACACAAAGAGAACCTTTAACTAACTTATCATGGTTTAGATATTTACAATAATGTTCAGCACTAGCTAGTGTAAAGGGGAAATCATTATTACAGATAGGCACCTGTACACTTTTAGATGATTTGATGGGGAACCTGGGACGGAGGTTCAAAATTTCTCATATTTACAAATTGATACTGGATGCACTATTTAGGGGATTATTTTCTCCCAGACCTGGGAATTTGATTTAAAGGCACAATCATTAGATAGGGAGAAAATAACGACTAACTTAAGGTTACTGTCACATAACTTTAATCACGTATTAGTTCAATTTAATATTATACACAGAATATATATGACACCTATATGGCTTAATAAATGTGGGGTGAGAAACACGTCGAATTGTGGGCCGATCACCTACACATGTTTTGGTTTTGCACGCAATTGACAGAATATTGGGAGACAATAGTTCAATTTATTTCCCAAAAATTGAAACTAGACATCCCACATACAGTAAAGTGTTGGATTCTGGGTGATTTTTCTCAGGTTAACTGCCTTAAATATAAAAAAAAATCTTATTGATTAAAATAGCCTTTTGGCGAGACTCTTAATTACACGAGTTTGGTTTTCACGAAATATCCCTACTGTTCATACATGGTTAAACTTGGTTAATAAAGTTAAGAGATATGAAAATATTTATATAGACAAAGGAATACAGAGGAAAAATGGAGGAACGTATGGAGATTATGGAAGTTTTAGGCTTTCCTGTTCATCCCACCATTAACCCCACCCCGTCCTTCTAGACGGAGGGGGATAGGAGAAGCATCACAAGGAGTCGTTGGGTGGGGGGGAGGTTTGGGAGGGAGTCTATTTGGGAAAAAGAAGAAAAAAAATATTGCTTAACCCCTTCCCGACCGCAATCTGTAAATATACGTAATAGCTGCACATACCTCGTGCGGCTACCATGTATATAAACGTTCTGGCAACTCTTTAATCCAAGCGCTGCAAAGTGCTTGGATAAAAGCTTCTGCTCCTGCCCTGTATGCTGTCACGGACAGCATACAGTGCAGTAATGCCGGCATGGGACTAATCAGAGTGGCCCCTTGCCGGCAATCGATCCGATTGGTTAGTCTGTGCAGACTAACCAATCGGATCGCGGCAGTGAAAAAATGCTGATTTCAGGCTCTGATCTGAGCCTGAAATCACAGTGTCCTCGTGCTCCCCCGATCCATGCAGCCCCCCCATCTGTGCAGCCGCACCCCCCCCCCAATCTGTACAGGTCGCCCTCCGATCTGTGAAGCCCCCCATCTGTGCCCCCTCCATTTGTGCCCCATCTTCCCATCTTGTATCCACAGTGCTGCCCCCTCCTTGAGTCCGCCCCCTGCTGGCGTGACACCCTCCCCCCCCTTCCAGCGCTGCCCCCCTGCTGTGTTTGATGGCGGCGGCTCCATTCCTAAGCCACCGCCATCATCAGAGTGTCAGCTCTATGCAAAAAAAATGAAAACGGTTCCAAAACAGCCAATTTTTGGGTCACCTTGTCCCATAAAGTGTAATAATGAATGATCAAACAATCCTATGTACCCAAAAATGGTACCAATAAAAACCTCAACACTTTCTGCAAAAAACGAGATCCTGCACAAGACGATCGGCAGAAAAATAAAATACATATGGCGTTCAGAAAACCAATCCAGCACAATCTGCCTTCCAAAAATGGCATGGCATTCCTTTCCTTCTGCGCCCTGCTGTGTGCCCGTACAGCAGTTTACGACCACATGTGGGGTGTTTATGTAAACCGCGGAATCAGGGAAATAAATATTGAGTTTTTTTGGCTGTTAACCCTCAATGTGTTAAAGAAGAAAAAATTATAAAATGGAAAATCTGCCAAAAAAGTTAAATTTAGAAATTTCATCTCCATTTTCCTTTAATTCTTGCCTAAAGGGTTAACAAAATTTCTAAAATTAGTTTTTAGTAACTTGAGGGGTGTAGTTTCTACAATGGGGTCATTTATGGGGGTTTCCACTATGTAAGCCCCACAAAGTGACTTCAGACCTGAACTGCTCCTTAAAAAGTGGGTTTTGGAAATTTTCTTAAAAATTTTAAGAATTGCTTCTAAACTTCTAAGCCTTCTAACATCCTAAAAAAATAAAATGACATTTCCAAAATGATGCCAACATAAAGTAGACATATGGGGAATGTTAAGTAATAAATATTTTATTAGGTATGACTTTCTGTTTTAGAAGCAGAGAAATTGAAATGTTGAAAATTATGAATTTTTCCAAATTTTGGGTAAATTTGGGATCTTTTCATAAATAAAGGTGAAATATATTGACTCAAATATATGACTATCATGAAGTACAATGTGTCCCGAGAAAACAATCTCAGAATGGCGTGGATAAGTAAAAGTGTTCCAAAGCTATTACCACATAAAGTGACGCATGTCAGATTTGTAAATTTTGACCTGGACACTGGGGCATCAATGACCCTTGGTCATGGAAGGGTTAAGATGTGTTTGTATGGAAAATAATGTGTTTTTTCTATCAATAAAGTTCAAGAAAAAATAAAGCAAGGTATGATATTTTATTCATAACGTATGATATATTTATTATAAAACTGTATCCTACATGGTACGTGTTTCATGGTAGCATCAGATCAAAGCATTGTCAAAACACATGCCTGTTGCAAGAGGCCAGCTTTCATGTAATCTGACAAGCAACACATGACAAACTTTGACAAGAATTTTGGATTAATTATGAAATACTTCCATTGTTCTACCACTCCCCATCATTGAACCGTTCATATGTTCAACGCTGATCACAGGATCTGTGACTCACACTGCGGCCTTTCAGGGGTTAATCAGGGGTTAAAACCCAAAAATACATACTCACCTCGTCCATTTGATCAAGGAGCGGCAGTCGTGGCCATCTTGATTGAGTGGCAAATTTTGCGAGATTTGGTGCGTTTTCCTCAATCAAGATAGCCATGACAGCCTCTCCATGATCAAATCGATGTGGTGTCTATGTATCTTCTACCGCCATGTCAGGAAAAATGTATTCATTACCACAAAATGCCAAGAAATTCGGATTTGTGGCAAATCAACTTGTTTGTTAACTTCGATTCGCTCAATACTAATTACAAACCGGATTCCAAAAAAGTTGGGACACTATACAAATCGTGAATAAAAACTGAATGCAATGATGTGGAGGTGCCAACCTCTAATATTTTATTCAGAATAGAACATAAATCACGGAACAAAAGTTTAAACTGAGAAAATGTACCATTTTAAGGGAAAAATATTTAGAATCAGAATTTCATGGTGTCAAAAAATCCCCAAAAAGTTGGGACAAGGCCATTTTTTACCACTGTGTGGCATCTCCCCTTCTTCTTACAACACTCAACAGACGTCTGGGGACCGATGAGACCAGTTTATCAAGTTTAGAAATAGGAATGCTCTCCCATTCTTGTCTAATACAGGCCTCTAACTGTTCAATCGTCTTGGGCCTTCTTTGTTGCACCTTCCTCTTTATGATGCGCCAAATGTTCTCTATAGGTGAAAGATCTGGACTGCAGACTGGCCATTTCAGTACCCGGATCCTTCTCCTACGCAGTCATGATGTTGTGATTGATGCAGAAGGTGGTCTGGCATTATCTTGTGGAAAAATGCAGGGTCTTCCCTGAAAGAGATGACGTCTGGATGGGAGCATATGTTGTTCTAGAACCTGAATATATTTTTCTGCATTGATGGTGCCTTTCCAGACATGCAAGCTGCCCATGCCACACGCACTCATGCAACCCCATACCATCAGAAATGCAGGCTTCTGAACTGAGTGTTGATAACAATGTGGGTTGTCCTTGTCCTCTTTGGTCCGGCTGACATGGCGTCCCAGATTTCCAAAAAGAACTTTGAATCGTGACTCGTCTGACCACAGAACAGTCTTCCATTTTGCTAGACTCCATTTTAAATGATCCCGTGCCCAGTGAAAATGCCTGAGCTTGTGGATCTTGCTTAGAAATGGCTTCTTCTTTGCACTGTAGAGTTTCAGCTGGCAACGGCGGATGGCACAGTGGATTGTGTTCACCGACAATGGTTTCTGGAAGTATTCCTGAGCCCATTCTGTGATTTCCTTTACAGTAGCATTCCTGTTTGTGGTGCAGTGTCGTTTAAGGGCCCCGAGATCACGGGCATCCAGTATGGTTTTACGGCCTTGACCCTTACACAGAGATTGTTCCAGATTATCTGAATCTTCGGATGATGTTATGCACAGTTGATGATGATAGATGCAATTTTTCGCTGGGTAACACCTTTCTGATATTGCTCCACTATCTTTCTGCGCAACATTGTGGGGATTGGTGATCCTCTACCCATCTTGGCTTCTGAGAGGCACTGCCACTCTGAGAAGCTCTTTTTATACCCAATCATGTTGCCAATTGACCTAATTTGTGTTAATTGGTCTTCCAGCTCTTCGTTACGCTCAAATTTACTTTTTCCAGCCTCTTATTGCTACTTGTCCCAACTTTTTGGGGATTTGTTGACACCGTGAAAATTTGAATCAACGTATTTTTCCTTTAAAATTATACATTTACTTGGATTACGTTTGATCTGTCATCTACGTTCTATTACAAATAAAATATTGAAATATGCCATCTCCACATCATTGCATTCAGTTTTTATTCACAATTTGTTTAGTGTCCCAACTTGTTGGGAATCCGGTTTGTACATGCATATTTTATTACACTCATCATCCCCTTTGTAAAATACACACTGAGACAAATTTGCTAATATTGGCACACCAATATGTAATCTGAATGTAGCAAGCACTGTGTTCCTTTTCAAGACACACTCCATTTCAGAAATAAACTATAGCAGCTCACCACCTCTTTTCTTTGTTTTGTGAATAATCCATAGGTCCAAAGTCTAATTAGGAGAAAAGCCACACATATTGTGATTTGTCAGGGCCAAAGATTGGGTCAATTTTTGGGAATGAACATTTTTGCTCATTCTACAAAAATGACCAATGTAAAGATGCTGTTGGCCCAGTATTGGGCGATGTTAGAGGACCCTAAAAGTGCAGCTTACAATATCCAATGTGGGGATTTGCTCTGGTAGGCAGGATAAGCGGACGCAGTATAGAGGCAAAAACAAGGTTGTAAAGCAAAGTTCAGTGTTTTATTCACACAATAGGAAAAACAAGCCAAAAGTAACGGTGTTCAGTTTTGGTGCCTGTTCACACCACACAAAGTCCACAGTGCAAAAAAACTTCACCTGGTCAGTAGTTTTCCATCCGCAGTCCACAGCAGGCTTTATAGGCCTGTTTCCCCAGCATGCGGCTCTCAAGACACAGACTCCACAGCTTCTCTGTCATGGAGGATAATCCACACCAGCTGAACCTGCTGGCTGGGTTTTTATATCCCAGACAAAACCCAGCCTGGAAACGTGGGGAACAGCCAGCCACCCTGCTCCTTGGCTGTTCCCAATAAGAACCCGGCCCGGATCGGCTTTACAGCCAGACTAACAGCTGAAGTGTCAGACTGCAACTGCAAAACTGACACTTCAGGGAAAAACCCGGTTCTTACCTCACCGAGGCCAGGAACCTCGGTGACACGTATCTTCAGGCAATGACGGCCCCTTGTTCCTTCTTACATACCTCCCCCCTTTGTTTAACCCTGAGGGGGTGAACACTTGCCAGACAGTGGACCCGGGACAGGGCAACCGCGTTTCCCTGTAACCTGCCTGCCCTGTGTCCCATGGAAAACTTCAAGTTTTGTAAAGATAAGAACCATCTGGTGACCCCTCTTTGGCCTGGCTCATCCACTTGAGAGGGGAGTGGTCAGTCACCAGATGGAACGTTCTCCCCAAAAGATAATATCGGAGAGACTCGAGTGCCCACTTGATGGCCAGGCACTCTCTCTCCACTATATTGTACTTAGTCTCTGCTGGGGTGAGCTTCCGGCTGAGGAAGACATGGGGATTCTCCTCCCCGTTAACATCTTGAGACAGTACAGCACTGAGACCTAACTCAGAGGCATTGGTCTGAAGTCGGGCGTCACCAAAACCGGGGACCCACACAGGGCCGACTTCAAAGCAGAGAAAACCTTTTCCGCCTGCTCATTCCAGTGGACCGACACTGACTTGCGTCCCTTAAAAAGGCCTGTCAATGGTGCGGCGACTGTAGCAAAATTGGGGGACAAACCTCATATAGTAGCCCACTATACCCAGGAACGACTTTACTTGCCGAGAGGTCAGGGCCAATTCCTAATTGCCTCAATTTTGTTCACCTGAGGTTTGATCACTCCACGCCCAATTACATACCCCACGTACTTGGTCTCTTCTAACTGTATCGCACACTTTTTTGGGTTAGCGGTTAAGCCAGCTTTCTTAAGGGAATCCACTACAGCCTGTACTTTAGGTACGTGACTTTAACAGTCGGTGCTATGAACTATATCGTTCAGGTACGCCGAAGCGTATTGACGATGTGAACAGAGTACAATATCCATTAGCCTTTGAAACATGGCGGGAGCGCCATGTAGACCAAAGGGTAATACCTTGTACTGATACAGCCCCTCTGGCGTGACGAAAGCCGCTTTTTTCTTTGGCAGCCTCCGTCAAGGGTACCTGCCAGTACCATTTGGTGAGGTCCAACACAGAAAAATACCGGGCTTGCCCCAACCTTTCAATAAGCTCATCCACTCGGGGCATGGGATACCTTATTAAGTTTGCAGAAGTCATTACAGAACCGCAATGTCCCGTCTGGCTTGGGTATTAATATTATCGAACTGGCCCACTCACTTTTTCACTCCTCAATGACACCCAGCTGGAGCATTAGCTGCACTTCCTCCGTGTTGGCTTGTCGCCGAGCCTCGGGTACCCGATGCGGTTTTAACCGGACTTTCGCCTGAGGTTAAGTGATAATGTAATGGCGGATTACGGACATGCATCCAGGGAGGTCTGAGAACACATCCGTGTTCCGACTAATGAACTCCCTGTCTTCCTAAGCCTGCTTAGAGGAGAGGCTCTCAGTAATTTTCACTGTGGCAGCCGCTTCCCCTGCTTCAGACCGACGGGCCGAAACCGCTTCTCCTAGGAACCCTGGTCGTGGGCTGTCTTCCGTACAGGTTTCCCTTTCCTTCCATGACGTGAGCAGATTCACATGGTACACCTGCTGCGGCTTTCGCCTCCCTGGCTGGTGTACTTTGTAATCTACCTCTCCAATTTTTTCAAGTACCTCGTAGGGACCCTGCCACCTCGCTAGGAACTTACTGTCTACAGTCGGTACCAGAACCAACACACGATCACCCGGGTTAAAGTTTCGGACCCTACTCTGGGCTCGCTGCGCTGCCTCCATATGCTCCCTAACCAGAGGTAACACTGTTTCTATCCGTCCCTGCATCTGGGTGACGTACTCAAAAACTGTTTTGTGCTGTGTGGTTTGCTGTTCCCACGCCTCTTTGGCAACGTCCAACAAACCGCAAGGGTGTCTGCCATATAGCAGTTCGAAGGGCTGGAACCCGGTAGAGGCCTGGGGCACTTCTCGCACTGCGAACATGAGATAGGGCAGAAGAAGGTCCCAGTCCCTGCCATCCTTAGACACCACTCTTTTCAACATATTTTTTAACGTCTGGTTAAACCTCTCTACCAGGCCATCCGTTTGCGGATGATACACAGATGTCTGTAACTGTTTTTTATGTGGAGCAACTTACAGAGTTCCCTCATGACCATGAAAATCAACGGGGTCCCTTGGTCAGTTAGAACTTCCTTAGGCAGACCCACTTGAGAAAACATCTCCATTAACTCCTTAGCTATAAGTTTAGCTGACGTATGACGCAGTGGCACCGCCTCTGGGTACCGCGTGGCGTATTCGAGGATGATCAGGATGTGCTGGTACCCTCTATCTGACTTCGGTACTGGGTCTATGAGATCCATAGTGATCCACTCAAATGGAACCTCAATAATGGAGAGAGGGACCAGGGGACTACGGAAATGTGGCTGGGGCCTGGTTATCTGGCAGGTTGGGCAAGACTTGCAATACTCTTCTACCTCTCTGAACACACTGGGCCAGTAGAACCGCTGTAGAATCTGGTCCTGCGTTTTCTGCTGGCCCAGGTGTCCCCCTGGAACATGTTGGTGGGTTAAATCCAACACGAGCTTGCGATACGCCTTGGACACCACCAGCTGTTTAATATGCTCACCCCGTAGTTGATTTACTTGGTACAGCATCTCCTGTTGAACCACAAAACGGGAACATAGACTCGGCCCCCGGTTGTTGCGGCTCACCCTCAACCACTACTACATTTTCCCAGGCTCGAGATAGAGTCGGGTCTTGGTGCTGTGCTGTACCAAAATTATCTCCGGAGACGTTGAGGTCTGCCAACTCCGGACCCGGCAGCAAGTCCTCCATGTCTCCTACCATCACACTTAGCAGGGTTGTCTCCCCCTCCTTCACCGAAGTGGCTGTCACCCCTACTGCTGGCCCTTCGGACTCAGGTTTCCAGGGTTCTGGTCTCCCCCCTGAGCCGGGCCACTCTGCTAGGGTTACATCTGTCTCATGTGTATTGGTGACTCTCGCCTTAGGCCACAGTGATGGGAAATCGGGGAAGTCTCTCCCAATTATTTATTCATAAGGTAGCCCTGTGGAGACAGACACCTCATGAGTCCACCTGCCAGCCACTGTTTTAAGACAGACCAATGCGGTGGGATAGTCCTTTAAGTCCCCATGGATAAGGACTACGCCGACCTTTCAGCCAGTATACTCAGCAGGCCGCACCAGGGCAGCTCTTACCAGGGACACCAGGCTCCCTGAATCCAACAGTGCCACCGCCAGAGTTTCCACCACTTCCACCTGGCACAGGTGGCTATTGTCCATAGTCTCGGAGGTTCCTGTGGCACAAAACTTTCTGGCATATAATGAGTGGCGGTAGGTGTCCATGGGTTCCCCCCGATGGGGACAGTCGGCCCTTATGTCTCCAGGCTCCTAATAACACCAGCAGACCACTGGGGTTGGGTCTGCAGGGGGTACGTCCCGGGCGGGTCTAGCTGGCACCGGCTGCTGGGTCTGGGGTGGAGTTTTCCAGGGTTTGCCTGTCCCCCTCCCAAAAGAACCCCCCTGTAGATTTCTGGTGGCCTTGTAGCGCTCGACCAGGTGGACCATCTCCAAGGCATTACCCAGAGACACCTGGCCGATCCAGTGCTGGAGAGGGTATGGCAAAGCCCTCCAGAACACATCCACCAGCAGGTGGTCCAGCATAGCAGTGGCAGTCAAAACATCAGGCTGCAGCCATTTTTGCAACTGGTTCATAGTACTGTGGTCTGGCAGGTTCAGCTGGGTAAAATTCCCACTGATGCACCTGCTGGGCCCAGATCAACACATTCACCCCCAGTCTCGTCAGGATCTCACTTTTTATGGTCAGGTAGTCTGCCGCTTGATCATCGAGGAGATAAAAAAAAAACTTGCTGGGGTCCAGACGCCTCAGCCCACTGGTCTTGGGGTAACTTACCCCACGGCCACCTTTTCGAATACCACTAGCAAGGTCTCGACGTCATCCGAGGGGGTCATCTTAGGGATCGCCGCACGGACAGCTTTCTGGGCATCATGGATGTTGTGGGATGCTCCTGCAATTTGCAACACCATCACATGTTGCAATAGTAGCTGGTAAGTTTCCTGCTACTGCTTGTTAGCCTCACGCTGCTGCAAGTTAGCCTCCACAAGGGCCTTCACGACCGCCTGCATTTTGTCAGGGGACCCGGGTCACAACCTTGCTGGCTTGATATAGGACATGCACTTGTGCCAAAAGTAACGGTGTTCAGTTTGGTGCCTGTTCACACCACACAAAGACCACAGTGCAAAAAGCCTTCACCTGGTCAGTAGTTTTCCACTCGCAGTCCACAGCAGGCTTTAAAGGCCTGTTTCCCCAGCATGCGGCTCTCAAAACACAGACTCCACAGCTTCTCTGTCATGGAGGATAATCCACACCAGCTGAATATGCTGGCTGGGTTTTTAAATCCCAGCCAAAATCCGGCCTGGAACCGTGGGGAACAGCCAACCCACCCTGCTCTTTGGGTGCTCCCAATACTAACAGCTGAAGTGTCAGACTGCAATTGCAAAACTAACACTTCAGGGAAAAACCCGGTTCTTACCTCACCGAGGCCAGGAACCTCGGTGATACGTATCTTCCGTCAATGACGGCCCCTTGTTACTTCTTACACCAGGTAGGAAAGTTTTTTTTTATCTCCTCCCTCGTGGTATTAACAGCACCCTCTATATGTTAATACATTTAAAAACTTTTTAAATGTATTAAAATGTATTAACCACGAGGGAGTTAACCATTGAGGGATTCCCTCAATATATCAATACAGAAATGTTTTACCTTTTCAATTCTTATTCAAGAGTGCAAAGAGTCCAAATTTTACAATTTGGTGGGTAGCATTTTAAATCTGTGAAAACGTGAAATACTAGTCCAAAAATCTGTCAGGACATTTCTAGTGTTGTGTGGTGGAAGGGGAGGGACATAATATCATAGTAGGTTGGCAAATTCTGTTTTACACTTGATAAATCTTTTTTTTCTGAATTTGACATTAAGCCCAAATCTGTTAGTAGTGTCAATACTGCATTATTTCCAAAGTCAATTGTTAGTACTTATGTCTTTAATGTGTTTGTGGAAAGATGAGGACATTTTATTGCTTCTCTCTGTCTTTAAGTTCCAGAAAACAGACTTGCAAACCGTTCCACACTTTGTGTGACTATACGTTAAGCCAAAAATGTCAGGAATACGGAAGGGTTCCAAACACAACACCCAGGGCCTGCATTGTCTTGCCAAGGCCAGAATGTGGCTAGTAGCAGCAGCACCAGCTATCCGACCCGAAGTAACAGTTATAGTAGTAGGCTGCAATTTTCCCTGTATACAGAAGGGTGTATCATTACCACTGAGAAGAAAGAGAATGAGATTGTGAATTGGATGGCTCACTTCTCCTTTCTGTCAAAGCAGGATGATGAGGAGATTAGAGATGTCGCGAACATAAAATTTCTATAGGCAGGCAAATTTTAAAACCCACAGGGACTCTTTCTGGCCACAATAGTGATGGAAAAGTTGTTTCAAGGGGACTAAAACCTGGACTGTGGCATGCTAGAGGGGGATCCATGGCAAAACTCCCATGGAAAATTACATAGTTGACGCAGAGTTGGATTTTAATCCATAAAGGGCATAAATCATCTAACAATCCAATTTTTTTTTGAACAACGTGGTTTAAAACATCCAGTGTGTGTATATGATCAGGTATGATGTTGTATCGATCAGGTAGTGTAAGGGTTACGCCCGCTTCACAGACATTGACAGACCAAACTCCCCTTTTAATGCACCGCAAACAGTCTATTTGCCCAACCACAAACTCCCCATTTGTACAAGGTTGGATACCAAGCTAGCCATGTCCCGTTGATGTCATTTAAGGTTTCTTCCTCCACCCAGCCACGTACAACACCAAGGGTCCCGGAAAGGTGAATTGAATTGATTTTTCGAACTGGGAGATGGTTAAAAAAACGCTGGCTCCCTCCCCTTTGTTTGAATCCACAGTCACTGAGTTCTGTGCCGTGCAGTGACTTGCAGTGCTGTTGTAGCAGCGGCCGGAAAAATTTATGTTTTCAAGACAGAAAGGTGACTAAAACATCGCGGCTTGAACCCTAGTTGGTGGCGGAGAAATCACAAAAGTCATCAGGTATGCAGACATTAAATACTGCAGGTGGGGACCATTTTGAGGCCAAGGCATTTTTTATCAAGTCTTTTGTTAGTTAAAAGTATCCCCTACTGTCAGTCCCTTCAGGATCCATGCCTCATTCATCTTAATGAAGGTGAGGTAATCAACACTTTTTAGATTGAGGCGACTTCTTTTGTCAGTGACAATGCCTCCTGCTGCACTGAAGGTCCTTTCTGACAGGACACTTAAAGCGGGGCAGGCCAGATGTTCTATCGCAAACTGGGATAGTTCAGGCCACAGGTCAAGCCTGCACACCCAGTAGTCAAGGGGTTCATCGCTCCTCAGAGTGTCGATATCTGCAGTTAAGGCGAGGTAGTCTGCTACCTGTCGGTCGAATCGTTCTCTATGGCTGGATCCCGAAGGGCTGTGGCAATGTGTAGGACTGAAAAAGGTCTGCATGTCCTCCATCAACAACACATCTGTAAAGCGTCCTGTCCTTGCCGCCGTGGTCGTGGTAGGAGGAGGATTACTTTCACCTCTTCCCCTGTTAAATTCCCGTTGTGCTGTGACATCCCCCTTATACACTGTGTAAAGCATTTTTTAGTTTGCTTTGGAACTACTGCATCCTTTCTGACTTCCGGTAATTTGGAAACATTTCCGCCACTTTCTGCTTATACCGGGGGTCTAGTAGCGTGGCCACACAGTACAGGTCGTTCTCCTTCATCCTTTTTATACGAGGGTCCCTCAACAGACATGACAGCATGAAAGACCCCATTTGCACAAGGTTGGATGCCGAGCTACTCATTTCCCGTTCCTCCTCCTCACTGATGTCATTGACGGTCTGTTCTTCCCTCCAGCCACGTACAAGATAGGTGACAACAACGAGCACCCTGGGATGCCTGCTGTGGTTGGTCTTCCTCCTCCTCAAAGCCACATTCCTCCTCTGACTCCTCTTCCTCATACTCCTCTTGCAGCGTTGCCGCAGGTCCGGCAAGCGATGATGACAAGGCTGTTTCTGGTGGTGATGGTGACCACAACTCTTCCTCTTCACGCTCATCTACAGCCTGATCCAGCACTCTTCGCAGGGCACGCTCCAGGAAGAAAACAAATGGGGTGAGGTTGCTGATGGTGCCTTCAGTGCGACTGACTAGGGTTGTCACCTCCTCAAAAGGACGCATGAGCCTACAGGCATTGCGCATGAGCATCCAGTAACGTGGCAAAAAAAATTCCCAGCTCCGCAGAGGCTGTCCTAGCACCCCGGTCATAGAAATACTCGTTGACGGCTTTTTCTTGTTGGAGCAGGCGGTCGAACATTAGGAGTGTTGAATACCAACATGCCGGGCTGTCGCAAATCAAGCGCCTCACTGGCATGTTGTTTCGGCGCTGAATGTCTGAAAAGTATGCCATGGCCGTGTAGGAACGCCTGAAATAGCCACACACCTTCCTGGCCTCCTTGAGGACGTCCTGTAAGCCTGGGTACTTAGACACAAAGCATTGTACGATGAGATTAAACACATGTGGCATGCACGGTGTGACGAACTGCGACCGCCACGGCCACACGACACAAAACCGTCACAAAACCGTCACAAAACCGTCACAGCGCCCCTAGTGGTGAATCCGCAAACAGGCCTCCCAGCCACTTTCAGCACACCGACAGTCTAACTTGAGTCCGTACAGTCGATAGGCTGAAAGCGCAGGGAGTGGACCTCCGATTGACCGCAAGTAAGCGTGCGACGAACTGCGACCGGAACTACACACAGGGTAGTTTAACTGCCACCACCTCACAATTTATGGGAGCGAGGAACCCACTATCTAGATAACACAACCGAGTAGCTTTCTCTTCGGAGAGGCTAGGGTAAGTTTTTGCAGTGTTTGAAAACAGGCATATGGCTAGAGAAATGACTGGGAGGTCATTTATTATATATCTATATACAATACAAATTATCACGATGCACAGTAATTATTCACAATAATCTAGGAAAGTATAGTCCAATAAACAAAAGGGAGAAAAGAAAGAAAATACTTAGTTTCCGCAGAAAAGATGTCCGTTGGTGAAATAGTCCGTTGCAGGGGTAAAGTCCAAGAAGCCTTTGTCCAGTGTAATATGCCTACAGCCCACAGGTTCTCTGGCTGAGGCCCTCTTTAGGTGTTGTTAAAAGTGGTGAACTCCTTTAGCAGATTCTAGGTCTTGTTATAAAGGGTCTCAGAAACAAGGCAGGGAATTGAGAGTCCGCCTGCTGGGCAGGCTGTATTCCTGAGGTGAATGTCAGTTCTGAAATATGGCATGTGCCATATCGTGGGATGTCTAAGCTGTACACAAGTAACAAGCACATATTCACATTCCCCACAAAATATGGAGTTCAGGGATACCAAATATTACTATTATAACTGGTTCTATGATGGGGTAACACCATAACTTTATCTAGGCACATCTTAGAGTTATGTTTGTCCTATGTAAACGTCCAGTGAATTCTGAGTGACATGATGATGTAATTTTTACGTCCATAAGATGCATGGTCTCTCTTAAAAAGGTAAAAATCATATCTCAGATTCATGTTGCAGTCTGGGAAACCTTGGTGCCGGACTGTCTGCAGCAAGCCAGCTTACAGACCCCTTATGGCAGCGACACCAAATGTCTCCCCCCCCCAGGTGCAGTCTTCACACCTAGCTGTGATATCTCTTCAGACAGGGAAGTTCTTTTGTCAACCATAGGAAGCCAGCTGTAATTGCGTTATCTGCTGGGCATCTATTGACTGACTTGAACAAAAGGACTATGTTGTTCTCTGGGTACAACAGAAGGAGACGCTCTGAATAATCAAATTGCTGGTTCTGGGGCCTAGGGAAATAATTACTGTTTAATAAGGCAGAGTAATATTGATAATATTGGGAGGACAGTTCAATATTCTCGCGGATCATCAGTGACACACGGCACATGTGACAACTTGCCCAAATTCAATGCCACCAACAAATTGCTTCCATTGTCACACACCACTTTCCCGATCTCCACCTGTGCGTTCAGGGCGGACAGGAGTGCTGGTCTGGTGTGGCTCTCTGCTTTCAGGCAAGTCAACCCCAAGACAGCGTGACACTGTCGTATCTGGGATGTGGAATAGCCCCTGGGGATCTGGGGGGATTCAGATGATGTGCAGCCAGACGCCGCAGCAGAAGAGGACTCAGCCGAGGAGGTTATGGAAGAGGATGGAGTAGGAGGAGTAGAGGAGGTGGCAGTAGGCCTGCCTGCAAGTCGTGGCGGTGTCACCAACTCCGCTGCAGAGCCATGCATTCCATGCTTGGCAGCCGTCAGCAGGTTGACCAAATGCGCAGTGTAGGTGATATACCTGCCCTGACCGTGCTTTGCAGACCAGGTATCAGTGGTCAGATGGACCCTTGCCCCAACACTGTATGCCAGAGATGCCATGACTTCCTTTTCAATCACTGAGTAGAGGTTTGGGATTGCCTTATTAGAAAAAAAAATTCGTCCAGGTACCTTCCACTGTGGTGTCCCAATAGCGACAAATTTTTTGAAGGCCTCAGACTCCACCAGCTGGTATGGTAAAAGCTTGCGGCTAAGAGTTCTGTCAAGCCAGCTGTCAGACGCCGGGCAAGGGGGTGACTCTGTGACATTGGCTTCTTACGCTCAAACATTTCCTTTACAGACACCTGACTGTGGGCAGATGAGATGGAACTGCTGAAGGTGAGAGGCGGAGTGGCGGGTGGTTGAGAGGGGGTAAGGAGGACAGCAGTGGTTGACGTGGCTGAAGATGCTGGACCAGGAGGAGGATGGTGGCTTTGACCTTGTGTGCTGATTCTACTCGTCATCATGTGTTGATCCCATAGGCGTTTGTGATGTGCGATCATGTGCCTTCGCAAAACAGTTGGCACAGGTTGCAAATGGCATCGCTTTTGTCAGAGGCAGACACACAAAAAAAATGCCACACTGCTGAGCTTTGCAATGACGGCATTCTGGTGGTGGCAACAGCATGCGTTGATTGGCGTGCTGTCTGGCTGACCCCAGGTGCTGATACATGCTGTGTGACTGTGCCACTAGCTCCTTGCGACGACCTCCCCCTGCTTCCAACTCGTTTCCTCCTTCTCTCTGTCTCCCCTTCTGAACTTTCCCCCTCTTCTTCTTCTCTTCGAGCAGGCACCCACGTGGCATCCACATATCGTCATCATCAACCACTTCACTTGTATCTGACACCTCAGCAATGGAAGCAGCAGTGGGTACATCATCATCATAACACTGTACGTCCATGTGTGTAATGCTGCCTGACAGACATATCCCTGTTATCTACATCCCCTGGCAATAATGGTTGCGCATCACTAATTTCATCTAACTGATGTGTAAATAACTCCTCTGAGGGATCAATTGAAGCGGCTGTGGTGGTAGTGGTGGCGGCGGGCGGGAGAGTGGTAACATGAGAGCAGGTGACCAAAACTGAGCTGGAGGAGGATGGTGCGTCAAGGTTCTTAGTGGAAGCTGTTGAAGATTGGGTGTCCTGTGTAAGCCAGTCAACAATTTTCTCCAAATTTTTTGGGTTCAGGGTACGTGGCCTCTGAACACTGGGCATTATTCCAGGGCCAGTGGAAATCACAGCACCACGACCACGACGGCAACTGCGGGTGGCCTGCCTTTGCCTGTCATTTTTTTTTTAATGTGAAGTAGTACTATGCGTGCAAGGTACTGTGCCAACCTATATAAGTGGTGGGCACTGGGCAGTGGTCACAGTACAGTATGTGTGGCCCTGACACACACGGGCTTGCAAATGTGATTAGATCACAGAAAAAATGTTAATAGATTTTTTTTTATCTGCAAGGTATTTGAGTGAATGACACCCTGTAACGGTATGAGTGCAGGCCTACCCACCGAGGATACGGGTGCAAAATCCACAAGGGCAGCGGCAGTGCCCCAATAATATGGTTAAAGAAAAATTGGACTGCACTCCAGATAAAAGTGAAAAATACGTGAAGCTTTATTCACCCATGATATGGCAACTCTGCGACGTTTCGGCTCACAAGAGCCTTCTTCCAGCATAGAAACAGTGAAAGTGACGACATATAAAGGCATGTCTAAAATGACTGACCAATCGTATTATGATTGCAATCATGAATAAATTAAACACATATGGTACATATAAATAAAGTGCATGTGCATAGAATTATAAATGCTTAAGAGATCCGCATCACAGGAACCTTATCCCTGCGTGTTAATCATATGAATAAATAATATATGAATAATACAATGTGTACAATAAAGTGAGTGATATATCAGATAGAGATCGTAGAAATCGCACCTCTCGATGAAATGGCGTCCGCTTACACCATCGTGTTTCCTTGAGCGTCTCTGTTCCTTCACTGCGCATGCCCAGATTCGCGTCATCATCTCTGTCATACAGCTTTCAGGTGACGCATGCATCCTAGTTATATCGGAGGCACCGGGCAACATTGCCCAACTAATACATAAATATAATGCATAAGTGCCTTCAATGTGCAAAATGCTTTCTTATATGATATATTGAGCCGCAGTAGGTACATCCTACTAAATCAGCATGTGAGGAAGGCGCCAACTTTGTCAAGATGGATCCCACCCACTACGCGGCATGTGTCAGAGGGGGACACGTCAATGTACCCGACCCGCACCGCCAGAGTAATTACTGAGAAAACGCAGCCATAAGAGGAATTCTTAAAAGAAAGCATTTACAAATAGAAATAAGAGAAAATGTTTTTTTCTTTTATGTCTGGAAATACGCAGTGAGAAGATTTTAGATGTTGCAGCATAATTCCATTGTCATCGAAGAGGGCCAGTTCAACGATCTCCATCCAAACTTCTTATAAAATTGCAAAATAGTTCTAAAAGGCAAAGAAAAATTAACAAATTAACTACAGAATTAAATACTCCGTATAATATACATTTTTGGTATTATCACTGTTTCAAGGCACAAATATACCATACCAAGAAGGAAGAACAACACATACAGGGAAAATATGGTTCAGCCTCCATACAGACTTTTTATCTAAATTCTACATTAAGTCCTATTGGATGCAGACTATCCAGGACATGAATCCATCTTAATTCTCGCTTTTTCAAGATTGCCAGACGGTCGCCACCTCTCCTGGGCATTGCAACATGGTCGATTATCCAGCATCTTAGGTCCCGTTCACCATGATGAAGGGATCCAAAATGTCTGGAAACCGGTAAATCGGTGCGACTTTTCCTAATTGAATTCCTGTGATTGTTTAACCTAACTTTCAGTTCAGTAGATGTTTCCCCTACATATATTAGATTACATGGACATGATAAAACATAAATTACGTATGATGACGCACAGGTTAGATGGAATCTAATGGGATATTCTTGTGAGTGGATGCACAAAAGATTTTGACTTGCAAATATAGCGACAATTGACGCAGTTGAGACACGGGAAACATCCCAGTCCCGCTTGCGTCAACGGCCGCTGAATGACATGTCTTTTAGGACCTACATCTGCTTTAACCAGATAATCTCTTATATTCTTATTTTTGCGATAGGATAACAGAGGGGGATTTTTGAATTCAGGGACATCTTTGATTCCTTTACTAAGAATATTCCAATTCTTTTTTAGAATCTGTCCTATCTCTACACTGTAATTGGAATATGTAGACATGAATGGTATCCTCTGAGTTTTTTGAAGAGTAGGTTGTGCACGTTCTGTGTTACTATCAAGGATTTTACTTTTCTGTTCATTTAACAATTTGCGAGGATAGCCACGTTCTCTGAATTTGCCAACCATCATGTCTAGTGTGGTCGGCAACTCAGTGTGGTCAGATACGATTCGTTTTGCCCTCAAGAATTGAGATTGAGGAAGATGTTTAATCAGGCTGCGTGGGTAATTGCTTTCAAAGCGTAGAATTGTGTTTCTGTCCGTCGGTTTGACGAACAAACCCGTACTAACTCTACCTTCGTCCAATTTAACATTAGTGTCTAAAAATGACAAATTGGTTTCAGAATAGGATATAGTGTACTGAAGATCGGCATCTATACTGTTCAAATAATCATGAAATTGAATCAACTGTGTTTCAGTACCAGTCCATAGGAGGAAGACGTCATCTATGTATCTCCACCACCTCAGAACATGTTGAAAGTGGTGGGATACATAGATAAAGTCCTCCTCCACATGGCGCATATATATATTCGCGTACGTTGGGGCCACATTTGACCCCATCGCAACGCCGCATTTTTGATTGAAGAAGGTGTCTTGAAACAAAAAATAATTATTCTCAAGAATCAATTTCAAAAGAGAAATAATAAATCATTTTGTCTCCATAGAGATGTTTGTGCCTTCAAGATATTTATTGACCGCTCCAATACCTTTCTCATGTCCTATTGATGTGTGTAAAGATACTACATCAAAGGACACAAGAAGTAAGGATTTTGCATTACTAGTATCCACAGATCTTAACTGTTCCAAAAAGTGCCCTGTGTCTTTAATATAAGATTCTCCAGCTGTTGAAAAATGCCTCAACATTTTGTCCCAAAAAATGGCTATTCTACTAAATACAGAGTCTAAACCTGATACGATGGGGCGACCAGGAGGATCCACTAGACTTTTATGCACTTTAGGCAATATATATATCACAGGAGTAACAGGAAAAGGTACCTCCAAATATTCTCTTAAGTCATCATCTATAATACCCGCCACCACCGCATCAGACAGACTCTTTTTAATAGTGTTCATTATAACAAATTTTAAGTCACTCTGCAGGATACCATACACGTTAGTGTCTTCCAATTGACGCTGAATTTCTTTAATGTATTTTGATGTATCAAGTACAACTACCCCCCCGCCCTTATCAGCGGGTTTGATTGTTATGTGGGAGTTGTCCTTGAGTTGCGCCAAGGCCTCCATTTCTGCAAATTGGGATTTTTCAATGTATTTGATTCTCCCAAGGAAGATTTTAAAATTTTTTATATCTCTTTTGACCACAGAAATGTAGGCCTCTATTGCTGGCTCATTGACAATCGGGCTAAAGGTACTTTTGTTTGTCAATCCTAATTTTTTTAGTGTTAATTCACTAGAGTATGTTTGTAAATGAGTGCTAGTACCCCTAAAAAAAATTTTCAACTTCACAGAGCGAAAAAAACAATTTAAATCAATTTCTAAATCGAACCAATTTACCTTGGAACTGGGGCAAAATGAGAGTCCTTTGGACAGAACACTATGCTGTGCTTCAGTCAGTTCCATTGAGGACAAATTGAAAACTATGGTCTCTTTTTGTATGTGGATGCCTTCATCGACTGCAGTCTGGTCCTGTTGTAGCGTTGTTTTTGTCTTCCTTCTATATCTGGAGCCACCTCTTCTGGTTCTTGTTCTTTTCTTTTCTTTATATCCTGGCCGTTCCCTAAAAAAACGGCATTATCTTCATCTATAGATGGTTGTGTATTCTTTCTCTTCTTCTTATTGTCACGGTTAAAACCCATGTTGGAAAGATCTGAGTGCCACGCATAAATATCGCATTTTCTATAATCTTCAGTATCACGTACCCACTTGTTCCTTTTTCCTTCTTCCAATTCAGCCTGCAATTTAGTCAATTGACTTTTCATTTCATCCTTGTATTGTAAAAGGTCATCTTCAGACAATAATGTTTGCAATAAACGTTCCACCTCAAGTAAATCATCAGAGAGTGTTACTACTTCAATTTGTAAAAATTCAATATTTAGCAAGATATAGTCCATGAGTATCTGTTAGACAAAGTTTCAAATCTTTTGCAAAATGTATAATTTGTTGGGAAAAGGTTAGGGCGCAGATTGGAGCGCATGCCCCTCGGTATCTTTTTTTCTTTGTAATATTGTCCCAGTGTGGCCATATGCAATTTCATGGCAATAAGACGTCTAGACAAAGTAATATACTTGCGTTTAAGTTCTTTTGAAGTAGGAGCCTGTAGAAAAGAAGCGTCGCTTTCAATCCCCTGCATGATGCGGTCGACCTCCTCAGCCGTATGTGTCGCCATAGGGTGTTTCATTAGAAGACATTATGAAAGTTTTCAGGTGTGCTCACCCACGGTACCGATATAAATTGAAGAAAATCCAGCGGGAGCACCACCCAGGATGCGGGTGCAAAATCCACAAGGGCAGCGGCAGTGAAAGTTAGGTTAAACAATCACAGGAATTCAATTAGGAAAAGTCGCACCGATTTACCGGTTTCCAGACATTTTGGATCCCTTCATCATGGTGAACGGGACCTAAGATGCTGGATAATCGACCATGTTGCAATGCCCAGGAGAGGTGGCGACCGTCTGGCAATCTTGAAAAAGCGAGAATTAAGATGGATTCATGTCCTGTATAGTCTGCATCCAATAGGACTTAATGTAGAATTTAGATAAAAAGTCTGTATTGAGGCTGAACCATATTTTCCCTGTATGTGTTGTTCTTCCTTCTTGGTATGGTATATTTGTGCCTTGAAACAGTGATAATACCAAAAATGTATATTATACGGAGTATTTAATTCTGTAGTTAATTTGTTAATTTTTCTTTGCCTTTTAGAACTATTTTGCAATTTTATAAGAAGTTTGGATGGAGATCGTTGAACTGGCCCTCTTCGATGACAATGGAATTATGCTGCAACATCTAAAATCTTCTCACTGCGTATTTCCAGACATAAAAGAAAAAACATTTTCTCTTATTTCTATTTGTAAATGCTTTCTTTTAAGAATTCCTCTTATGGCTGCGTTTTCTCAGTAATTACGCTGGCGGTGCGGGTCGGGTACATTGACGTGTCCCCCTCTGACACATGCCGCGTAGTGGGTGGGATCCATCTTGACAAAGTTGGTGCCTTCCTCACATGCTGATTTAGTAGGATGTACCTACTGCGGCTCAATATATCATATAAGAAAGCATTTTGCACATTGAAGGCACTTATGCATTATATTTATGTATTAGTTGGGCAATGTTGCCCGGTGCCTCCGATATAACTAGGATGTAGCGCATGCGTCACCTGAAAGCTGTATGACAGAGATGATGACGCGAATCTGGGCATGCGCAGTGAAGGAACAGAGACGCTCAAGGAAACACAATGGTGTAAGCAGACGCCATTTCATCGAGAGGTGCGATTTCTACGATCTCTATCTGATATATCACTCACTTTATTGTACACATTGTATTATTCATATATTATTTATTCATATGATTAACACGCAGGGATAAGGTTCCTGTGATGCGGATCTCTTAAGCATTTATAATTCTATGCACATGCACTTTATTTATATGTACCATATGTGTTTAATTTATTCATGATTGCAATCATAATACGATTGGTCAGTCATTTTAGACATGCCTTTATATGTCGTCACTTTCACTGTTTCTATGCTGGAAGAAGGCTCTTGTGAGCCGAAACGTCGCAGAGTTGCCATATCATGGGTGAATAAAGCTTCACGTATTTTTCACTTTTATCTGGAGTGCAGTCCAATTTTTCTTTAACTATATATATATATATATATATATATATATATATATATATATATAATAAAAAGCACACTGATGTACCAGCCCTGAAAAGGGCTTTTTGGGGTGCTGTCAGGACGCTGTCCTTACAGCAGATGAGTCTGTGGACACAGAACGATGCCCTAGCTAACGCTTTCCCTATTGAATCAGCAGCAGTACTCTCCCTCCTCTCACTGTGAATGCAGCTTCCAAATTAATCTAAAATGGATGCTGTCCAGGAGGTGGGAGGGTCTGGGAGGGAGGGTCTGCTGCTGATTGGCTGGAATGTGTCTGCTGACTGTGAGGTACAGGGTCAAAGTTTACTCAATGATGATGTATAGGGGGCGGACCGAACATCGCATATGTTTGCCCGCAGCGGCGAACGCGAACAAGCTATGTTCGCCGGGAATTATTCGGTGAATAGTTCGGGACATCACTAGTTGAGATGACTTCTCAGTCTGACACCATGCCTTGGAGCCAAGGGTCACAGAATTTCTCCTTCTCCTCCTCCTTGCAGCCCCGGAGAATCCTTTTAGTGCCATCCTGTATGTCTTCACTGTCCATTCTTTTTCATAGAAGTGGAAACAAAATCCCACCAGGCCCTACAAAGGATAGTCAAGAGAGTTTCCCATTAGATGACTTGTGTGAGAGCAGTCAGCATTTAGACTACCCTGAAGAGGCTGATGATTGTGTGTTAGACAGGAACTGGGAGCAAGACCAGGGTGCTGAGAATGAGGAGGAGGCAATATCAGGACAGGAGGGTGGTGGCACTGGCAGCAATAAAGAGCAGAGGTGACATACCTCCCAAAGAATTGCCAGGGCCGTATCTGCTCAGGGATCTGGTGATGCCACTGATACTGTTGGTGCATTAGGCCCAAAACGTTCCAGAATTATGCAAAGCAAAGCTGCCTCTAGCTCCGTGCAAGTGTCTCCTGTCTGGCAGCATTTTCCCATGCAGAAGCATTGCCCTGTGCAAGCTCTTCAAGAGTAAAATAAGCCATCGGCAGTCAAACAAACATAGGCAGCACAGCTCTATTGAAGCACATTAAGCGGCATCACCCCATACCTTCAGCAAATAGAGGTGGCAGCCAGCTATCACAAGAAAAGTTTCCTCCTTGTCTCTTGCGGCACCAGACAGTATGGTGTCTTTCAGTGTCAACATGACTTTCCACTTCTCACACTTCTCTTCCTCTTTCGCTTCCTTGTCAGTCATCAGTCAACAAAATGCATGGCCAGCAAACCACTAGTGTGCAAGCTTAATTCCCACCTGGTGGTACAATGCTGTACCATTTAGTAGAGTCTGCTGCCTTTAGGGAGCTGATGGTGTGCACTCAGCCTCGCTGGAAGATAGCTACTAGACATTATTTGCCTGAAAAGCCATTCCTGCCTTGTACGTCTCTCACCACCAGGAAACGTGGGTCACTCTCACTGTACAGCAAGGTAATTTACAGGCAGGCACAGTACATATCTTCCAAGGCCTACTGAGCTAATGTTTTTGTGGCATCAGCCAGACAGTGCCCCAGCAACAAGGCCTGGTACAATTGACCACATTGGATTTTGTCGGACTGGCTCCCAGAGCAGGCATGTGTCCACTTTCTGAACCTCCTCTTCCATAGACACTCTCTTGTCCCCAAAAGCAGCAGGGCACAGAGTCACTCCCAGACCTCTTCCTTTCTATCATAAGTCAAGTGTTGCCATGCAATGTTGTAGTTATTGGCCTATCCGAGAGTAGCCATAAAGGTAAGCAGTTACTAAACTACATCAAGCAGCAAATATCCCACTGCCTGTCACCCAGCCAACTCCAACTGGGTAAGGTGGTCAGCAACAATGGTCACAACATTATGGCCACCCTGAACCTGGGGGAAATAACACATGCTCCTTGCACGACGAATTTCATTAATCTTGTTCTGCAATTCATTTTATAAAAGTACAGTGGCTTGCGCAATGTGCTGCAATGTTCAGGAGACTCATCTTGCATTTCAGCCATTCCTACGTGACAAGGAATGCTCTCATGAACTTAGAGACAAAATAGGTCTGTCGCTACACTGTCATGGAAGTCCTAGGTGAAGGAGAATGCTGATGATGATGACACAGGTTATGATGACACCCAACTGTCTCAGTGGAGGGCAGAGCCAGAAAGAACTGGCTCTTTCGGCACACTGGCCAGAATGGCAAGATGTATGCTCTTTTTCTTATGCACTGAAAGGCATATCATTGACATCAAGCAGTCTGATGATTAAAGGATAGCCATGCTTTTAGACCTTTACTATCTAAGCAAAATGGGGGATTTTTTTCTTCCTGACAAAAGAGAAGTCAAATTACTTTATTACTAGGAAACACTCTGTATCCAACTTGCCGACCCCTACCGTTATCATATCTGAAGACCCTTGTTACCTATACTGCCACAACCAAAAGGAATCATTTTTCAAGGCTCATTCAGAATAAGCCACTCTTTCTCCTAATAATTAACACTTGTGCATGTATAAATATGAGCAGGCTTCTGCTGGACACTCGTCCAGAAAAAGACAATCTTTCTTCTGACAATTATCACTTGTGCATTTAGAAATACGGGCAGGCATTCGGTCCTTGCTAAAGCATAATTTTGGATACTTGTGCAGAAGGAGCCTTTTTTCTTTTGACATTAATGTGTGTATATACACAGGGGCAAGCATTTTCCTCTTTAAATCCTAATTTTTGGACACTCGGTACTAGCAAGCCACTGTCTATTTTCCATAACACCTTGTGTTTAAATACCACCTGCCCCCAGTAACAGATCATTTTTGTGAGCTTTGTAGTATAAAAAAGCATAACACATGCAACATCGCAGTGTGTTTTAAACCATGCTGTTTTTTAACACTCTCAAACAAGCATTTACCCATAGCTATGTATGACAGTGTCATGCTGATATTATTTGCTATTGCTGTTATTGCATTCAAGAGTTTAGGGAGGGGAGAAAAACAGCACAAAATGTATAAAAAATTTAAAAAGAGATACTAGAGGGTGACTAGAGAGTGTTATATCATATACCAATTTTCAGGGGAATTGAAGCAACTGCTATTTATGTAGAACTGATTTGAACATGAATTGATTTTTATTTATTTTTTCAAAAATTTGATGAATTGGAGACAAAACGAATTTCAAGAAATTGGCTCAGCTGTAATACTATTAGATAGAAAATGCATATTATTTCTGAAAGCTTCATTGTCAAATCTACACACAGTATATAGGTAATTATTTTCCATGTATTCTACCTATTAAAATGAGTATTCCCATAAATGTATTATATGAAAAATGTTATGAATGCCGTAAGCGGAGAAATTAAATAATATGAACATTGGGAAGCAGTGCTCCCCTTCCTTGCTGTCAGAGTGCCATTTATAAACAGTCTGATTGTGGTAATTGTTTAGTGAATGTCAAGTACAGTGCATGCATATACAGAAGACTTACTTGCAGCAGTACATCTCGGATAGTTTATCTTTCTCTGTTCACATTTGGCTTCAAGTTTATTTTCTGCCATCATTCCGTCATTACACTGAAATAGGATTGTTTGACCATGATCCACCACAGTGCTTAGATTGTAATGAATATTATTGGCAATCATAGTCGATTGTTGTAATACACAAAAACCTGGAAAATAAATATTAATTTACATTGTTACTGATGTGTATTCATTAGGCACAAGGAATGAGCGGATTGATTCTACACAAATCAAATTTGTTAAAAATTTCCCAAAAGACAGAAATTTCTTCAAATAAAAAACTTACTACATGATTTGTTCAACGTGGTGGCCACAATTTTCAAATCAGAAGAGATCTGTGACCAAAAAGGGTACATTTTTGGATTGTTTGTAAGAAAAAAATTACAAATGCTGTCTTTGGAAATAATCCTAGGAGAAGGCGCTCAGAGTCAGGGAAATCAGGGCCCTTTCGATTCAAACTGAGTATATTCTGATGAAAGGAACCTGTCACATCAGATAAGTCCTAATAACTACAGTACCACGTGGATAGTACCTCTGAGCTCATATCAGCCATTTGTATCTCTATACTCACCTTCACTCCCACACAGTGTGCCAACAAACCATCAGTGTAATACATGGAGTACACAAACATGATGAAGAGGACTCCAAGAGGAATCCTCTCAATGCATTACACAGATGGTTTGTGGACATGCAGCATGGAAACGAGGTTGAGAATAGGCTGATCTGAACTCAGAAGCAGAAGTCTTAATGTAGTATTGTAGTTAATAACAACTGGTCTGAGGTGACAGATTCCATTTAAAATAGTCACAAATTTTCGTAATGAGAATTTTTCGTAATGAGAATTTTTGTAATGAGAATCAATGAGATCGTGAAAACTCAGATCCAATGGTATATTCTAACCCCCAGGCGTTCCCATGGTGATGGGGACGCTTGTCGGGGAGGAGTATGCCAAAGTGGAACTGTACAGATAAAAAAAAAAAAAGACGAATATTCTAGAAAACGAATATATTCTTTTTTTTTTATATTCGTAATATTCAAAAACAAGAATATATTGCAATAGAGCGAATATTCAAAACAAACAAACAAATATAGAGCAATTTAGCTAATATAGTGCTATAATCTTCTTTGTCTAATATACTGAAGTTCAGATAAAAAAAATTACAACTATTAAACACATATATTATACCACTATATTAGCTAAATTGTTCTACATTTGTTTTTTTGTGAATATTCACTATATTGCTATATATTCTTGCTTTAGAATATTATGAATATTTAAAAAAAACTAATATATAGCACTATATCGAATATATTTGGTTATTAGAATATTCGTCTTTTTTCCATCTAAAGTCATGATTCCTCCCTGCTTAAGTTACTTCACAGGAGCCTACCAGCCGAGATAGTAGCGGTGCGGGTGTTCACAGAGGCAGCGTTGGCAGGCAGTCAGCGCAGAGTGTTGGGGTAAAAATGCCATACTCGGCGGTTTGGCAATTTTTTGTTAGGCCACCGGAGGAGGTGAACATTACAAAGGTGGTCAGGGTGCCAAGGTTGGCACCACGGCCCTGCGTCAACACATGCAGGGTCACCATAAAGTGGCCTGGGAGAACTGTTGCTCTGATATGGTGGTCCAGCCTGCTGCAGCAACCGCTACATCACCCAGTGGCATGCATCCAATTTCATGCAGGCTCCACCACCTCAGCTGAAGGGAGCTGTCTGTCCTTCCCATAATCTGCTGTTCCTGATGCTCCTGCTCCTCGTACTCCTATTTTTTGTCAGTCATTCCTTCAGCAATCGATCACCAAAGCGATTGCCAAGAGACAACAGTATGTGTGCACTCATCCAACGGCGCAGAAGCTAAATGTGCTCCTGGCCAAGTTCCTGGTGCTGCAGTCCCCCCTTTCCAAGGAGTGGACTGCACCATTCAGAGAACTGATGGCTTCTGACAGGGTGGAGAGTCCCAAGCTATCATTTATTTGCCAAAAAGGCAGTACTAGCCCTGCACACATATGTAGAACAGAAGGTGGGCCAGTACTTGAGCCTGCCTGTGTCTGCCAAAGTGCACGGCAGCGCCGACATGTGGAGCTGTAACTACAGTCAATGACAATATATGTACTTTACGGACCACTGGTTCAATGTGGTAAATGTGGTTCCTGCCCAGCCACACTAGCAACTTGGCCAGATGACGCTGCCTCCACGTCTAACATCTCACGCCGTTGGTACTGCGACAATGTCCGCATCTGCCTCCTCATCCTCCCCGTGTCCTCAGCCTCTACTGCAGGGACAATACACAGTGCTCCTCCAGCATACCACATGTGAAGGGCACGGCAATGTCACACTGTTCTGCACCTAGTTTGCCAGGGCAAACAGAGTCACACGGGGGAGGAACAGCTCCAACTCCTTTATCAAGAAATTGAATCCTGGCTTTCTCCTCGACAACTTAAAATCGGAACCATGGTGACCGACAACGGGAAAAACATGGTGTTGGCGCTGTATCAATGAGGGCTGAGCCATGTGCCCTGCATGGTGCACCTGTTCAGTATGGTTGTAAAGCGGTTCCTGAAGTCTTCACCCCATCTGCAAGACATCCTAGAAAAATCCAGGAAACTTTGCATGCACTTTAGACACTTAATTTGTCAGTCTCCAGGACTATGGGATGAACAACGTCATTACACTGCTTCATGTACTGCAACAGATGCTGCTAAATCTGGCTAGCCAGGGAACAGGAGAGGTGGTGACCACATCTCATGGCCACATGAGCCCTGTGGGGACTGAACTAGAGGAGGAGGACATTCGAGCACAAGCAATAAGTAGAGAAATTGTTTTTTTTTTTCTACACAGGTGACAGGAGAGGAGGAGCAGGAAAAGCCGGGGGAGCTATAGGGTGATGAGGAAGACGAGGCAGATGACCCAGACACACTGTGGCAGTATGCAGTGGAGATGGAGGCAGGGAGTCCCCTCCGAGTCACTTGCGCAAATGGCCCGATGCATGCTCACTTGCTTGTGTAGGGACAGCCGAAATGTCCCCATTCACCAGAGGGATGATTACTAGCTCTCCATAATGTTAGACCCTCGCTACCGATCCAAAATGGGGACCTTTTTTACAACTGCTGAGAGGGAGGGCAAACTAAACTACTATCAAGACATCCTATGTTGTCAGTTGGCCACTGCCTATGTGCGTTATCACCCATCCTCACGCAGGTCTGACTGGGGGTGGTCCTCTGCGCTCACATTCCACTGCTGCATCTGCTGCCAAGTGCTCTTACAGCCACACACCATCTTCAGCTGGTACTGGTATTGCTCCTCACCTCCCCACTATGTCACTGGGCCAATCTGGTCTCCTCATGCTGCTGCCACCTCACTACTATGTCAATGGGCCACTCTGTGGTCCCATCATGCTGCTGCCACCTCATCACTATGTCACTGGGCCACTCTATGGTCTCCTCATGCTGCTGCCAGCTCACCAGTCTGTAGTCCCCTCATGCTGCTGCCACATCACCACTATGTGGTCTTCAAATGCTGCTGCCACCTCACCACTATGTCACTTGGTCACTCTGTGGTCTTCTCATGCTGCTGTCACTTCACCACTATGGCACTGGGCCACTCTGTGGTCTTCTCATGGTGCTGCCACCTCACCACTATGTCACTGGTCTAATATGTGGTCTCCTCATGCTGCTGCCAGCTCACCACTATGTCACTGGTCCAATATGTGGTCTCCTCATGCTGCTGCCACATCATCACTCTGTGGTCTCATCATGCTGCCGCCAATACACCAGTATGTAAATGGTCCACTCCTTGGTTTCCTCATGCTGCTGCCAACTCACCACTATGTCACTGGGCCACTCTGTGGTTTCCTCCTGCTGGTTCCACCTCACCACTCTGTCATTGGGCCACTCTGTGGACTTCTCATGCTGTTCCCACCCTCCTCACTCCATGACTGGGCCACTATTTTGCCTTTTTGGCCTGGTTGACATCATTTATTTATTTGACCCTTCTGATCTGTCAGAAGGAAGGAAAAATGAAACTCACAACAGATCCTGTTTATGGAGCAGCTGTTAGGCCTGTATGACATGGTCCCTATTTTGCATCAGAATTGGCTTATGATTTGGTAGCCAAAAGCAGGAGTGGGTACAAAACATAGAAGACATGCAAAGATTCCATTCACGTGTCATCTCTGTTTTGGATCCACTCATGTTTTTTTTTTTGGGCTTTAGCAATACTGATGGATTACTGACCAAATGCTGACAGGATCCGTTTTTTGGGGGTTATTGTTCTGACGGATCACCCTCTTCACTCTGTCAGAGGGGCTCTACTTGTATAAGCGTTTATTAGAACAGGTTCTGTAGACATCTATGTGGAATCAGCTGACAACAGTGTAAAAGGAGTGCGCTCTTTCACACTATAGTAGGATCTTGGGCCTCTGCATGGTTCTGTATAACAGATGCTAACATTGACCTGTAAGCCTGAGTTCACACTTGAGTTATTTGGTCAGTTTTGGCCCTGTAGTTGACCAATTGAGTGAAGTGTGAAGTGATTATAAGAGCGATGCCTGTCATCTGTGTGTAATACTGACTAAAAGTATTGTTTTACTACCACAGCAGACACCCGGTGCGTGTTACTGTAAGACACAGTGTTCTACACCACTTTACAGGCTATCTGCAGCAAGTAAATAGCTGTTTTTTAACGCAATTCACTACAAATAAATTCAGATCGAATCAATCTTTTCGGAAAATTCGGCTAACCGACCAAATCAAATTTTTTAGAAATTCGCTCATCTCTAGTTAATACGATGGGCGAGGAAAGCTTTGCAACGAATCAGATTTTTCCTAAGCTTCGGATCAAATTCTGCTTTGGATGCTTCGATTTGCTCAACGCCTACAATTGACCTACCTGGGACCGGATTTTTATTTAGATACTTTACTGAGACTTTATATGTTGTTGCATTCTCAAGAAGTCTCATTGCCACGTTAATGTATTCTTGGTTCTCCATAATTACTAAATTACGTCCCTAGTCAGAGGATTTAAATTCTATGGCCCTGATTTATCATAAGCGTATAGAGAAGAAATAGTGTGCTCATAAAAATGATACCTTTATTATAAATGGAGTAGCAAACTGCTCAAATGGTGACCATGACCTAACAAAAGATTTGTTAAGTCTTTTGACTCCTGCTGTGATTATGATACCACAAGAAAATAAAAATTCTTTATAGGGATAAGGCTATAGTCATACACGTGATTAGATATTTATATTCACGGACAGGTGATGAGGGGTATTTAGAGGGAGCGGAGTAACTCTCCCTGGGTGTCCCTAAACATCTAGGCCCTAAGCCCAGGGATATCCCCAGATGGTAGAGATACCCTGTCCCCGTACCTATGGCTATAGTCAACCTATAATAACCCTACTTAGATGATGAATACTTAAGATGAATACATATAAGTCCAACGCGTTTCACCTGCGCCTGGCAGATCATCAGGGGGTGGTAGACAAACCCTAATTTGCAGGGCAAAAAAGGATACACAAGATAAATAAAGAAATGATATTTAGCTCCTGTATGCAGTCAGTGGGAAGTATAAGATTATACTGAGTCCTGTCAGTTGATGGATAGCCTGTAAACAAAGGATTGATATAAGAACTGCTTAAACAATGTCCACAGGGTTTCTGTTTCACATACTTACTGATCAGGAGGGACCCACTGTCTAACTTCACAGATGTGAGGGGGGAGCTGATGTGGCCGGTCTGTGGAAGCCAGTGCTCAGTATTTAAGCACTGGTATCATCTGACACTTCTGGATGCCGGTATTATGCATTTCCTGTTAGTGGAACGCATGGCATAGTTGCGATGCGTCACTTCCGGTACATGGCACGCATGGTGAAACGCATAATACCGGAAGTGTTCGCATAACTTCCGGTCTCTGAGGGCAAATTGGAACGCATGAGGCTAAAGATAGATCGCACATGCGTCCTTTACAGTCGTTGAGGCACTTATAGAAGCGCAACTGATGGGAGATCCAGAAATGTATATAATTATGATCATTTAAAAAGGTAACCTTGATATACTGATAAATGTATGACGGATAGAGATACACAATAAAGCTCCGTTAATATATTCTGTTACACATATACAGACCGGCCTGATAGTCACAGGAGGGAGACATATATAGAGTATAGCTATAGTTAGATGCCACACGCAAACTTTATGGGATCCGCAGACTGTATAGGGCAGATGATAGTCCTGCCCCTATTAGTGGTACTTCTCGTACCTACATGGTCCATTAGTGAAAGGGACATTAAAGAAACAGGGGACAACCTCAAGTCCTGCAAAATGAATGGACCCGAGGTCACCGTTGTGATGATGATTCACATGGTTGGCCACAGATGTATCATTCTTTTTGACTGTCATTGACATGTTCACATATTCTACGTCTCAGCTCCCTATACGTTTTTCCTATAGAGTTTTTCGGAGAGGTGCACTGGCATATACAGTACAGACCAAAAGTCTGGACACACCTTCTCATTCAAAGAGTTTTCTTTATTTTCATGACTATGGCATCAAAACTATGAATTAACACATATGGAATTATATACATAACAAAAAAGTGTGAAACAACTGAGAATATGTCATATTTTAGGTTCTTCAAAGTAGCCACCTTTTGCTTTGATTACTGCTTTGCACACTCTTGGCATTCTCTTGATGAGCTTCAAGAGGTAGTCACCTAAAATGGTCTTCCAACAGTCTTGACGGAGTTCCCAGAGATGCTTAGCACGTGTTGGCCCTTTTGCCTTCACTCTGCGGTCCAGCTCACCCCAAACCATCTTGATTGGGTTCAGGTCTGGTGACTTTGGAGGCCAGGTCATCTGGCGCAGCACCCCATCCCTCTCCTTTATGGTCAAATAGCCCTTACACAGCCTGGAGGTGTGTTTGGGGTCATTGTCCTGTTGAAAAATAAATGATGGTCCAACTAAACACAAACCGGATGGAATAGCATGCTGCTGCAAGATGCTGTGGTAGCCATGCTGGTTCAGTATGCCTTCAATTTTGAATAAATCCCCAACAGTGTCACCAGCAAAGCACCCCCACACCATCACACCTCCTCCTCCATGCTTCACGGTGGGAACCAGGCATGTAGAGTCCATCCGTTCACCTTTTCTGCGTCGCACAAAGACACGGTGGTTGGAACCAAAGATCTCAAATTTGCACAGATTTCCACTGGTCTAATGTCCATTCCTTGTGTTCTTTAGCCCAAACAAGTCTCTTCTGCTTGTTGCCTGACCTTATCAGTGGTTTCCTAGCAGATATTCTACCATGAAGACCTGATTCACACAGTCTCCTCTTAACAGTTGTTCTAGAGATGTGTCTGCTGCTAGAACTCTGTGTTGCATTGACCTGGTCTCTAATCTGAGCTGCTGTTAACCTGCGATTTCTGAGGCTGGTGACTCGGATGAACTTATCCAGAGGTGACTCTTGGTCTTCCTTTCCTGGGACGGTCCGTATGTGAGCCAGTTTCTTTGTAGCGCTTGATGGTTTTTGTTACTGCACTTGGGGACACTTTCAATGTTTTCCCAATTGTTCGGACTGACTGACATTCATTTCTTAAAGTAATGATGACCACTCTTTTTCTTTACTTAGAATTTGTATTATGGAAAGAAAAAAGCAGCTAACAGTCTATTCAGTTGGACTATCAGCTGTGTATCCACTTGACTTCTCCACAACGCAACTGATGGTCCCAACCCCATTTATAAGGCAAGAAATCCCACTTATTAAACCTGACAGGGCACACCTGTGAAGTGAAAACCATTTCAGGTGACTACCTCTTGAAGCTCATCAAGAGAATGCCAAAAGTGTGCAAAGCAGTAATCAAAACAAAAGGTGGCTACTTTGAAGAACCTAGAATATGACATATTTTTAGTTGTTTCACACTTTTTTGTCATGTATATAATTCCACATGTGTTAACTCATAGTTTTGATGCCTTCAGTGTGAATCTACAATTTTCATAGTCATGAAAATAAAGAAAACTCTTTGACTGAGAAGGTGTGTCCAAACTTTTGGTCTATACTGTATATATGACCCCTTTAATTTTGCAGTTAATGAAATCACTCAAGGTATGTATATATTCGGTCATTGAACAGGTTACCGTTTTGGTTGGATTGATGTGTTTGCAGGCCTTACATGTCCCGCATTTAAAAATCCCTTTTGGTTGCCTGTCAAGCCAAGTGCCTTCTTTTTTTACACCTGAATAATGACTATGTACAAGTCTATCTTTCAGACTCCTCCCCTTACGGTATGTAACTTGTGGGAAGGGAGAGATAGCCTTCGAGAGATCTTTATCCATAGTTAGGATTGGCCAATAAGTTTGCAAAATGGCCAGAACCTCTCTATTGGCTACATCAAAAGTAGAAATCAGTCGGATCAGATTTGCATCATTCTTGTTTTTTGGTCTGGGTATCAAAAGATCCCCCCTCTTGCTGTTTTTGGCCATGTGAAAGGCCTCCCTCAAGATGGATTGAGGATAGCCTCTTTGCGTTAGCCTATTTTTCCATTTTCTCGATTCTTTATAAAAGTTTTCCCTATTAGAGCAATTTCTGCGCATGCGAAAATATTGTCCTTTAGGGATACCTTTTTTCACTGCAGGAGGATGGTAGCTGCCCCAATGCAGGATATTATTTGTGGCAGATGGCCTACGGAAAACTGTGGTGGTGAGATTGCCGTCTATTAACCTCACCTCCACGTCAAGAAACGTGATGCAATCACAATCAATCACGCTAGTGAACCTTAGGCCCACGTCATTGTCATTAAGGGCCGAAACGAAGCTATGGAACTTCTCTTGGCTGTCGTTCCAGATCAAGAAGATGTCATCTATAAAACGGGTCCAGAAGACAACCATGTCACCCCACCAAACAGTCCGGTCGGGAAACACATACCTGTCTTCCCACCAGACCAGGAGGAGGTTGGCGTAGGTCTGGGCACAAGGGATGCCCATTGCCGTCCCCCTGAGCTGATGGTAAAAGGACCCATTATATAGAAAGTAATTATGAGTAAGGGTATACTCAAGGAGACTTAAAATGAACTGATTATTACTCTAAAACTGGGTATCGCTTGATCTCAAAAAGTGTGCTGTAACTGCGAGGCCTTTATCATGTGGTATAGAGGTATAGAGTGATTCCACATCTATACTGGCGAGATAGCAGTGTGGATTCAGTGATATAGTTTCAATTTTCAGTAGAAAATCCATAGTACTTTGTCGAGATAGATCCTTTTACCATTAGCTCAGGGGGACGGCGATGGGCAGCCCTTATGCCCCGACCTACGCCAACCTTCTCCTGGGCTGGTGGGAAGACAGGTATGTGTTCCCCGACCGGACTGTTTGGTGGGGTGACAAGGTTGTCTTCTGGACCCGTTACATAGATGACATCTTCTTGATCTGGAACGACAGCCAAGAGAAGTTCCATAGCTTCGTTTTGGCCCTTAATGACAATGACTAAGGTTCACTAGCGTAATTGATTGTGATTGCATCACTTTTTTTGACGTGGAGGTGAGGTTGATAGATGGCAATCTCACCACCACAGTTTTCCGTAAGCCAACTGCCACAAATAATATCCTGCATTGGAGCAGCTACCATCCTCCTGCAGTGAAAAAAGGCATCCTTAAAGGACAATATTTGCGCATGCGCAGGAATTGCTCTAATAGGGAAAACTTTTATAAAGAATCGAAAAAATTGAAAAATAGGCTAACGCAAAGAGGCTATTTACAATCCATCTTGAGGGAGGCCTTTCACATGGCCGAAAACAGCAAGAGGGGGGATCTTTTGATACCCAGACCAAGAAACAATTATGATGAAAATCTGATCCGACTGATTTCTACTTTTGATATAGGCAATAGAAAGGTTCTGGCCATTTTGCAAACTTATTGGCCAATCCTGACTATGGATAAAGATCTCTCGAAGGCTATCTCTCCCTTCCCACAAGTTACATACCGTAAGGGGAGGAGTCTGAAAGATAGACTTGTACATAGTCATTATTCAGGTGTAAAAAAAAGAAGGCACTTAGCTTGACAGGCAACCAAAAGGGATTTTTAAATGCGGGACATATAAGGCCTGCAAACACATCAATCCAACCAAAACAGTAACCTGTTCAATGAGTGATTTCATTAACTGCAAAACTAAAGGGGTCATATATATATGCCAGTGCAGCTGTCCGAAAAACTATATATGAAAAACGTATAGGGAGCTGAGAACGTAGAATATGTGAACATGTCAAGGACATAGTCAAAAGAATGATACATCTGTGGCCAACCATGTGAATCATCATCACAACGGTGACCTCAGGTCCATTCATTTTGCGGCACTTGAGGTTGTCCCCATGCCGGCCAGGAGGGTTGACTGGGACCGGAGGATACTCCAGAAGGAAATTGAATGGATCTATTGTTTCCGGTCCCAGTCACCAGTTTCATTTAGCTGGTTTTCCTTTTCGGTTAACTTGACCTTTCCCCTGTTTCTTTAATGTCCCTTTCACTAATGGACCATGTAGGTACGAGAAGTACCACTAATAGGGGCAGGACTATCATCTGCCCTTTATCTTACTTTGTTTCTCTTATGGGCCCCCCATACAGTCTGCAGATCCCATAAGGTTTGCGTGTGGCATCTAACTATAGCTACACTCTATATATGTCTCCCTCCTGTGACTATCAGGCCGGTCAGTATATGTGTAACAGAATATATTAACGGAGCTTTATTGTGTATCTCTCTATCCGTCATACATTTATCAGTATATCAAGGTTACCTTTTTAAATGATCATAATTATATACGTCTCTGGATCTCCCATCAGTTGCGCTTCTATAAGCGCTTCAATGACTGCAAAGGACATATGTGCGATCTATCTTTAGCCTCATGCATTCCAATTTGCGCCCCAGATACCGGAAGTTATGCGAACACTTCCGGTATTATGCGTTCCATCATGCGTGCCATGTACCGGAAGTGACGCATCGTAACTATGCCATGCGTTCCACTAAATGGAAATGGATAATACCGGCGTCCGGAAGTGTCAGATGATACCAGTGCTTAAATACTGAGCACTAGCTTCCACAGACCGGCCACATCAGCTCCCCTCTCACATCTGTGAAGTTAGACAGTGGGTCCCTCCTGATCAGTAAGTATGTGAAACAGAATCGCTGTGGACATTGTTTAAGCAGTTCTTATATCAATCCTTTGTTTACAGGCTATCTATCAACTGACAGGACTCAGTATCATCTTATATTTCCCACTGACTGCATACAGGAGCTAAGTATCATTTCTTTATTTATCTTGTGTATCCTTTTTTGCCCTACAAATTAGGGTTTGTCTACTACCCCCTGATGATTTGCCAGGCGCAGATGAAACGCGTCAGGGTTATATGTATTCATCATCTAAGGAGGGTTATTATAGCTTGACTATAGCCAAAGGTATGGGGACAGGGTATCTCTACCATCTGGGGATATCCCTTGGCTTAGGGCCTAGATTTTTAGGGACACCCAGGGAGAGTTACTCCCCTCCCTCTAAATACCCCTCATCACCTGTTGGCGAATATAAATATCTAATCACCTGTATGACTATAGCCTTATCCCTATAAAGTATTTGTATTTTCTTGTGGTGTCATAATCACAGCAGGAGTCAAAAGACTTAACTAATCTTTTGTTAGGTCATGGTCACCATTTGAGCAGTTTTCTGCTCCATTTAACCATTAATTTATAATAAAGGTATCGTTTTTATGAGCACGCTATTTCTTCTCTATACGCTTAACACTAAATGATGACGTGTTGATTATCTATATTATCAAATCAATATATATTTTTTCCTTAACCTGATATATCATACCTTCATTCCAGAATTCTGTCTTCAAAAAGTCTCAAAACATGGCTTCTGCGCATTTTTTAACTTGCGAAAAAACGTTGTGACTTTTTGCATTCTTACACCACTCACTCTATTAGGCTACTTTCACACTAGCGTTGTTTTAATCCGGCGTTCAATTCCGACACTGGAACTGCCCGCCGGATCCGGAAAAACGTGTGAAAACGGATTACATTTGAATCCTGATCAGGCTTTCGATCACAATGGAAAAATGCATTGGAAAAAACGGATCCGCCATTTATGGACTTTAACTTTTTTTTCACATTTTTCGGGTTTAACATGCAAAAGCCGGATCCGTTTTGACTGAACACACGGGGCCGGATCCGGCGTTAATGCAAGTCAATGGGAAAAAAGCCTGATCAGGCGTTCAGTCAAAGTGTTCAGGCTTTTTGGCCGGAGGTAAAAATACTGCATGCTACGTTTTTCTGAAAAGCCTGATCAGTCAAAAAGACTGAACAGAAGACATCCTGATGCATCCTGAAGGACTGACTCTCCATTCAGAATGCATTAGGATAAAACTGATCAGTTCTTTTCCGGATTTGAGCCCCTAGGACGGAACTCAGCGCCGGAAAAGAAAAACGCTAGTGTGAAAGTACCCTTACTGAAATGTGGGTGGAGAAGTGGGTGTAGTTAGCTATATTAATGAGTTTACCCGTGTTTGACCATCTGTTCAAAATTAGGCCCATCCTTGACCATTTCAACGCAGTTTTCAGAAGTGTACACCCCAGAACAAAATGTCTGCATAGACAAATCCCTATTACTTTTCAAAGGGAGGTAAGAGTCCGCCAGTATCTGCCCAGCAAGCGGGCAAGGTATGGTATAAAAATGTATAAAATCTGTAAGAGTAGCTCTAGGTACACTTTCAAGTTCTGGATTTATGAAGGGAGGGACACCCGGATTGAACACCCAGAATGCCCCCTGTCCTAGGAGTTAGTGGGAAGAAAGTGTGGGACTTACAGCACCCACTGCTGGATAAGGGTTACCATCTATATGTGGATAATGAGTTTACCACTGTTCCAGTCTCTAACTTCCAGAGGTACTGTGGCGTGCGGCACAGTACTCAAAAATCAGAAAGACCTCCCTAGATGCCTGGTAGGACAACCACGAAGAAAATGAGACAGCCGTGCTCTCCTCAATGAGAACATGTTGGTGGTTAAGTACAAGGAGAAGAGGGATGTCATTTTGCTAACCACCATTCACAGTAAAACCAGCTCTCCTGCCCCTGTACGTGGTACCACTACCACTGTCCCCAAACCAGACTGCATTTTGGACTACAACAGGGCGGGGTTTATCTTTCAGATCAAGTTCTGAAGCCCTACATGAAAAACAAAAAGTGTGGTACAAAACGCTGGCTAATGCATACGTGCTATTTAGATCTAGAGGCCAGACAAGAACATTCCACAATTTTAAACGGTGGTGATAAAGGCCCTAATTCTTCCAAACCAAGCAATGTAGGGCCCCAGTACTTCTGCAAATTACGGTGCCAGAGTTGTACCAGGGTAACATTTCCCTGGTGAAGTCCCCCAAACAGTGAGGAAGGGGAGGATCCAAAAAAGATGCAGGGTGTGTTCCAAAAGGGAGATAAACCTGCCCTGAAAAACCTCACCTGTGCATCAAGGATTGTTTCAAAATCTACCACTCATCCATGCATTAATTTCATCGTTGATGTACCCTGTAATTTTACCACCTTATATCTCTGATTTAGTCCGCATAGCTTACATATCTACTTTTCACCAACCACTACATATTCATTTCTGTAAAACAACAGTTTGGTCAAAGGTGCCCTTTCCACCCCTTAAAATGTTCGTACAGGTGAAACTTTCCAAAATGGGGTCACTTCTTGGGGTTTTTAATTTCTGGGGACCTCAGGAAAAATTAACATGAGACATGGCACCTAAAATCCATGTCTGTTTATTCAGAGCTGCTTGCAAAATCCATATTTTGCAGTTTACCTGCTCTGTGCCATACAGCAGGCTACAATCACATATGGGGTGTTTCCTGAATGGGGAGAAAATGGGTTACACATACTGGGGTGCATTTTCTCCTCTTACCCCTTGTGAAAGTGAAAAATGTGGGTCTGGTTATATTTTGTTCATTTTCACAGCCGAGAGCTTTTAAATCCTTGGATAAGTGTTTCTGCCTTCTGTGAGACACCAGTTTGCCGAAGAGTACCCTTGCCACCCCTTAAAATGTTCGTACAGGGGTGCACTTTCCAAAGTTGGGTCCCTTCTTGGGGTTACTAATTTCTGGGGACCGCATTAACATGCAACATGGCACTTAAAATCCATGTCTGTTTATTCAGGCCTGCAAAATCCATATTTCGCAGTTTGCCTCTAGAGCCCTGCTGTGCGCCCATACAGCAGGCTACAAGCACATGTTAAGTATTACCGTATTTAGGGGGAAATTGGTTATAAAATGTGGCATGCATTTTGTCCTGTTAACCCTTGTAAAAGTAAGAAATGTAGATGTAAAGCAACTTTTTCTGGAAAAAATTAAAATTTTTCCCAATTCTGTGAAATGCCTGATGGGTCAAAGTGCTCACTACACACCTTCAAATATTTATTGAGGAGTGTAGTTTCCAGAATGGAGTCACTTTTTGGGAGTTTCCACTGAAGGGTTACCTCCAGGGTGTCTTTATATGTGACATAGCTCCCAAAAGCCAATCCTGCAAAATCTGTCCTCCAAAAGCCTTATGACGCTCCTTCCCTTTTGAACCCTGCCATGCACTCATGTATCCATTTTGACCATATGTGGGGTGTTGCCGTATTCAGGGGGAAATGGGTAATAAAATGTGGAGTGCATTTTGTCCTGTTACTGTCACCACCAGTTCTGTGAGAAGGTCTGGCAGACGTTCTTCTCTACCTCTTGCAAGACATTCTTTGTTTTGGTTTCACTTTGTCATCTCCTTTCCTTCTCCCAGGTGTCACCTATTTAGACTAATTGTCTCCCTTTATATTCCCTCCCATACTGCCTCACTGAGGTTTATACTACTTCCTGGATGAGGTGTTTACTGCTGGAGTCTGCTGCTGAGTTTGCTAAGATAAGTATTTTTCTTTATTTGTGTTTCCTTGTTGGCTTAATTCTAGGTGACCCTGACTCCATCCTTATTAAGTGCAGGGAGCCGGTAGTTGTGTCCCCTCACTATTATAGGGTCTTCAGGTGTCACAGTCTTAGATACGTGGGCATGCAATCATCTACTATTGAGACCCTTGCATGGGCATAGCAGTCAGGGAGAGCTCTTAGGGTCACCCATATGCTCCTTAGTTTGGGATCAAGCCAGTCGGAGGTTTATTTATAAGTTCCAGCTATCTGCAACATTATCCGTGGGTATAAAGCAACTGATGGGTCAAAGTGCTCACTACACATGTTAAAAATATTCCTTGAGGGTGTAGTTTCTGGAATGGGGTCACTTTTTGGGGGTTTACACTGCAGGTCTTCATATGCAATATAGCTCCCAAAAGTCAATCCTACAAAATCTGTCCTTCAAAAGCCCTATGGCGCTCCTTCCCTTTTGAACCCTGCCATGTGCTCATGCATCTGTTTTTTAGCACATTTTTAGGATTGTTTGTAAACTGCAGAATCAGGGTAATAAATAATAAGGTTTATTTTCCTTTTAATCCTTGCTATGTTACAGCAAAAATAGAAGAAAATGGAAAATCTGAAGAAAAAACAATCTAAATGGAGCTTAATAATATTACAGGTTATAGCTACTAGAGAGGGGTTGTTGATCCAGGGAGTTAGTCTGATTGCCTGATTGGAGTTCGAGAAGGAAAATTGGCTTCTACCTCACAGTTTTTTTTTGCCTTCCTCTGGATCAACTTGTAGGATAACAGGCCGAACTGGATGGACAAATGTCTTTTTTTCGGCCTTATGTACTATGTTACTATGTTAAATTTTGAAATTTCACCTCCATTTACCTTTAATTCTTGTGAAACACCTAAAGGGTTAATAAAGTTTGTAACATCAGTTTTGAAAGATTTGAGGGGTGTAGTTTTTAAAATGAGGTCATTTATGGGTAGTTTCTATTACAAACTAACAAAATGAATAGGATGTAATGGCTATGCGTCCTTATAAACACTAGATAAATATATATAAGGAAAGGACACTAAAACAAAATAACAAATGATACATTATGATGTTCGAATAAAATATAGGGGTGTCTACCCACACTGCAATAAGCAGCTGAATGAAACATCACCAATTTGTGGGACCAACCATCCTCATAACACCACAAGTAAAGGTGGAAATGTATATAAGCAGTATGATCAGTGTGTCCCACAAACTAAACCCACCAACACTGGGGGGCATACCACCACAAGGTCCAGAGTCTGAACCTGGTTGGGGTACTGTAAAACTGGATACCTGGTGCCAGGTGTAGCGCCAGATATCGCCTTAATTAACAGTGGATGTCAGCGTGCATAACATCCACTGCACTGAAACAATTCAGGTGCGGGACTGAGACAAAATTAATGGGAGCCGCTGAGTTTGACTGGTGTGTCAAAAGCACTGACACAGTCCTATGTGGTCTATGCTCAACGCGTTTCCATGCACAAAGGTGCACTTCATCAGGAGCAACATGCACTGTGACTGGAGCCCACAGCCTCTGATGTAGGTGTTCACTTGAGGTTACAAAGAGAGGGCAGAGGTAGAGTGACCTGCCTGTGACCGAATTCCTCTAGTGTGAGGCACGGCGTAATGACTGGAACCTACAGCCCTGCCTAAGCCGTCTACCTCTAGATTGAGGGGCAACGTGCTGGTGTGTAACAAGCCGGCACTGTAATGGCCGCGAAGCGGTTCACAAAACGCTGAGATTAGAAGGGTGAAACAACGCCCCGCCGGAACCCCCCCCCCCCCCCTCACTGACAGCCAATCCGGCCAGAAGGCACGATTAAGAATCAACAATTGGCTGACAAGCAGGCGGAGCTACGTCAGTCCCAGGAAAAGCGCTATGTGCCGCAGTCAAAAGGGAACTTCAGGGCTGCTCTATATGAACATGCCATCGGAGTATCAATACCTAAAATATTGTAAGTGGAATGGGATAAAGAAAAAGGAGAAGAAAAAAAGAGAACAAGTGTTAACACACCGCAAAACAAAACACAACGGTAGGGAGCCAATTGGAGTCAGAGGATGATAACACTTGATAATCATAAACACAATAGACGTATATGAGGCCAAATACATATTCATATGAATGGCACAAAAGAAATGGCATCATTGAGGCCAGATGGTTTGATGGTGTTTAAAGAAAAAAATCCATCACGCCTCTTTCTGCAGAAGGATGCGGTCACAATCACCTCCCCTTGATGACATTTTCACAGAATCAATCCCCTGAAACTTAACAGATGACACTTTGCCACTGTGACAGTCAGACACATGACGTGCAATAGGGGTGTCTTTCAAGTTCAAGTTCGTAATGTCAGTAACATGCTCCCCTATACGCCGTCTGAGCTCCCTAATAGTTTTGCCGACATATTGGATGCCACAGACACATGTCATCAAATAAATCACACCAACTCATTTGCAGTTGAAAAATGACCTAATAAAATAGGTCTTGTCTGATGTGCTGTTGGCAAAGCTTTTGGTCTTGTTTATAAAGCCACAGAACTTGCAAGATCCACAGAGGAATGTCCCTGTAAGGGAACTCTGTAACCAGGAATGTTGTTTTGGACTTTGATATAGACTATCTGAACAAGTACAAAAACTTTTATTGAACTCACAATAGTAAAAATTACATATCCATACATATAAATGAGCAGCACGATGCCACACAGGATAACGTTTAAATGGTCTGTAGTAAAACAAATGACAATAAATAATCCCAAACCGTGCAGAGTATATTCTTACATGGCTAACAGTCAATACAATATAAAGTGCATAGTGCAAATTGTAAACAATGACTAGGGGAAAATACAAAAATCGATACAGACCAAGTCCTCCTGGATCCCTACACGTGTTTCGCGTTTTGCTTCCCCTGAGGAAGCAAAACGCGAAACACGTGTAGGCAGGGCCGGCCTTTGGGGTGTGCGGGCTGTGCGGCCGCACAGGGCGCCATAGCAACAGGGGCGCCGGGCGGCCGACAGCCCGCAATGTAATATGGGCAGGCGAGGCGGCACTTATGTTTTCCCACGGGGCGGGCCCCCGCCCCCTCCATCTCCCCCTCCCCTGTATTCAGCAGGGGGCGCACGTTGCAGTTTAAAAAAAACAAACTTGCTTATATAAGTTCGGGCGGCTGGCGGCGCCGCCTGAGTGGCTGAGGCTGAGCGCCTGCCTGCGCCTGCTGTGTGCTGTTAATGTAGCGTGGCCGAGCTCTGTTCGATCCGCGGTACAGGAGCTTTTGTTTCCTGTACCCGGCCGGACTGACAGGAAGTGCTCACTTAGTGTGCACTTCCTGTCAGTCCGGCCGGGTACAGGAAACAAATGCTCCTGTACCTCGGATCGAACAGAGCTCGGCCACGCTACACTAGAGGTGGAAAAGAGAGTGAAGAGGGGGGGGGGGGAGGGGGGGGGGGAGGAAATAATGAGAGTGAAGAGGGGGGGGAGGAAATAATGAGAGTGAAGAGGGGGGGGGAGGGGGGGAGGAAATAATGAGAGTGAAGAGGGGGGGGGGGAGGAAATAATGAGAGTGAAGAGGGGGGGGGGAGGAAATAATGAGAGTGAAGAGGGGGGGGGAGGAAATAATGAGAGTGATGGGGGGGGAGAAATAATGAGAGTGATGGGGGGGGGGAGAAATAATGAGAGTGATGGGGGGGAGAGAAATAATGAGAGTGATGGGGGGGGGAGAAATAATGAGAGTGATGGGGGGGGGGAGAAATAATGAGAGTGATGGGGGGGGGGGAGAAATAATGAGAGTGATGGGGGGGGGAGAAAATAATGAGAGTGATGGGGGGGGGAGAAATAATGAGAGTGATGGGGGGGGGGGGAGAAATAATGAGAGTGATGGGGGGGGGGAGAAATAATGAGAGTGATGGGGGGGGGAGAAATAATGAGAGTGATGGGGGGGGGGGGAGAAATAATGAGAGTGATGGGGGGGGGAGAAATAATGAGAGTGATGGGGGGGGGAGAAATAATGAGAGTGATGGGGGGGGGAGAAATAATGAGAGTGATGGGGGGGGGAGAAATAATGAGAGTGATGGGGGGGGGGAGAAATAATGAAAGTGATGGGGGGGGGAGAAATAATGAGAGTGATGGGGGGGGGAGAAATAATGAGAGTGATGGGGGGGGGGGAAATAATGAGAGTGATGGGGGGAGGGGAGAAATAATGAGAGTGATGGGGGGGAGGGGAGAAATAATGAGAGTGATGGGGGGGGGAGAAATAATGAGAGTGATGGGGGGGGGGAGAAATAATGAGAGTGATGGGGGGGGGGAGAAATAATGAGAGTGATGGGGGGGGGAGGGGAGAAATAATGAGAGTGATGGGGAGGGGAGAAATAATGAGAGTGATGGGGGGGGGGGGAGAAATAATGAGAGTGATGGGGGGGGGAGAAATAATGAGAGTGATGGGGGGGAGGGGAGAAATAATGAGAGTGATGGGGGGGAGGGGAGAAATAATGAGAGTGATGGGGGGGGGAAATAATGAGAGTGATGGCAGGGGGGGAAATAATGAGAGTGATGGCGGGGGGGGAAATAATGAGAGTGATGGCGGGGGGGGAAATAATGAGAGTGATGGCGGGGGGGGAAATAATGAGAGTGATTGGGGGGGGAAATAATGAGAGTGATTGGGGGGGGGGGGGAATAATGAGAGTGACGAGGGAAGGGGGGGGGAGAGAGTGACAAGAAGTCCCCAGAGCCAGACTGCAGCCAGAGTCCAGATCATCTTATTGTCCTGGTGGTAAGTAGACAATGCAATATGTTTATTATTTAATTGTTTAGTTATTAATACTACATGGAAACTAATTTTCTCAGCTGGACACCGGCCGACATGCGCTGGGGGCCTCACCAGCGGTTAGGGTAGGGAAAAAGCACTGGCCCGTACGTAAATTTTTCCCTTCCCTAACCGCTGGTGAGGCTCCCGGTGCATGCGCAGTGTCGGACGGTGTTCAGCTGAAAACATCCATCCGATCACTGCGCATTGGCCCATAGTTTTTCCCTACCCTAACCGCCGGCGAGGCTCCTGGCGCATGCGCATTCTGCTGTGAAATTTCCCTAACCTGTCGTTGTGCGCCTGCGCGATGCTGCACACCTCCTCATGTCATGTCCGGTGCGACCGGAAGTGACGAGGGTAGGGAAATCTCACGAACTAGGGAAGTATAACATTACACCGGCCTTTGGGGTGTGAGGGCTGGTAACTACTTGGTTGGATAGTCAGCCAGCCTATGCCATGATGCCAGCAACAAGCAGTTTTTTTTTTTTGTTTTTTTTTTTTGGGGGGGGGGCGCCACAAGGTTAGCTCGCACAGGGCGCCTGAACACCTAAGGCCGGCCCTGCGTGTAGGGATCCAGGAGGACTTGGTCTGTATCCTGTGGGATCCATGCCTGGTTCATTTTTATGAACGTCAGCTTGTCCACATTGGCTGTAGACAGGCGGCTGCGTTTGTCTGTAATGACGCCCCCTGCCGTGCTGAATACACGTTCAGACAAAACGCTGGCCGCCAGGCAGGCCAGCACCTCCAAGGCATAAAAGGCTAGCTCTGGCCACGTGGACAATTTAGAGACCCAGAAGTTGAATGGGGCCGAACCATCAGTCAGTACGTGGAGGGGTGTGCACATGTACTGTTCCACCATGTTAGTGAAATGTTGCCTCCTGCTAACACGTTGCGTATCAGGTGGTGGTGCAGTTAGCTGTGGCGTGTTGACAAAAGTTTTCCACATCTCTGCCATGCTAACCCTGCCCTCAGAGGAGCTGGCATTGACACAGCTGCCTTGGCGACCTCTTGCTCCTCCTCTGCCTTGGCCTTGGGCTTCCACTTGTTCCCCTGTGACATTTGGGAATGCTCTCAGTAGCGCGTCTACCAACGTGCGCTTGTACTCGCGCATCTTCCTATCACGCTCCAGTGCAGGAAGTAAGGTGGGCACATTGTCTTTGTAGCGTGGATCCAGCAGGGTGGCAACCCAGTAGTCCGCACAGGTTAAAATGTGGGCAACTCTGCTGTCGTTGCGCAGGCACTGCAGCATGTAGTCGCTCATGTGTGCCAGGCTGCCCAGGGGTAAGGACAAGCTGTCCTCTGTGGGAGGCGTATCGTCGTCGTCCTGCCTTTCCCCCCAGCCACGCACCAGTGATAGACCCGAGCTGCGTTGGGTGCCACCCCGCTGTGACCATGCTTCATCCTCATCCTCCTCCACCTCCTCCTCATCCTCGTCCTCCAGTAGTGGGCCCTGGCTGGCCACATTTGTACCTGGCCTCTGCTGTTGCCAAAAACCTCCCTCTGAGTCACTTCGAAGAGACTGGCCTGAAAGTGCTAAAAATGACCCCTCTTCCTCCTCCTCCTCCTCCTGGGCCACCTCCTCTTCCATCATCGCCCTAAGTGTTTTCTCAAGGAGACATAGAAGTGGTATTGTAACGCTGATAACGGCGTCATCGCCACTGGCCATGTTGGTGGAGTACTCGAAACAGCGCAACAGGGCACACAGGTCTCGCATGGAGGCCCAGTCATTGGTGGTAAAGTGGTGCTGTTCTGTAGTGCGACTGACCCGTGCGTGCTGCAGCTGAAACTCCACTATGGCCTGCTGCTGCTCGCACAGTCTGTCCAGCATGTGCAAGGTGGAGTTCCACCTGGTGGGCACGTCGCATATGAGGCGGTGAGCGGGAAGGCCGAAGTTACGCTGTAGCGCAGACAGACGAGCAGCAGTAGGATGTGAACGCCGGAAGCGCGAACAGACGGCCCGCACTTTATGCAGCAGCTCTGACATGTCGGGGTAGTTGTGTATGAACTTCTGCACCACCAAATTCAGCACATGCGCCAAGCAAGGGATGTGCGTCAAATTGGCTAGTCCCAGAGCTGCAACGAGATTTCGCCCATTATCACACACCACCAGGCCGGGCTTGAGGCTCACCAGCAGCAACCACTCGTCGGTCTGTTGTTCTATACCCCGCCACAACTCCTGTGCGGTGTGGGGCCTGTCCCCCAAACATATGAGTTTCAGAATGGCCTGCTGACGTTTACCCCGGGCTGTGCTGAAGTTGGTGGTGAAGGTGTGTGGCTGACTGGATGAGCAGGTGGAAGAAGAGGAGGAGGAAGCCGAGAAGGAGGAGGTGGCAACAGGAGGCAAAGAATGTTGCCCTGCGATCCTTGGCGGCGGAAGGACGTGCGCCAGACAGCTCTCCGCCTGGGGCCCAGCTGCCACTACATTTACCCAGTGTGCAGTTAGGGAGATATAGCGTCCCTGGCCGTGCTTACTGGTCCACGTATCTGTGGTTAGGTGGACCTTGCTACAGATGGCGTTGCGCAGTGCACACTTGATTTTATCGGATACTTGGTTGTGCAGGGAAGGCACGGCTCTCTTGGAGAAGTAGTGGCGGCTGGGAACAACATACTGTGGGACAGCAAGCGACATGAGCTGTTTGAAGCTGTCTGTGTCCACCAGCCTAAATGACAGCATTTCATAGGCCAGTAGTTTAGAAATGCTGGCATTCAGGGCCAGGGATCGAGGGTGGCTAGGTGGGAATTTACGCTTTCTCTCAAATGTTTGTGAGATGGAGAGCTGAACGCTGCCGTGTGACATGGTTGAGACGCTTGGTGACGGAGGTGGTGGTGTTGGTGGTACATCCCCTGTTTGGTGGGCGGCAGGTGCCAACGTTCCTCCAGAGGCGGAGGAAGAGGCCGAGGCGGCAGCAGCAAAAGAGGCCGAGGCGGCAGCAGCAGAAGAGGTAGCAGGGGGAGCCTGAGTGACTTCCTTGGTTTTAAGGTGTTTACTCCACTGCAGTTCATGCTTTGCATGCAGGTGCCTGGTCATGCAGGTTGTGCTCAGGTTCAGAACGTTAATGCCTCGCTTCAGGCTCTGATGGCACAGCGTGCAAACCACTCGGGTCTTGTCGTCAGCACATTGTTTGAAGAAGTGCCATGCCAGGGAACTCCTTGAAGCTGCCTTTGGGGTGCTCGGTCCCAGATGGCGGCGGTCAGTAGCAGGCGGAGTCTCTTGGCGGCGGGTGTTCTGCTTTTGCCCACTGCTCCCTCTTTTACTACGCTGTTGGCTCGGTCTCACCACTGCCTCTTCCTCCGAACTGTGAAAGTCAGTGGCACGACCTTCATTCCATGTGGGGTCTAGGACCTCATCGTCCCCTGCATCGTCTTCCACCCAGTCTTGATCCCTGACCTCCTGTTCAGTCTGCACACTGCAGAAAGATGCAGCAGTTGGCACCTGTGTTTCGTCATCATCAGAGACATGCTGAAGTGGTATTCCCATGTCATCATCATCAGGAAACATAAGTGGTTGTGCGTCAGTGCATTCTATGTCTTTCACCGCTGGGGAAGGGCTAGGTGGATGCCCTTGGGAAACCCTGCCAGCGGAGTCTTCAAACAGCATAAAAGACTGCTGCATAACTTGAGGCTGAGACAGTTTCCCTGGTATGCATGGGGGTGATGTGACAGACTGATGGGGTTGGTTTTCAGGCGCCATCTGTGCGCTTTCTGCAGAAGACTGGGTGGGAGATAATGTGAACGTGCTGGATCCACTGTCGGCCACCCAATTGACTAATGCCTGTACCTGCTCAGGCCTTACCATCCTTAGAACGGCATTGGGCCCCACCATATATCGCTGTAAATTCTGGCGGCTACTGGGACCTGAGGTAGTTGGTACACTAGGACGTGTGGATGTGGCAGAACGGCCACGTCCTCTCCCAGCACCAGAGGGTCCACTAACACCACCACGACCATGTCCACGTCCGCGTCCCTTACTAGATGTTTTCCTCATTGTTATGGTTCACCACAACAACAAAAATATTATTTGGCCCAATGTATTGTATTCAAATTCAGCGGGATATAAATTTGAGGCCTAGTATTTAGGCGCTGGGTGACCGGTATGGATTTACTAACAGAATTGGACTTGGAAATGCACAGTAGCGTGTGTGTGTGAAGTTATTCTGAATGACCCTATGTGCACCTTGAATATTATATACCCTTTTAGGGATAGATTTCAAATAGCTCTGATATAGCAGAAACCACTAAATTATGAAATTGCTAAATTGGGAATTGTATTTCAACCCAGAACAAAAAATGTGCTTTGACGGACACTAAATAACTTTCCCAGCCACAACAGGACAGCGGTAACGAGAGATTTAGCGGGATATACATTTGAGGCCTAGTATTTAGGCGCTGGGTGACCGGTATGGATTTACTAACAGAATTGGACTTGGAAATGCACAGTAGCGTGTGTGTGTGAAGTTATTCTGAATGACCCTATGTGCACCTTGAATATTATATACCCTTTTAGGGATAGATTTCAAATAGCTCTGATATAGCAGAAACCACTAAATTATGAAATTGCTAAATTGGGAATTGTATTTCAACCCAGAACAAAAAATGTGCTTTGACGGACACTAAATAACTTGCCCAGCCACAACAGTACAGCGGTAACGAGAGATTTAGCGGGATATAAATTTGAGGCCTAGTATTTAGGCGCTGGGTGACCGGTATGGATTTAGTGACAGAATTAGACTGGGATATGGCCAAAAAATAACCACACTATTGCTGGTTAAATGCACTTGGTGTGACAGCTTGACCAACCACACTACTGAGGGTTAAATGCACTTGGTGACGGGCGCAGCTTGCCCCTGATTTAGTATATGGCCAAAAAATGAACAGACTATTGCTGGTTAAATGCACTTGGTGTGATAGCTTGACCAACCACACTATTGAGGGTTAAATGCACTTGGTGACGGGCGCAGCTTGCCCCTGATGTAGTATATGGCCAAAAAATGAACAGACTATTGCTGGTTAAATGCACTTGGTGACAGGCGCAGCTTGCCCCTGATGTAGTATATGGCCAAACAATGAACAGACTATTGCTGGTTAAATGCACTTGGTGTCACAGCTTGACCAACCACACTACTGAGGGTTAAATGCACTTGGTGACGGGCGCAGCTTGCCCCTGATTTAGTATATGGCCAAAAAATGAACAGACTATTGCTGGTTAAATGCACTTGGTGTGATAGCTTGACCAACCACTCTACTGAGGGTTAAATGCACTTGGTGACGGGCGCAGCTTGCCCCTGATTTAGTATATGGCCAAAAAATGAACAGACTATTGCTGGTTAAATGCACTTGGTGTCACAGCTTGACCAACCACACTACTGAGGGTTAAATGCACTTGGTGACGGGCGCAGCTTGCCCCTGATGTAGTATATGGCCAAAAAATGAACAGACTATTGCTGGTTAAATGCACTTTGTGACGGGCGCAGCTTGCCCCTGATTTAGTATATGGCCAAAAAATGAACAGACTATTGCTGGTTAAATGCACTTGGTGTGATAGCTTGACCAACCACACTACTGAGGGTTAAATGCACTTGGTGACGGGCGCAGCTTGCCCCTGATTTAGTATATGGCCAAAAAATGAACAGACTATTGCTGGTTAAATGCACTTGGTGTGACAGCTTGACCAACCACACTACTGAGGGTTAAATGCACTTGGTGACGGGCGCAGCTTGCCCCTGATGTAGTATATGGCCAAAAAATGAACAGACTATTGCTGGTTAAATGCACTTGGTGACGGGCGCAGCTTGCACCTGATTTAGTATATGGCCAAAAAATGAACAGACTATTGCTGGTTAAATGCACTTGGTGTGATAGCTTGACCAACCACACTACTGAGGGTTAAATGCACTTGGTGACGGGGGCAGCTTGCCCCTGATGTAGTATATGGCCAAAAAATAAACAGACTATTGCTGGTTAAATGCACTTGGTGTCACAGCTTGACCAACCACACTACTGAGGGTTAAATGCACTTGGTGACGGGCGCAGCTTGCCCCTGATGTAGTATATGGCCAAAAAATGAACAGACTATTCCTGGTTAAATGCACTTGGTGTCACAGCTTGACCAACCACACTACTGAGGGTTAAATGCACTTGGTGACGGGCACAGCTTGCCCCTGATGTAGTATATGGCCAAAAAATGAACAGACTATTGCTGGTTAAATGCACTTGGTGTCACAGCTTGACCAACCACACTACTGAGGGTTAAATGCACTTGGTGACGGGCGCAGCTTGCCCCTGATGTAGTATATGGCCAAAAAATGAACAGACTATTGCTGGTTAAATGCACTTGGTGACGGGCGCAGCTTGCCCCTGATTTAGTATATGGCCAAAAAATGAACAGACTATTGCTGGTTAAATGCACTTGGTGTGATAGCTTGACCAACCACACTACTGAGGGTTAAATGCACTTGGTGACGGGCGCAGCTTGCCCCTGATGTAGTATATGGCCAAAAAATGAACAGACTATTGCTGGTTAAATGCACTTGGTGTCACAGCTTGACCAACCACACTACTGAGGGTTAAATGCACTTGGTGACGGGCGCAGCTTGCCCCTGATGTAGTATATGGCCAAAAAATGAACAGACTATTGCTGGTTAAATGCACTTGGTGACGGGCGCAGCTTGCCCCTGATTTAGTATATGGCCAAAAAATGAACAGACTATTGCTGTTTAAATGCACTTGGTGTGATTGCTTGACCAACCACACTACTGAGGGTTAAATGCACTTGGTGACGGGCGCAGCTTGCCCCTGATGTAGTATATGGCCAAAAAATAAACAGACTATTGCTGGTTAAATGCACTTGGTGTGACAGCTTCACCCTGATGTAGGCTTTAGCCAAAAAACAACCACATCATTGAGGGTTAAATGCACTTGGTGACAGGCGCAGCTTGCCCCTGATGTAGTATATGGCCAAAAAATAAACAGACTATTGCTGGTTAAATGCACTTGGTGTGACAGCTTCACCCTGATGTAGGCTTTAGCCAAAAAACAACCACACCATTGAGGGTTAAATGCACTTGGTCGCAGCTTGTGCTGGCGCACCACAAGACACAAAATGGCCGCCGATCACCCCAGAAAAATGTGACTGACAAACGGTCTGGGCAGCCTAAAAACAGTGAGCAATTGAGTATCAGCAGCTCAATGACCCACAGCTGCAGATCGATCAATAATCAAGTACTTTGGAGGAGTTAATCTGCCTAATCTCGCCCTACTGTCGCAGCCGCAACCTCTCCCTACGCTAATCAGAGCAGAGTGACGGGCGGCGCTATGTGACTCCAGCTTAAATAGAGGCTGGGTCACATGGTGCTCTGGCCAATCACAGCCATGCCAATAGTAGGCATGGCTGTGATGGCCTCTTGGGGCAAGTAGTATGACGCTTGTTGATTGGCTGCTTTTCAGCCTTTCAAAAAGCGCCAAGAAAGCGTCACAAAAGCGCCAAGAAAGCGACGAACACCGAACCCGAACCCGGACTTTTACGAAAATGTCCGGGTTCGGGTCCGTGTCACGGACACCCCAAAATTCGGTACGAACCCGAACTATACAGTTCGAGTTCGCTCATCCCTAGTCAGGAGTCAGTGAACCTACAGTACATTCTCCACAGAGGTGGGACATGCAACCATCTAATATTTATGGCATTTTCTGTAGGTATGGCATGTCCCAGTTGAGAACACCCTCTTAACCACGTCATGCACCTTGGTTTATATTTATGCATGAAATGGTTAATCGGGTGCATAAGACGTTAAGACGTATATGGAGCAGACTCAGGAGCTGAGCCCACTTCATACACAGTGAGTGCAGACTGTATAACACAGCTGTCACCTGGCTTCAGCGATCAGGATTGGCAATAACTCCAATCCCAGCCATTTATCTTCTCAGAGGAGCAGCCAAAAGTGACCACAGCATCTTTGCAGTTAAACAGAAGGAGAGGGGGTGTGATCATGGTGAGGATAATGGTAAAATCACAATACAGAAGCTACCATACGTGGCCTGGTCCTGGAGGGTGTTAAACATTCTGTAAGGCTTTGTTCACATTGGTTGGATATACTCTGGGTATTAGGAAGTTTTAGGCCACTTTCACACCAGCGTTTCAGTGTCCGCCTGTGAGATCCGTTTCAAGGCTCTTACAAGCGACCCCAAACAGATCAATTTAGCCCCAATGCATCCTGAATGGATGCGGATCCGTTCAGAATGCATCAGTTTGGCTCCGTTCCGCCTCCGCTCCACTCTGGAGGCGGACACCAAAACACTGCTTGCAGCGTTTTGGTGTCCGCCTGGCGGTGCAGAGCCATACCGATCCGTTCTCACTTACAATGTAAGTCAATGTTGACAGATCCGTTTGACGTTGACACAATATGGTGCAATTGCAAACGGATCCGTGCCTTATTGACTTTCAATGTAAAGTCAGGACGGATCCGTCTGACTAACAATTAGACTTAGACTTTTTTTTACATAGAATGCAGACGGATAAGTTCTTAACGGATACCATAGAGTGCATTTATAGGTGCGGATCAGTCTGAGCAGATACCAGACGGATCCGCACCTAACGCAGGTGTGAAAGTAGCCTTAACCATTCACTCTCAAAAAATTAACTGCATAAACTGACCTGCGAATTTTTTTTAAATCCACAGCATATCAATATACGCTGTGAAAATCCACCAAAGATTTCACCCTTTGTAATGCATAGGGTGAAATCTGCAGCAAAACCTGCATTAACTCCACAGCAAAATCCTCAGAGTAAGGCCTCATGCACACGACCGTGTTTCACGGCCTTGAGCGGACCGTGGAACCACGGCCTGGATCCCTCCTGAGAGCAGGAGCGCACGGCGTCACTGGTTGCTATGACGCCGTGCGCTTCCTGCTGCCGCCGCAATACAGTAATACACTGTTATGATCTATACCAGTGTACTACTGTACTGCGGTGGCAGCAGGAAGCGCACGGCGTCATAGCAACCAATGACGCCGTGCGCTCCTGCTCTCAGCAGGAATTCAGCCCGTGGTTCCACGGTCCGCTCACGGCCGTGTGCATTCGGCCTAAGGCCTCTTTCACACTACCGTATGGCTTTTTCAGTGTTTTGCAGTCTGTTTTACACGGATCCTTTGTTCCGTGTTGTGTTTCCGTTTTTCCATATGGCATATGAGTGTACAGTAATTACATAGACAAAATTGGGCTGGGCATAACATTTTCAATAGATGGTTCCGCAAACTGATATGGAAGACATACGGATGCATTTCCGTATGTGTTCCATTTTTTTTTGTTGCAGACCCATTGACTTGAATGGAGCCACGGAACGTGATTTGCAGGCAATATTAGGACATGTTCTATCTTTCAACGGAACGGAAAAACGGAAATACGGAAACGGAATGCATACGGAGTACATTCCTTTTTTTTTTTGCGGAACCATTGAAATGAATGGTTCCATATACGAACCGTATACGGAATGCAAAAAACGGCCTGCAAAACGGGAAAAAAACGGTAGTGTGAAAGAGGCCTAAATTCCAGCATTTTTCACCACACAAGGATCTTCCAAGACACTTCTGAGGAATTTAAGCAGTGAAACAATTTGCAGTCAGGATACTTGATAAGTGGAGGGACCATACAATGCGCACTTTTTCTGGCCTTTAGAAACACCCCATGTATAGATAAGAAATGGATATAAATATAAAAATCACATAAGTATAGGGTGTAGGTGAGCGTATGGCATAAATACATACAGCTCCTGGTGTGTGGATACAGTAACAGAACCAAGCTTACTGCACACATACAGTACCAGAACCAAACCTGTAACAAGGTTACAGCACTGGCAGCAGCATTACTTGGTGGTAGCAGCAATAAATCGGATCACTCTGTGCACACACCTATGTTTGACACTTACCTCTCTTGAAGCATTTTGGATATTCCAGATTTCCTTGATTACAAGTAATTTTCATCTGTGTGTCAGGAGGAGCTTCATGTCCAGGTTTACAAATAAACTCTATAGTCTCACCATGTCTTGTGTAAAGCTTTCTATCAGATCTCCACCTTAGTTGTATATTATTACTTTCCATGTCCCTTTCCTTTGCAGTACACGGCTCTGAAACATAAAGTAGTCACTGTCACTCTATTATACAAATCACTTTTTACATACAGGACAATTACAGCCAGTCCGTCTTACCCCGGACAATAATACCATTTAAAATGAGTGCAAAGACATTACCACATTTTTGCATCTACCAGTGTAAAATAAAACTATGGTAAAATGAAACTTTAACTGTATGGAAAACTATTAAAATGTTTAAAATATTAAGGCAGAATTAGGCTACTTTCACACTAGCGTTCGGGCGGATCCGTTCTGAACGGATCCGCTCATATTAATGCAGACGGAGGCTCCGTTCAGTACGGATCCGTCTGCATTAATAACTTTAAAAAAATTCGCAAGTGCGCAAGTAGCCTGCGCGGATCCGTTCAGACTTTCAATGTAAAGTCAATGGGGGACGGATCCGCTTGAAGATTGAGCCATATGGTGACATCTTCAAGCGGATCCGTTCCCATTGACTTACATTGTAAGTCTGAACGGATCCGCACGCCTCCGCACGGCCAGGCGGACACCCGAACGCTGCAAGCAGCGTTCAGCTGTCCGCCTGTCCGTGCGGAGGCGAGCGGAGCGGAGGCTGAACGCCGCCAGACTGATGCAGTCTGAGCGGATCCGCTCCATTCAGACTGCATCAGGGCTGGACGGCTGCGTTCGGGTCCGCTCGTGAGCTCCTTCAAACGGAGCTCACGAGCGGACCGACGAACGCTAGTGTGAAAGCAGCCTAAGAAAAAAGAAAAAGATTAAAATATTGAAAGACTGAAAGAAAAAAACATTTATACCCCCTGAACCTTTCACATTTTTTCACGTTAAACCCACAAACTTAAATATATTTTGTAGGGATTTTATGTGATAGACCAACACAAAGTACTAAGTACGTACAGTATGTATGAAGTGAAAGGAACATGATTAGTGTTGAGCAAATCAAAGTTGAACAAGTGGAATACGTTCTGAATTTCAGGAAAATTTTGATTAGTCATGAATCCGAATTTCCTTGCACTTTTTTGTAATGAACTGCATTTTTCCCAAAATGACTGTTGCACATCTTACAAAGTGAAAGTAAAAAGCCCAGGAATGAAGGATCACTCATAATGCAGTGCAGCCAGCCAATCAGCAGATGGCCAACCCCTGTGATGTCACAGGCCTATAAAAAGCCTCATCCTGCCTGGTCCATTTTAAGCCTCATGCACACATCCGTGAAACACGGTCCGTGTGATACCGGCCTGGATTTCTTCTGAATGCAGGAGCGCACGGCGTCATTGGTTGCTATGACGCGGTGCGCTTACTGCTGCCGCCGTAGTACAGTAATACACTGGTGTGATCTATACTAGTGTATTACTGTACTGCGGCGGCAGCAGGAAGCGCACGGCGTCATAGCAACCAATGACGCCCTGCGCTCCTGCACTCAGAAGAAATCCAGGCCGGTGTCACACAGACCGTATTTCACGGACGTGTGCATGAGGCCTTACTGTGTACTTAGTGCAGGAAGAGATGTGACAGGCACTAGGGACAGTGATTAGGAAAGACTTTATTTGCAAAATGTAAATTTTGTGTAGGGAGATAATCGGTAGACTTTATCCACACAATTGTGGGAGTGAAGGGGCCAATAGAACAGTGTAAAGATTAGCTAATAGATAAACCACTCTATTACACATTGCTGCACTAATTCGGGTTAAAAAGCATTCTAACACTACTGCTATTGTGGTGTCCTCATTGTTTTATACATGCATAATACTATAATAACTTGATTCTGTAATTGGGGTGAAATAGCAATCTAAATATTTTTCACATCTTTGGTTTCACACCTTGTGATCTAGATAAGTAATTACATTAGGCCCTGAATCTGTAATTGCAAAATAACACAATATTTTCTTGCGTATTTGGTTTTTTACCTTGTGTTATAGATAAAGATTTTCATTAGGCCTTGATTCTGTAATTGGGGTGAAATAGCAGTCTAATCCTACTGATTTTAGGTTCTTCACATTGTTTTATACATAAGCAATTCCATTAGGCCTTAATTCTGTAATTGGGGCGAAATAGCATTATAATCATACTGATTTTGGGTTATACTTTTTTTTTTTTTTACATAAGTAATTCCATAAATACTTAATTATGTAATTGGGGTGAAATAGCGTTCTAATACTACTTCTATTTTACACTTACAGTTATTGTACAGTATGGGGAATTGGCAGTGGCAAAAATGTTTCTGGAGCTGGCAGAAGTAGCAGCAGAAGAAAGGGGGGTGGTAGCAGCAGGCCAAAGCTGCCAGCGTCATCCAAGGGCATTGCAAAAAGACAACAGTATGCGTGCACTCATCCAACGGCTCAAAACTAGGGATGAGCGAACCCGAACTGTATAGTTAGGGTTCGTACCGAATTTTGGGGTGTTCGTGACACGGACCCGAACCTGAATATTTTCGTAAAAGTCTTGGTTCGGGTTCGGTGTTCGGTGCTTTCTTGGCGCTTTTTGAAAGGCTGCAAAGCAGCCAATCAACAAGTGTCATACTACTTGCCCCAAGAGGCCATCACAGCCATGCCTACTATTGGCATGGCTGTGATTGGCTAGTGCAGCATGTGACCCAGCCTCTATTTAAGCTGGAGTCAAGTAGCGCTGCACGTCACTCTGCTCTGATCAGTGTAGGGATAGGATGCAGCTGCTGCTGTTATGGCGGGATTTGGCAGTGATTTACTCTTCTAAAAAGCTTAATGAAGTGATCGATCTACAGCTGTGAATCATTCAACCTCTGCTATTTAATTGCTCACTGTTTTTAGGCTGCCCAGAGCATTTTTCTGTCACTTTTTTCTGGGGTGATCGGTGGCCATTTTGTGTCTTGTGGTGCGGCAGCACAAGCTGCCACTAAGTACATGTAACCATCAATAGTGTGTTTGTTTGTTTTTTGCTATATCCCACATCAGGGGCTTGCTATTTTTTTGAGGGGTGAAATACAATTGCCAAAATAGCAGTACCCTAAATCTTGTGTTTCAACTGTGGCTAGCCAATTGTAATACTGTCTGCTGTCTGGCAAAGGATATAATTTTTTCTGGGTTGAAATACAATTCCCAAATTAGCAATTCAGTAAATAAGTGGTTTCTGCTGTATCAGGCCAAGCTTAAATCTATCCATAAAAGGGTATATTACAGGGAGTGCAGAATTATTAGGCAAGTTGTATTTCTGAGGATTCATTTTATTATTGAACAACAACCATGTTCTCAATGAACCCAAAAAAACTAATTAATATCAAAGCTGAATATTTTTGAAAGTAGTTTTTAGTTTGTTTTTAGTTTTAGCTATTTTAGGGGGATATCTGTGTGTGCAGGTGACTATTACTGTGCATAATTATTAGGCAACTTAACAAAAAACAAATATATACCAATTTTAATTATTTATTTTTACCAGTGAAACCAATATAACATCTCAACATTCACAAATATACATTTCTGACATTCAAAAACAAAACGAAAACTAATCAGTGACCAATATAGCCATTTTTCTTTGCAAGGACACTCAAAAGCCTGCCATCCATGGATTCTGTCAGTGTTTTGATCTGTTCACCATCAACATTGCGTGCAGCAGCAACCACAGCCTCCCAGACACTGTTCAGAGAGGTGTACTGTTTTCCCTCCTTGTAAATCTCACATTTGATGATGGACCACAGGTTCTCAATGGGGTTCAGATCAGGTGAACAAGGAGGCCATGTCATTAGATTTTCTTCTTTTATACCCTTTCTTGCCAGCCACGCTGTGGAGTACTTGGACGCGTGTGATGGAGCATTGTCCTGCATAAAAATCATGTTTTTCTTGAAGGATGCAGACTTCTTCCTGTACCACTGCTTGAAGAAGGTGTCTTCTAGAAACTGGCAGTAGGACTGGGAGTTGAGCTTGACTCCATCCTCAACCCGAAAAGGCCCCACAAGCTTATCTTTGATGATACCAGCCCAAACCAGTACTCCACCTCCACCTTGCTGGCGTCTGAGTCGGACTGGAGCTCTCTACCCTTTACCAATCCAGCCACGGGCCCATCCATCTGGCCCATCAAGACTCACTCTCATTTCATCAGTCCATAAAACCTTAGAAAAATCAGTCTTGAGATATTTCTTGGCCCAGTCTTGACGTTTCAGCTTGTGTGTCTTGATCAGTGGTGGTCGTCTTTCAGCCTTTCTTACCTTGGCCATGTCTCTGAGTATTGCACACCTTGTGCTTTTGGGCACTCCAGTGATGTTGCAGCTCTGAAATATGGCCAAACTTGTGGCAAGTGGCATCTTGGCAGCTGCACGCTTGACTTTTCTCAGTTCATGGGCAGTTATTTTGCGCCTTGGTTTTTCTACACGCTTCTTGCGACCCTGTTGACTATTTTGAATGAAACGCTTGATTGTTCGATGATCACACTTCAGAAGCTTTGCAATTTTAAGAGTGCTGCATCTCTCACTATTTTTGACTTTTCTGAGCCTGTCAAGTCCTTCTTTTGACCCATTTTGCCAAAGGAAAGGAAGTTGCCTACTAATTATGCACACCTGATATAGGGTGTTGATGTCATTAGACCACACCCCTTCTCATTACAGAGAGGCACATCACCTAATATGCTTAATTGGTAGTAGGCTTTCGAGCCTATACAGCTTGGAGTAAGACAACATGCATAAAGAGGATGATGTGGTCAAAATACTCATTTGCCTAATAATTCTGCACTCCCTGTAGATTGAAGGTGCTGATAGGGTCATTCTCAATAACTTCACACGTTACCGTGCATCTCCAAGTCCAATTCTGTCCGTAAACGTATACCTGTCATCCAGCGCCTAAATAATAGGCCTACAATTTATATTCAGCTAAATCTGTGTTTACTGCTGTGGCTGGTAAAGTTATTTAGTGTTCGTCAAAGCACAGTTTTTGTTCTGGGTTGAAATACAATTCCCAACTTAGGAATTCCCTAAATCAGTGGTTTCTGCGGAATCAGGCCAAGTTTAAATCTATCTATAAAAGGGCATATTAGATTAAAGGTGTTGATAGGGTCATCCTCAATAACTTCACACACTACTGTGCATTTCCAAGTCTAATTCTGTCCGTAAAAGGGATACCTGTCATCCAGGGCCTAAATACTAGGCCTACAACTTATATTCAGCTAAATCTGTGGTTACTGCTGTGCCTGTATTAGTGTAATACGGTACCTAAATAGATAGCCAGATAGTGTTAGATGCCTGTAAAAAAAAGCCTGAATATGAATTCAATACATTGGGCCAAATAATTTTTTTCTTATTGTAGTGAACGGTAACAATGAAGAATACATCTAGTAAGGGATGCGGACATGGTAGTGGTGGTGTTAGTGGACCCTCTGGTGCTGGGAGAGGACGTGGCCGTTCTGCCACAGCCACACGTCCTAGTGTACCAACTACCTCAGGTCCCAGTAGCTGCCATAATTTACTGTGATATTTGGTGGGGCCCAATGCCGTTCTAAGGATGGTAAGGCCTGAGCAGGTACAGGCATTAGTCAATTGGGTGGCCGACAGTGGATCCAGCACGGACACATTATCTCCCACCCAGTCTTCTGCAGAAAGCGCACAGATGGCGCCTGAAAACCAAGCCCATCAGTCTGCCACATCACCCCCATGCATATCAGGGAAACTGTCTGAGCCTCAACTTATGCAGCAGTCTCTCGCTGTTTGAAGTCTCTGCTGGCAGGGTTTCCCAAGGGCATCCACCTAGCCCTTCCCCAGCGGTGGAAGACATAGACTGCACTGACGCACAACCACTTATGTTTCCTGATGATGAGGACATGGGAATACCACCTCAGCACGTCTCTGATGATGAAACACAGGTGCCAACTGCTGCGTCTTTCTGCAGTGTACAGACTGAACAGGAGGTGAGGGAGGAAGACTGGGTGGAAGACGATGCAGGGGACAATAAGGTCCTAGACCCCACATGGAATGAAGGTCATGCCACTGACTTTCAGAGTTCGGAGGAAGAGGCAGTGGTGAGACCAAGCCAACAGTGTAGCAAAACAGGGAGCAGTGGGCAAAAGCAGAACACCCGCCGCCAAGAGAGTCCGCCTGCTACTAGCCACCGCCATCTGGGACCGAGCACCTCAAAGGCAGCTTCAAGGAGTTCCCTGGCGTGGCAGTTCTTCAAACAATGTGCTGATGACAAGACCCGAGTGGTTTGCACGCTGTGCCATCAGAGCCTAAAGCGAGGCATTAACGTTCTGAACCTCAGCACAACCTGCATGACCAGGCACCTGCATGCAAAGCATGAAATGCACTGGAGTAAACACCGTAAAACCAGGGAACTCGCTTTGGCTCCTCCTGCTACCTCTTCTGCTGCTGCCTCGGCCTCTTCCTCCGCCTCTGGAGGAACGTTGGCACCTGCCACCCAGCAAACAGAGGATGTACCACCAACACCACCACCTCCGTCACCAAGCATCTCCACCATGTCACATGGCAGCGTTCAGCTCTCCATCTAACAAACATTTAAGAGAAAGCGTAAATTCCCAACTAGCCACCCTCGATCCCTGGCCCTGAATGCCAGCATTTCTAAACTACTGTCCTATGAAATGCTGTCATTCAGGCTGGTGGACACAGACAGCTTCAAACAGCTCATGTCGCTTGCTGTCCCACAGTATGTTGTTCCCAGCCACCACTACTTCTCCAAGAGAGCCGTGCCTTCCCTGCACAACCAAGTATCCAATAAAATCAAGTGTGCACTGCGCAACGCCATCTGTGGCAAGGCCCATCTAACCACAGATACGTGGACCAGTAAGCACGGCCAGGGACGCTATATCTCCCTAACTGCACACTGGGTAAATGTAGTGGCGGCTGGGCCCCAGGCGGAGAGCTGTTTGGCGCACGTCCTTCCGCTGCCAAAGATCGCAGGGCAACATTCTTTGCCTCCTGTAGCCTCCTCCTCCTACTCTGCTTCCTCCTCCTCTTCTTCCATCTGCTCATCCAGTCAGCCACACACCTTCACCACCAACTTCAGCACAGCCCGGGGTAAACATCAGCAGGCCATTCTGAAACTCATATGTTTGGGGGCCAGGCCCCACACCGTGCAGGAGTTGTGGCGGGGTATTGAACAACAGACCGATGAGTGGTTGCTGCCGGTGAGCCTCAAGGCCGGCCTGGTAGTGTGGGATAATGGGCGAAATCTCGTTGCAGCTCTGGGACTAGCCGGTTTGACGCACATCTCTTGCCTGGCACATGTGCTGAATTTGGTGGTGCAGAAGTTCATTCACAACTACCCCGACATGTCAGAGCTGCTGCATAAAGTGCAGGCCATCTGTGCGTGCTTCCGGCGTTCACATCCTGCGGCTGCTCGCCTGTCTGCGCTGCAGCGTAACTTCGGCCTTCCCGTTCACCGCCTCATATGCGACGTGCCCACTAGGTGGAACTCCACCTTGCACATGCTGGACAGACTGTGCGAGCAGCAGCAGGCCATAGTGGAGTTTCAGCAGCAGCACGCACGGGTCAGTCGCACTGTGGAACAGCACCACCAATGACTGGGCCTCCATGTGAGACCTGTGTGCCCTGTTGAGCTGTTTCGAGTACTCCACCAACATGGCCAGTGGCGATGACGCCGTTATCAGCGTTACAATACCACTTCTATGTCTCCTTGAGAAAACACTTAGGGTGATGATGGAGGAGGAGGTGGCCCAGGAGGAGGAGCTGGAGCAGGAAGAGGGGTCATTTTTAGCATTTTCAGGCCAGTCTCTTAGAAATGACTCAGAGGGAGGTTTTTTGCAACAGCAGAGGCCAGGTACAAATGTGGCCAGACAGGGCCCACTACTGGAGGACGAGGATGAGGAGGAGGTGGAGGAGGATGAGGATGAAGCATGTTCACAGCGGGGTGGCACCCAATGCAGCTCAGGCCCATTACTGGTGCGTGGCTGGGGGGAAACGGAGGACGATGGAGATACGCCTCCCACAGAGGACAGCTTGTCCTTACCTCTGGGCAGCCTGGCACACATGAGCGACTACATGCTGCAGTGCCTGTGCAACGACAGCAGAGTTGCCCACATTTTAACGTGTGCGGACTACTGGGTTGCCACCCTGCTGGATCCCCAGTACAAAGACAATGTGCCAATGTGTTACTTCTTGCACTGGAGCATGATAGGAAGATGCGCAAGTACAAGCGCACGTGGTAGATGCGCTACTGAGAGCATTCCCAAATGTCACAGGGAAACAAGTGGAAGCCCAAGGCAAAGGCAGAGGAGGAGCAAGAGGTCGCCAATGCAGCTGTGTCACGGCCAGCTCCTCTGAGGGCAGGGTTAGAATGGCAGAGATGTGGAAAAGTTTTGCCACCACGCCACGGCTAACTGCACCACCACCTTATACGGAACGTGTTAGCAGGAGGCAGCATTTCACTAACATGGTGGAACAGTACGTGTGCACACCCCTCCACGTACTGACTGATAATTCGGCCACATTCAACTTATGGGTCTCCAAATTGTCCACGTGGCCAGAGCTAGCCTTTTATGCCTTGGAGGTGCTGGCCGCCTGGCGGCCAGCGTCATGTCTGAACGTGTATTCAGCACGACAGGGGACGTTATTACACACAAACGCAGCCACCTATCCACAGCCAATGTGGACAAGCTGACGTTCATAAAAATGAACCATGCATGGATCCCACAGGACCTGTCCATCCCTTGTGCAGATTAGAAATTTATAACTACCTCCCCTTAACAATATATTCTTGTACTCCAGTTAATTTTGCCATTATATTGCAGGGCAACCTAAAGTTGAATGAACCTTTCCTCTGTCTGGGTGTCGGGGCCTAAATATCTGACAATGGCCTGTTTCAGTGGTGAGTGACATGAAGCCTGAATCTCTGCTATGGGACCTCTCTCCTCTGTCTGGGTGCCGGGGCCTAAATATTTGACAGTGGCCTGTTCCAGTGGTGGGTGACATGAAGCCTGATTCTCTGCAATGGGACCTCTCTCCTCTGTCTGGGTGCCGGGGCCTAAATATCTGACAATGGCCTGTTCCAGTGGTGGGTGACGTGAAGCCTGATTCTCTGCTATGACATGAAGCCTGATTCTCTGCAATGGGACCTCTCTGCTCTGTCTGGGTGCCGGAGCCTAAATATCTGACAGTGGCCTGTTCCAGTGGTGGGTGACGTGAAGCCTGATTCTCTGCTATGACATGAAGCCTGATTCTCTGCAATGGGACCTCTCTGCTCTGTCTGGGTGCCGGAGCCTAAATATCTGACAGTGGCCTGTTCCAGTGGTGGGTGACATGAATCCTGATTCTCTGAAATGGGACCGCTCACATCTGTCTGGGTGCCGGGGCCTAAATATCTGACAATGGCCTGTTCCAGTGGTGGGTGACGTGAAGCCTGATTCTCTGCTATGACATGAAGCCTGATTCTCTGCTATGGGACCTCTCTCCTCTGTCTGGGTGCTGGGGCCTAAATATCTGACAGTGGCCTGTTCCAGTGGTGGGTGACGTGAAGCCTGGTTTTTTGCTATGACATGAAGCATGATTCTCTGCTATGACATGAAGCCTGATTCTCTGCTATGACATGAAGCTTGATTCTCTGTTATGGGACCTCTCTCCTCTGTCTGGGTGCCGGTGCCTAAATATCTGACAATGGCCTGTTCCAGTGGTGGGTGACGTGAAGCCTTATTCTCTGCTATGACATGAATCCTGATTCTCTGCTATAGGACCTCTCTCCTCTGGGTGCCGGGGCCTAAATATCTGACAATGGCCTGTTCCAGTGGTGGGTGACGTGAAGCCTGATTCTCTGCTATGACATGAAGCCTGATTCTCTGCTATGGGACCTCTCTCCTCTGTCTGGGTGCCGGGGCCTAAATATCTGACAATGGCCTGTTCCAGTGGTGGGTGACGTGAAGCCTGATTCTCTGCTATGACATGAAGCCTGATTCTCTGCAATGGGACCTCTCTGCTCTGTCTGGGTGCCGGTGCCTAAATATCTGACAGTGGCCTGTTCCAGTGGTGGGTGACGTGAAGCCTGGTTTTCTGCTATGACATGAAGCCTGATTCTCTGCTATGACATGAAGCCTGATTCTCTGCTATGACATGAAGCCTGATTCTCTGCTATGGGACCTCTCTCCTCTGTCTGGGTGCCGGTGCCTAAATATCTGACAATGGTCTGTTCCAGTGGTGGGTGACGTGAAGCCTGATTCTCTGCTATGACATGAAGCCTGATTCTCTGCTATAGGACCTCTCTCCTCTGGGTGTCGGGGCCTAAATATCTAACAATGGCCTGTTCCAGTGGTGGGTGACGTGAAGCCTGATTCTCTGCTATAGGACCTCTCTCCTCTGTCTGGGTGCCGGGGCCTAAATATCTGACAATGGCCTGTTCCATTGGTGGGTGACGTGAAGCCTAATTCTCTGCTATGACATAAAGCCTTATTCTCTGCTATGACATGAAGCCTGATTCTCTACTATGACATGAAGCCTGATTCTCTGCTATAGGACCTCTCTCCTCTGTCTGGGTGCCAGGGCCTAAATATCCGACAGTGGCCTGTTCCAGTGGTGGGTGACATGAAGTGTGATTCTCTGCTATGGGATCTCTCTCCAATTGATATTGGTTAATTTGTATTTATTTTATTTTTATTCAATTCCCTATCCACATTTGTTTGCAGGGGATTTACCTACATTTTGCTGCCTTTCGCAGCTCTCTAGCCCTTTCCTGGGCTGTTTTACAGCCTTTTTAGTGCCAAAAAGTTCGGGTCCCCTTTGATTTCAATGGAGTTCGGGTTCGGGGCGAAGTTCGGGTCAAGTTCGGATCCCGAACCCGAACATTTCTGGGAAGTTTGGCCGAACTTCTCGAACCCGATCATCCAGGTGTTCGCTCAACTCTACTCAAAACTGAACGTGCTCCTGGCGAAGTCGCTGTTACTACAGTCCCTCCTCTTCCATGTGGTTGACTCTGCACCTTTCAGCGACTGATGACTTGTGCTGAGCCATGGTGGAGAGTCCCAAACCATCATTACTTATCCAAAATGGCTGAACCAGCCCTTCACACGTATATTGAGCAAAAGATGGGACAGTCTTTGAGGCTGTCAATGTCTGCTAAAGTTCAAGGCAGTGCCAACATGTGGAGCTATAATTATAGCCAAGAGCAATATCTGTCCTTTACGGCCCACTGGGTAAATGTAGTCCTGCTGAGGCACACCAGCAACTTGGTTGGGTCACAGCACAGCCGCGTCCGTGTTCTCAAGCTGTGAATCCTATGCCAATGTCCTCCTCTGCCTCCTCATCCTCAACCTTGTCAACAACTTTTCCTGCAGACACAATTTGGAGTGCTCCTCTAACATACCACCTATGCAGAGCATGGCAGTGTCATTCTGTTCTGCACCTGGCTAATCTGAGTGAACGGAATCACACCGGGGAGGAACTGCTCCATGTCCTTTAAGAGGAAATCAAATTCTGTCTGTCTATCTTCTCACTAACTGAAGATCGGAATTATGGTCACCGATAAAGGGAAGAACATTGTGTCAGTGCTGCGTCAAGGAGGGCTGACCCATGCGCCCTGCATTGCACATGTCTTTAATCTGGTTGTAAAGTGGTTTCTAAAGTCTTCCACCCAACTGCTAAACATCTTGAAAATAGCCAGGAAACTGTGCATGCACTTCAGCCACTCTTACACTGCAAAACACGTCATCCTTAAGATGCAAAGGCAAAATAACATTTCCCAACATTGCCTCATATGTGATGTTTCCACACATTGAAACTCCACCCTCCACATGTTGGACTGACTATCTGAGCAGAGGAAGGCCATGAAAAATGTATTGATGATGCAGGCGGACAGGAGTACGCCGCTGTGTAACTTCAACTTTAGCTAGTGGCAGCTCATGCCTGACACCCACGGTTTGCTCAGGCCTTTTGACGAGGCCCTTTGACAGTTACCAGGACTACCTGATAAATGATGCAATATAGGTCAAGAATAGGGGTAAAGTATATATAGATTAATAAATATCAGTTTGGATGATCAGACTCACCTTGTACTCGTCATGGTGGGGAGTGGGGGAAACTCTCCAACGTACAACAGGGACCCCATGATGAGAGCAACTAGGCCTGAGGCTGAGATAAGGGAGGAGGACACCTCATATAGCTTTCCTAACCCTCTCCCTAACTTCTACCCGTATGAGAGGACCTGGGTGGTAGGACAGCATATACCTAGGAACCTAGGACCCTGAGTCACCCTGATAATCCCTCAGACACGGATGAACAGGAGTCTCCACCAGCCTAGCCGCAAAGAAAATGTGGAGACCGTATACAGCAACTGGATCGGCAGGTAAGCACACCAAACAACACATTACCTGCCATAGCCACCACAACTGGAACCCGTGTATAAGTACTGTGAGGAAGTGACAGGCCTCATGGTTGTTAGGGGAGATATATGACAGGATTTGCTGAGTCTTCCCGAGAATCACCAGGTCTGAAGAAAGACCAGGTGCAGTAATCACCTGGGGATAAAGGAATCCTCAGAGTGAGAGGGGGTGGGGACTTGCACACAGAAGGCTGGAGTGGCTCTGTGTGGTCTGAGCTAGGAGGGCTGAGAGACCACTATCCCCCAAGAGACCCTGGTGTGGGAGCAGCCTGGATGCTGCTGGAGGTTGGACTGGGAAAGCCGCATCTCATCACGGTGTGAACTGTGTTACGCTTTAGGTGAGTCAGGGAAACCTATGTGTATAGATAGGGCCCTGACGGGCAAGGTATTTTATTTTGGCTTTGTGTGTTTTTCTTTATGCCGTGTGCCACAATAAAGCACAGTTTGGCCCCTAAATCCTGGTGTCTGTGAAGAAGTGTGTGATTGCAACCCCCGCAAAAGAGCTAATCCCCCACAATTGGTGGAGGATGCGGGCACATGTCTGTGCTGAAAAGTAAAAATAAAAAACGTGGTTGCTAGGGACAACGACATCACTGAAAGGAGCTGGTGCTGCTCATGCTGTTCTGGACACTTTTTGCAAAGGAGTTACTGTGCAGTGAATTAAAGGTCCAGTAGCCCAGAAAAAGTGGACTCGCTGCTGAAAGTTTTTCCTGCTACGAGACTGTTTGTTGCCATGGGTCTTGGGGAAGAATACGTCCGACGGACGTGGGAGATTAAACGGCAGGTAAAACCGGTAAAACAGATGGGTTGTACCCCAAGTGAATTGGCGAAATTTGATGCTGAGCGAGAGGCTCTGGAGGTGCAGCTGCAGCTAGCCCTGAATAGAGGGTCCTCAACGCTGTATGGACCCTGCACAAAGTTCCAAGAGGTCGGCAGTGTGCTGGGAACGCCGGAGAAAGAGCAAAGATATGCCGTTGCCAAGGGCAACCGTCGGGAAGAAAAGGAGGTGGAGAGTGGTGCAGCTCTCAGGAGATCCTATGTTTTTTGCACGTGTGCGCAAAGTCCTAAAGGGTGCGGATGGAGTGACAGTCTGGAAAAAGGCTGGAGTCAAGGCCAAGGCATTTCCCGTGGCAACTACTGTATTAAGGAGAAGGGTGATGACCGTGCTGGAGATATTCCTGGACTCCCCTCATCTCCCGTGAGTGCCAAATCCGTGACGACAATCGATAAGATCGTTCCGATTATCCCGTGTGTAACAGACCCAGTGACATTGAGCAGGCGGCAGTTGCTACCCGCTGGGCCGGTGGGTGATATGTCACCGAGGCTAGAAACTGTCTCAAAAGTGTGTGACCATATGAAAAGTAATATAATGCTAAGTGTACGGGACAGTCATGCAGTTAATAAGAACTGTCCGATGGTTCTCACTGAGTGTGAGACTGCAGTGAGAACTGGGACTTATGGACTGGCTGGTAGAACTACGCTCAAGCATGAGGGATTGTTGGGCCATGATTTCCCGTTGTTCCGTGACTTGTGGGGAAGTGAAAACACTTCTGCAGACAGTGATGAAACTACTGCAGAACTGGTACCTAATCCTTTAAGTGAAGTGACCATTAGAGACAATGGTGCTGATAAGGTGCAAGGTGATTGTGCCAGGTTGGCGGAAATGCATAATGAAAGTGGGATGTCATGTGAAATATCTGATGTTGATAACATGCCTTTTCCCTTTCAGGATGTGATCAGGAGAGAAGCGCCCACAGGTGGTAAAAATGTAAATGATGATGAATCTTTACTTTCTTCATCTGCTATTTTTCATGAAGAACTTTATGACTTGATCAGGAGGTTTGAAGAATTGCATATAAGTAATGTGAACCAGGCACCTGAAAGAGAGCCTGAGCAAGTGCAGGTGGTTCTCACTGAGGGGGAATCTCCAGTAATAACTGGGTCTTATGGACCTGATGTTACAAATATGTTCTTATATGATGTGATGTTGGGTTGTGATAACGTTTCATTGTTATGGGGCAAGGTAGACACTTCTGTAGATAGTGACAAAACTCCTGCAGAACCTGTACTTGCCCGTGTAAATGAAGGTCTAAGGGAGCTGCACATTGACTGCCATAAGGAAAGAATATTGCCTATTGAAAACAATGATGCAGAAGTGAAGATAAATGTTGTGAGCACTTGCAGTGTCCTAGGGGGTCAGTAGTGTATGCTGGGCTTTGTAGTGCAGATTGACCACTAACCTGGGATCCACTGTCGTCTTCAATTTTGGTCAGATACTGGAACAGGCAGGTATTTAACAGTTCGTGACGACAGTGTCAATTAAACGGTGACACGCCGTGTATGGTATTGTAAAAGAATGAAGCAAGCACAGGATAGCCAACAAAAACTGGAACTTTTACTGAATATCAGTCAGGATAATACATGGACACAGGTAGAGCACAGTTCCATGAAAGACGGTTGGTTTTCCATAAAGATACAGGTGGTTCTTGGGAATTACAGAATGGCCGATCTTAGCAATGTATAATACAGAGTGTTGATTGCAGGAGATGCAGTACAGGCGGCTTGCACACTATTCCTGTCTGGTCCTGACACATGTAACTTTCCCTCCAAGGTCTAATGCCCTTTATCTGGCGTACCCTTGAAGCTGTCCTTATCTAGTACCTCCTCTGTTATCTTGAGTACCTCTTGCTTTATCTGATCGGCCTCTGTGGTATTCTGTGTCTTGGCTGGTGGCTTGCTTATGCTGCTTCAGCTAAACGGATGATGACTCAGGAGGGGAACCTTTTCCTTGGATCCGGAACCCGGTTACAGGGCCTTTACTACCCTCTCCTAGTCGGCAGGCTTCAGGCCTGCTATGCTCTCACAGGCCCATAGCCTGGCCTTCACTCAGACACAGGATCATTTCTGACCTCTGCTCCCACTGTCTGTCTCCTGCTACAACTTCCTGACTGGGCCTTATATAACCTAGGGTTCCCTAGCTCCCTCTAGTGACTCAGAGCTGGAATGACACCCAAGCCGGCCTGCATATGCACGTTTCACAGTAACAGGAAAATACATAGCATGACATTATAAGATGTTTTATACCAACCTCCCCTTAAATACAGGGGGAACGACAATACCCAAGTGACCCTTCTGTAGTGACGGGGTATTACTCTCCCGTACACTACATACCCCGCTGCTTTAAGCTGAGTACGACCTCGTACTCCATCAGGGCCCGCCCAACTGGAATCATTACCTGAAATAGAGAAAGACACATGCATACATACATATATGTCAATTACACTCATATCAGACCCAATTGGCAAAGGTGAAGTCTGGTGACAAGGGGCGTCGTCCTCTTTTTCACAGGATAGTGAGTGGAACGGGGGCGCTGACCTGGCACAGCGAATGTTAAAAACCAGGATAGTCCATGACAATAAATTAGTCCATAATAAATTAACCTCTCAGAGGCTTGCACATAGGAAGTCCATCTCTGGGCACATCGGCGTGAATAAAAACAAACCGGTTACTTAAATACTGTCAGCAGCACATATATAAAATGACAATACAGGACTCTGACAATACCAGGGCCATGTTATCCTGGCAAGTCCTGCTTACCCTTTAAAATAGTGCTGACATAAAAATGTCTTTTCAACCTGAAATGGGGGTAAAATGGGGTAAAATGGTGCAACACTTTAAGGCACAACTGGGATGATAGCAGCAAACCGGATGTCCCAAACATAACAAGGGCAGCTGGAAGCAGTGGTACACAGTGGCACATTATTCAACTAGGATGCCACCGGCCGTGGGTAACTGGCAGCGAGCTTGACCAGCTCTGCCAACTGGAGGGACAAAACGGCCATTAAGGAGATGGACTTGAGGGCAGGAGTACTCACAGGCGAGTGTCATGTTCTTCCTCGGATGACGAGTCGATATAGGGAACCTGCAGCAATTCTTCTGGCAAGGCCGGCCACATTTGGAAACCGTCACCCCTGACAATCTTTAGAGGGGGAGGCTTGTCTTTCACGGCCTCCATTTCGGCCTCCGTCCTCGGAAACGGGAACCACCGCACGCCTCCAGCGCAGCCGAGGTCCGCCACCCAATACACCCTCTTGCGTAGGGCCTCTAGTTCAGCTTTAGTGCAGGTGAGCGGAGCTACCGGAAGTTCAGGGACTGTGGCCGCTGGGGTAACGATGGCAGCTGCTGCTTGACGCCGGGCCTCAGCACATTCCTCTGCCCGCTGGCAGCTGTCCTGCCGCTCCTTCTCTTCCTCACGTCTCACCGCATCCGGAGGGGGATATCGTTCCTCCAGCCCCTGCAGCACGATGGGCTCCCAGAAAACGTCGGGACTGAGGTACGCCTGGCTATGCAGATGGGTGGTTCGGGCCGATTCCACTTTTACTCCCTCTGGCTCAACCGGCTCGGTCCTCTCTTTCTCAGAGTCCCAGGTCTCAGCCGGCGCCTTCGGGCGAGTCACTGCGGTGGCGTAAGGGCCCCGTAGACTTTCGGCGGGGGTGTACTCAACGATCTCTCCCACAGTTAAATTATGGAGATGCTCCGGGAGATAGTGCCGCTTCACCGATCGCCGGTTTACATAGAAGTCCCGGCCAGTCCCCAACTCCTGGATAAACCCGTAGCCTTTCTCTTTATCAAAGGACACCACGATCCCGCGGCGCCTTTCTAGCTGGGGCTTACCCGGAAAGGAGTCTCCTTGTATGGACTTAGCCATCTCTTCAAACCGCTTTTTCCGGCTGGTGTTCTTTTTCGCCACCGCGGCTCTCAACTCTTCCATAATAGCCGGCCATTCTGCGTGCCGGCGACGGATCGGTGGGGACTCAGGTCGGGTGATACTTAAGTCCATGGCCTGGGCCCAGGGGGTGGACGTCCAGGCTAGAGGGTCCCACGGCCCCAACTCCGGAAAGTCCGGTGGAGTGGCGCCCCACTCGCACGTGGTCTCGACTTCTAGCTCTGCAGCACACGCCATCTCTCCTCTTCCTGGTTGCAGCGTCGACACTGACTCCTCCCACGCACTGGGCCAGTCTATCTCCATCTGAGCCCCGCCTCCCAGGCGTAACTCTTCAAAGCAATCAGCCATGTCGTCACTCCTCAAGGTGGGTGGCGCTCCAGGGCAATCGTCTCCTCCTTCTTCTTGGAAGGTTTTGGCGCCAAATATTCGCGCCTCTGCGCATCCTGATGGCGCAGTAAAAAGCCTCATGGCGTCGGCGGCCATTTTAAGTGTCCTGATGCTGCAATTCACTGACAGCAAGCAGGATGATGAAAAGTCCAATAAAACACAGTCCACAAATACGATTTTCTCTCTGGGGGTAGCGCAACACAGTACAGCGTCTCTGATTCCTCCCAGGCACAATTGTAATCCACAGATTAGGAATAAAGGTTACAGTCTTTGCAATACGGTGGTGGAATAGTTAAAGCACACAGTTCACACTTCTCTGCACTTCAGAAGTATGCGAATCCTGTTCGTGACGCCAAAAAGAGCGATGCAGTGTCCTAGGGGGTCAGTAGTGTATGCTGGGCTTTGTAGTGCAGATTGACCACTAACCTGGGATCCACTGTCGTCTTCAATTTTGGTCAGATACTGGAACAGGCAGGTATTTAACAGTTCGTGACGCCAGTGTCAATTAAACGGTGACACGCCGTGTATGGTATTGTAAAAGAATGAAGCAAGCACAGGATAGCCAACAAAAACTGGAACTTTTACTGAATATCAGTCAGGATAATACATGGACACAGGTAGAGCACAGTTCCATGAAAGACGGTTGGTTTTCCATAAAGATACAGGTGGTTCTTGGGAATTACAGAATGGCCGGTCTTAGCAATGTATAATACAGAGTGTTGATTGCAGGAGATGCAGTACAGGCGGCTTGCACACTATTCCTGTACTGGTCCTGACACATGTGACTTTCCCTCCAAGGTCTAATGCCCTTTATCTGGCGTACCCATGAAGCTGTTCTTATCTAGTACCTCCTCTGTTATCTTGAGTACCTCTTGCTTTATCTGATCGGCCTCTGTGGTATTCTGTGTCTTGGCTGGTGGCTTGCTTATGCTGCTTCAGCTAAACGGATGATGACTCAGGAGGGGAACCTTTTCCTTGGATCCGGAACCCGGTTACAGGGCCTTTACTACCCTCTCCTAGTCGGCAGGCTTCAGGCCTGCTATGCTCTCACAGGCCCATAGCCTGGCCTTCACTCAGACACAGGATCATTTCTGACCTCTGCTCCCACTGTCTGTCTCCTGCTACAACTTCCTGACTGGGCCTTATATAACCTAGGGTTCCCTAGCTCCCTCTAGTGACTCAGAGCTGGAATGACACCCTAGCCGGCCTGCATATGCACGTTTCACAGTAACAGGAAAATACATAGCATGACATTATAAGATGTTTTATACCAACCTCCCCTTAAATACAGGGGGAACGACAATACCCAAGTGACCCTTCTGTAGTGACGGGGTATTACTCTCCCGTACACTACACACTGAGTGGAGCAATCCTACCCTGGTGAATGTGCAAGAAAGGGTAGCAGTCCTAGAAGGAATATCACAAGTACCAGAGGTGGACATGCAGTTTCCACAGTGTTTTATGGACCATAAAGTAATGTCCCAGGTAGTGATTAACTCGGCAGTGCCCCTAGAGGTCACAGTTAATAATGACACCAGTGACATAGGCGACATATGCGCTGTGACCATTAGCACCTCTGAGAAGGAAGCTACCAAGTCAAGGTATTGCAAAATTCAGGTGGTTACTAGTAGCGACCAGACGACAGTTATACCTGACGTGACGAGAGCTGAGTGGGGAGATGGCAGCCTAGTGTCAGAGACCCATACCCAGGCAGGGGTATATGACCTGACACGTTAGTACAGCTGCAATCCTGAAGATTTTTCTCTCTCCACACGGTCCCTAGATATGATAGAGAAGGGACTAGATGTATTCACAAAGTCACCGAAGAAGACTGCAGTAGATACAAACAAAGTGCTTAAAGAGACCCTGCGTGGCCAAAAGAGAATGGTGATACTCCTACATCGGCTGCAGCAGAGCCAAGTGAAGAGCATCTGGAACAGGAGACACTCTCCTTGGCTCGATCCCTTGAAGAAGCGCTTGAGGAGCGAGATAAATGTGAGAGGCTGAACAGACAACTCAGAGCAGGGATGGAAGATCTCATGAGCTCAAAGGATGATGTCAGGAAGAACGTCTATGAGTTGAAGAAGTCTAAGCCAGAGCCTGTTAAGAATGGGTCTGGAGATGGTGGCGCCGTGGTGCCGACCGAGGTGGAGAAGATAGAAGATCTTTCTGCTCACCCAACTGATGGTGCTGATGTGAATGCAGAGGCCAAGAGACTCGTGGCAATAAGTAGCCAGGACCTGGTCATGAACGATGTTCCCTCTGCCGTCAGTGCCTTACAGAAAGCCAGCGGTCTGCTGGAGAAGAAATATCAGGAAACAGACGATCAGCATACAGATGGTGTCTACTACTGTGATATGGCTCCACTAGAGCTTAAGCGATTGGGGAACAATATCCTGAGTGAACCTCTAGAGGGTTTGCCAGAAGGCAACGAGTCTGGTGAAGATCCTGATGTCCCCAGTGCCTCCAACCTTGATGAGAAGGAGGAGGCGTTAAGAAGGCAAGGATATGAGGCCAAGTCCGTGAAGGATGAAAAGGATAATAAAGTAAATGGAGATTCCAAAGAAGCTAAGGCAGAGGTCTTAAAGTGGGAGAAAACCTTGGATGTCCCAGAGACCAAGGTTAGGGCGAAAAGAGCAACTGCTGAAGTGGGAAAAGCCACTGAAGACGCAGAAGACTCTGAAGTTGGCTCCAAACCCGAAGAAACCCCTACTGAGAATAATGGTAAAGGGGTCCAGATGTGTGGAAAAGGAGCGAGACATAAGAAACCTGCTCTGCTGATGGAGCCCCGCAGGGCAAAAGAGAAAGGGTTGGGACACGACCATGACTGGGACCAGTTCAGTCAAGAGTTGCCGCAGTCCAAGAAAGGACGTGAGGGACCTGTGCAGAAGCCAGGAAATATAAAAAGACAGTACCTGCTCATAAGATGGGCAAGAAAATCCCAGAGGCCTTGTCAGCTCTGTAATAAACTCATGAGGGCTACAAACCAAGCGCTGTTGTCCTGGGTCTGGCAGAACAAAGGGAAGGTACGTGTCACTGAGGTTCCTGGCCTCGGTGAAATAAGAACCGGTAATTTTCTGTGTCAGTGGCAGCTAGTGCTCGCTGACACTGGGTTACTTAGTGTGGCTGTAAAGCCAATCTGGGCCGGTTCTTATTGGGAACAGCCAAAGAGCAGGGTGGGTGGCTGTTCCCCACGTCCAGGCCAAGTGGATGCCCTCTCACCAGCCTCCCCTGGTTATGCAGGTGTTCACCCTCACGTGCTTGAACAAAGGGGGGGGGGATATGTGAGGAAGTGACAGGCCTCATGGTTGTTAGGGGAGATATATGGCAGGATTTGCTGAGTCTTCCCGAGAATCACCAGGTCTGAAGAAAGACCAGGTGCAGTAATCACCTGGGGATAAAGGAATCCTCAGAGTGAGAGGGGGTGCGGACTTGCACACAGAAGGCTGGAGTGGCTCTGTGTGGTCTGAGCCGGGAGGGCTGAGAGACCACTATCCCCCAAGAGACCCTGGTGTGGGAGCAGCCTGGAGGCTGCTTGAGGTTGGACTGGGAAAGCCGCATCTCATCACGGTGTGAACTGTGTTACGCTTTAGGTGAGTCAGGGAAACCTATGTGTATAGATAGGGCCCTGACGGGCAAGGTATTTTATTTTGGCTTTGTGTGTTTTTCTTTATGCCGTGTGCCACAATAAAGCACAGTTTGGCCCCTAAATCCTGGTGTCTGTGAAGAAGTGTGTGATTGCAACCCCCGCAAAAGAGCTAATCCCCCACAATTGGTGGAGGATGCGGGCACATGTCTGTGCTGAAAAGTAAAAATAAAAAACGTGGTTGCTAGGGACAACGACATCACTGAAAGGAGCTGGTGCTGCTCATGCTGTTCTGGACACTTTTTGCAAAGGAGTTACTGTGCAGTGAATTAAAGGTCCAGTAGCCCAGAAAAAGTGGACTCGCTGCTGAAAGTTTTTCCTGCTACGAGACTGTTTGTTGCCATGGGTCTTGGGGAAGAATACGTCCGAAAATTACACAAGATTTAGTAAAATAAATTAATGAAATCATATAATAATAGGCAGGAATATATTTTACACAAAAAAAAACATAAATAAATTACAGATTCAAATTAGAATTGAAAGGATAGTGTGGGTGGTATGTAGAGATGAGCAAATTTTAAAGAAATTCTATTTGGCCGGTTCGCCAAATGTTTTGAAAAAATTCGGTTTGATCCAAATTTATGCACAGCAAATCGCATATTTCCTGGCTTCAGAGAACCTTTATAGTGGTGTAGAACACTGTGCCTTGCAGTGATACACATAGGGAGTCTGCTGTAGTAGTGAAATAATACTATGAGTCAGTATAACATGCAGGCTTCTCATTAGGCCCTTTCACACAAGCGCGATCTCCGCACAGGTGCAATGCAAGATGCGAACGCATTGTGCCTGCACTGAATCTGGACCAGTGGCGTCGCCAGGGGGGGGCCAGAGGGGGCCACGGCCCCCCCAACATCATGCTGGGCCCCCCCATGTGCCCCCCCCAACTAAAATGCGCCGTCCCGTCCCGCTGCCAGCAGCATTCACTTGACTGATCCGAGTTCAGCTCAGCTCAGTCACAGTCTCTCTCTCACCTCACGCTGCTGGCAGCAGGGACGCAGGGAGCCGGAGCCTGAGGGAGGGATGGGGAGGAGCGTAATATGATCTCAGAGTGGAGGCTGCTTCTGCCAGCCCCACCCCTCCCCGCCCACCAACCAATCACCGACCAGAGCTGAGGGGGCAAGGCAAGCACAGCACACCAGCAGCTCTCTGAATCGAGTCACACAAGTAAGTGCAGGGAGTCAGAATAGAAAGGAATCGAATGAGTCACAAGTTAAAAGAATCTAAAGATCCGACTTAGTTTGTGACTCATTCGATTCATTGAGTTAAAAGAGCAGTGAGTCAGAGGGTAGAGCAGGTAAGGCTACTTTCACACTTGCGCTTGATCGGATCCGTTCTGAACGGATCCGATCATATTAATGCAGACGGAGGCTCCGTTCAGTACGGATCCGTCTGCATTAATAACTTAGAAAAAATTCTAAGTGTGAAAGCAGCCTGAGCGGATCCGTTCAGACTTTCAATGTAAAGTCAATGGGGGACGGATCCACTTGAAGATTGAGCCATATGGTGACCTCTTCAAGCGGATCCGTTCCCATTGACTTACATTGTAAGTCTGAACGGATCCGCTCGCCTCCGCACGGCCAGGCGGACAGCTGAATGCTGCAAGCAGCGTTCAGCTGTCCGCCTGGCCGTGCGGAGGCTGAACGCCGCCAGACTGATGCAATCTGAGCGGATACGCTCCATTCAGACTGCATCAGGGCTGGACGGAGGCGTTTGGGTCCGCTCGTGAGCTCCTTCAAACGGAGCTCACGAGCGGACCGACGAACGCTAGTGTGAAAGTAGCCTTACACTGAGGCTGAGGCTGCTTTTGTTGCAGCAGTGATAAGATTAAGGGACAGGAGAAGTGACAGATGACACAAGAGTTTAGATTACAGGTTGAATTAAATTAACCCTTTAGAATAAAATTGGCTTCTCAGGAGATAGATATGTTAAAGGCATCTCATTCAGTAGCTATATAACTAAGGGCCCTTTCACACTTGCGTTGTCCGGATCCGGCGTGTACTCCACTTGCCGGAGGTACACGCCGGATCCGGAAAAACGCAAGTGTACTGAAAGCATTTGAAGACGGATCCGTCTTCAAAATGCTTTCAGTGTTACTATGGCAGCCAGGACGCTATTAAAGTCCTGGTTGCCATAGTAGTAGTGAGGAGCGGGGGAGCAGTATACTTACCATCCGTGCGGCTCCCGGGGCGCTCCAGAATGACGTCAGAGCGCCCCATGCGCATGGATGATGTGTACATGCGATCACGTCATCCATGCGCCTGGGGCGCCCTGACGTCACTCTGGAGCGCCCCGGGAGCTGCACGGACGGTAAGTATGCTGCTCCCCTGCTCCCCGCTGCACTTTACCATGGCTGCCAGGACTTTAGCGTCCTGGCATCCATGGTAACCATTCAGAAAAAGCTAAACGTCGTATCCGGCAATGCGCCGAAACGACGTTTAGCTTAAGGCCGGATCCGGATCAATGCCTTTCAATGGGCATTAATTCCGGATCCGGCCTTGCGGCAAGTCTTCAGGATTTTTGGCCGGAGCAAAAAGCGCAGCATGCTGCGGTATTTTCTCCAGCCAAAAAACGTTCCGGTCCGGAACTGAAGACATCCTGATGCATCCTGAACGGATTTCTCTCCATTCAGAATGCATTAGGATAATCCTGATCAGGATTCTTCCGGCATAGAGCCCCGACGACGGAACTCTATGCCGGATCCGGACAACGCAAGTGTGAAAGGGGCCTAAGGGTGGGTTCACATCACCTTTATGGATTGTACTGTCAGTGTCAGACTGTTGTCACTGTGGGTAACAATGCACAACAGACAACAATTCACATTGCACACCACAGTGACAGCTTCTGACTCCTGTCTGACTCCTGAGTCCTCCTGTCCGGCGTCAGCCTCAGCTTCCCTTTACTATAATAAATCACTCAATACTAGTAATCGGAGTTCAGAGAGAGCTGAAGAAGACGAGCCGACTGCACTGAGTCAGCAGCGCAGCAAGTAGTGAGTGAATCGAATGTATCAAGCATCTGCGCATGCGCACCGGCACCTAGAGTCTTCGGTTCACTTGCGAGTCAGCTCAGCAGTCTGACTCACCAAGTGAACCGAAGATCCGATTCATGAATTGGTTCATTTGAATGAGCTGATTCAAATGAACCGATTCACCTAAAAGATCCGAACTTCCCATCACTAAGCGGCGGTGCAGGGGAGGGAGAGGCGTGTCCCTTCCCCTTGCTCTGATAGGCTGCAGGCACTAGACCGGCAGCCTATCAGAGGCCGGCACAGGCGCGCGATGACGTCATCGCGCCGCCTGAGCCATACAGCGTGGGACACAGGCCAGAAGAGGCCTGCATCGCATCGCTGACACTGAGGTAAGTATAATTTTTTTATTTTTTTTTACAATAGTGATACTTGGGAGGGGGGGGGGACTTACCTAATAATGGCACATTGGGGGGGACTTACTTAATAATGGCACATGAAGGGGGGGGTACTTACTTAATAATGGCACATGAAGGGGGGGTACTTACTTAATAATGGCACATGATGGGGGGGCCTTAATACTGGCACATGATGGGGGGGCTTAATACTGGCACATGATGGGGGGCTTAATACTGGCACATGATGGGGGGGACCTAATACTGGCACATGATGGGGGGACCTAATACTGGCACATGATGGGGGGCTTATTACTGGCACATGATGGGGGGCTTATTACTGGCACGTAATGTGGGTCTTATTACTGGCACGTGGAGTCATCTACTGGGGCACTAAGAAGGGGTAATTTATACTTGCAAAATTATGGGGGACATTGAGGGCATCTACTGGGGCATTTTATACTGGTACATTATGGGGGCACTAGGAGGAAGGGGGAGAGGAGCACTATGGGGCATTTACTGGGGGCACGATATAGGGGTATTTTATACTGGCACATTATGGGGGACATTAGCTCAACTGGGGGCATAAGGGGGTATTTTTTGCATTGTCACATTATAAGGAGAATTATTACTACCGGGGGCATTATGGTGGGCTTTATTACTCCCACATGGTATGACCCCTAGTAGCAGCACCAGCCTCTTCCTGCTCTGCTATTCCTCTGCCTCTTCTCCAAATCCTTATTATGAAATCTTTCTCATTAGGATAAAACACATCAGCTCCACCGAGCCCCCGGCCAAAGTGTGGAAGTGGCGTCCGAGATCCCCAAGGGCCAAGCCAAGTAACTGTAAGTCTTCATGTCAAATATGTTTGTTATACACATATAGCCTACACTGTGCCCCACAATATACAGTATACCGCCACGCTGTGCCCCACAATATATAGTATACCGGTACACTGTGGAGTCTGTTCTATAAGCACCCTTGTTCTGTGGCGGTGGACAGAAAATAATCTGGAAGTGCCCCTCCCGAGACCAGGCTCTGGATCCGCCACTGGTCTGGACCGCTCACAGGAGTGTACATTTCTTCTAAACTGTAATCCGTATCCTCTGACCTGCAGAAATCAGCACTCGCTCAATAAGAACTAACAGGCAGTACCTGTAGGCTGTAGCCTGGCCCTGTTTCCGAAGCTAGCCGAGTGGTGTAAGGTTAAGGTACTAGTAGAGATGAGCGGCCGCTTAATCCTGATTTAAAGTTAAAGTTACTGCAGGATATGGATTACGGTTTAGAAATGTCAAATGTACACTCCTGTGAGTGGCGGGGAGGGGGATCTGTGGATGACACTGTTATAGGGAGGGGGATCTGTGGTTGACACTGTCATGGGGTGGATCTGTGGATGACACATATAGCATAAGATGCTATACATTACACAGTATGTGGCATCCACAGATCCCCCCCATAGCAGTGTCATCCACAGACAGCTGGACTTTTCTTCCCTGTTGCGGTTTTAGGTATTGGGTAAAGTATCGCAGCATTTCTAAGTGTACTTGTGTAAATGTATCGTTGTTATAGCTGCCCCCCCTACTTTTGTCCTGGCCCCCAGTGTGCCCCCCCAAAATTTGAAAGCTAGAGACGCCACTGATCTGGACCCATTCAATGGGTCTGTGTACATGAACGTTGGTTTTCACGCATCACTTGTGCGTTGCGCGAAAATCGCAGCATGTTCTATATTCTGCGTGCCCCATTGAAGTGAATGCTATATTCTGCGTGCCCCATTGAAGTGAATGGGGCTGCGTGAAAATCAAGTGCAGATGCAATGCGTTTTTCATGGATGGTTGCTTAGAGATGTTTGTAAACATTCAGTTCAAAATTTTGATTGAGGTGTGCGATATACCTGTTTCCACAAAATACTGAATAAGGGGTTTGATATACCTGCTTCCACCAAATATTGATATAGGCCTGCAATATACCTGCTTCCGCAAATACTCTACTCTGGGGACTTAGGCACGGGGTCATTTTAAAAATGACAGGCAGAGGAAGAGGCAAGCCATTCCGCAGGGGTTGTAGGGGTCAAGCAAGTGCACCAGGAAGGAGTCTAAGTGGGAAGTTGGAGAAGGGCCGTGCGATTACTACAATGGGTGCACCACAGTTGGTTGAGAGCCTCACTCACCCTTCCCCATCCTCCTCATCCTCTGTATCTGCATCCTCCTCACACTCTGCTGTTTGCACCCCCAACTACACCGCCACCATAGCCCCTCCATTCGAGTCAGAGGAATTATTTTCCCATCCATTCCCAGACCATACCGATGCGCAGCCATTCTTGACATCGGATGACAAAGAGGAAGCAACAGCAGCCACCCGGTGGTCTGACGACAGTCCCCAGATCAGCCCAAGGAGGGAGGTCCAAGCTGTTGCTGCCTACTCCGAGATCTTAAATGTCAGTGGTAGTGAAGGTGACGATGATGATGTGTCAATGGATGTCACGTGGGTGCCCACAAGAGAGGTAGAGGAGGGGAGTTCATAGGGAGAGACAGAGTAGCAGAGAGGGAGGAGAAGCAGGCAGAGCTCGCAGGGCACAGGAGGCAAAAAGCAGACTGCAAATGTATCTGGAGCAAGCCATCCACCATGCATGGTCACATCTGGTGCTCCCAGGACGCCGGCACATGGCTAGCAGTGTGGGCTTTTTTTTTTACTTGTCGGCTGCTGATAATAGTGTTGCCGCCTGCAGCCTGTGCTGTCAACGCATAAGTTGCAGTAAGCCCAACACTCACCTAAGGACGACTGCTTTAAGAAGGCACCTGGCCTCCCATCACCAAGCGCAGTGGAAGCAACTCCGTCAGAATCCACAAAGCCACACTCCTGGCGCTCCACGTCCTGGCTCTTCTCCTTCTCCACTCATTTGTCTTCCACTCCACTTTCCACTGTGCCGTCGTCACGTTCATCTGGCAGAAGGCAGGCTTCCATGGCCCAAATGTTCGAGCTTAAAAAAATTATGATGCCGAATAATCCTCTTGAACAACGGCTGACAGCTGGCTTGTCGGAACTGCTAGCCCGCCAACTACTGCCATATAAATTGGTGGACCCGGAGGCCTTTAGAAAATTTATGGAAGGTCCCCAGAAGGAAATATTTCTCCCAGAAGGGCATCCCTGAACTATATGGTCACGTTCAGCGGCAAATTAATATATCTCTGGCACAGTGTCAGTGCCAAAATACATCTGACCACAGACACGTGGTCTAGCAAACACAGGCAGGGAAGGTACATAACTTTTACTGTCCACTGGGTGAACCTTCTGACGGCTGTCAAGCATGTAACCCGTGGCACCCGTGTGGATTTGGTGTTACCGTCATGAATTGCATGCAGGCCTGCCTCTTCTCCTCCTCCTCCTCCTCCATCCTCCGTCTCCTCCTCGCCTTCTCCTCCTTTTCCACTGCTACCTCCTCTTCCGCTGCATCGACCAAGCTCCCCAGAACCTATTTGACGTGCCAGGTGAGACTTTGCCATGCTGTGCCGCGGATGTTGTGCCTGGAATCTAAGAGCCATACCGGTCCTGCCCTGCTTTCAGCTCTGTGGTCACAGGCCGATCAGTGGCTAACTCCGCTCAATTGGTAAAGTGGTGTGCGACAACGGTGTCAATCTGCTTAGGGCACTGAAACAGTGCAAAATGACACTTGTGCCGTGCATGGCACACGTCCTGCACTTAGTCGTTGCCAAATGCCCCGGGGTCCAGGACGTCTTGCAGCAGGCCAGGAAAATCTCTGGCCATTTTAGTAGATCTTACACGGCCACGGATTGCCTGGCTGACGTTCATCGGCGACACCACTTGCCCGTCAGATGTCTGATTTGTGACAGCCCAACACGGGGCTACTCCATCTGAGACAAGTCAGTAGGAGTCTGAAGAGGAGGAGGAGGATGGTGGCTGTGGGGAGGAGGAGGAGGAAGAACAGCAGGCTTTGAGGGGGACTTTAAACTTTTCGGGGATCCCTGGTGTTGTCCGGGGCTGAGGGGAGGAGACCGAGGATGACATTCTCCTGGGCGATGAGCAGAAGCCAGGGCGCTCCACTACTTCCAATTTAGTGCAAATGGGGGCCTTTATTCTCCAGTGTTTGAAGAGGGACCCTCGTATAAAAAGCATAAAGGGCAAGGACCAGTACTGGGTGACAACGTTCTCAGACCCCCAGTAAAAACCCCAAAAGTCAGATATGTTACCAGTATCACAGAGGGCTGGCAGAATGCAGCATTTCCATGCCTTGTTGCGAGAGATGCTGCATTCTGCTGTTGTGGGCACTGGCAGAGGAATTTCCATCCACAGCGATACAGGTGCGGGTACCAATCCTACTGCGCCTGCAAGAAGAGGGCGGTTTGAAGATGTGTTGGTCACTTTGGATACAAGATCATTTTTGCAACTAACCCATCGACAGCCGCACTCTGGATCCAGCCTCAGAGAACGCCTAGACCGACAGGTGTCCGACTACATCGGGTTAACGGCTGATGTGGACGCTCTGAGAAGCGAGGAACCCCTGGACTACTGGGTGTGCAGGATTGACCTGTGGTCAGAGCTGGCACAATTTGCCATGGAACTCTTGGCTTGCCCCTCGTCGAGTGTCCTGTCCGAAAGGACGTTCAGCACAGCAGGGGGGATTGTGACCGATAAGCATACTCGCCTAGTTCATGACCTAATTTTCATTCTAAAAATGAATGAGGCATGGATATCAGAGGAATTCAACACCTGTGACGACCACGTGTAATTGAATTTACTCATGCCAGCCCACACATATCCGCCACTACCCAGATCAAAGAATGGTCCTTGTCTTGTGTATATAGAGCGGCATAAAAGGCCTTTTCTGTCAGATGAATGCCTAATTTTTGGGGCCTCTACTCCACTGGCCTACAGTAAAAGTTTTATCAAGTGGGGGCTTAATGTATCTCCAGCCACATAATCACAAGTTCTTTTCTGTCAGGTGAATGCCTACTTTTTGGGGCCTGTACTGGCCTACAGTAAAAATTTTATCCAGTGACTGCCTAATGTACCTCCAGACACATCATCACAAGTTTTTTCTGTCAGATGAATGCCTAATTTTTGGGACCTGTACCCCAAAATTCTAGGCTCCAGCAGCGCACATTTTTAAGAGTTTCCCTTTAAGACGCAAAGTGGCCCCTGATTAAAATGCATATTTTTGTGGGAATGTTTACAACTATTCCCTCCCTGGTATGTCACTGTCCATGTTGTGGGACTATTTGTGCACTTCTAGTATGGTAAGTATTTGGTGGCTGCAAATATGACCTGAAGGTTTTTCAGGTTCACCTACCATTAAAGTCAATGGAGCCCGCTGCAAACGCGAAACATTCCGGTCGATGTTCGTCCATCACTAGTCCTGGCGACTGACAAATAAAGTGGCCTTCTCAAAGGGCCTGAGCAAACGGCAGGTGTCACTCATGAGCTGCCACTGGCTGACATCGAAGTTACACAGAGGAGTACTCCTGTCTGCTTGGATCATTAAGAAATTGTTTATGGCCATTCTCATTTCGTATAGTGGGTTCAACATATGGAGGGTGGAATTCCAATGGATGGAAACGTCGCATATCAGCCTGTGTTGGGGGATGTCGTTCTGCAGCTCAAGGAGGGTGTGCTTTACAGTGTACGAGTGGCTGAAATGCCTGCAATGTTTCCTGGCCATTTTTAGGATGTCTTGCAGATGGGTGGAAGACTTCAGGAACCGCTTGACAACCAGAATGAACACGTGTGCCATGCAGGGCATATGGCTCAGCCCTCCTTGATGCAGTGCCGACACCATGTTCTTCCCGTTGTTGGTCACCATGGTTCAGATTTTGAGATGTTGCGGAAAAAGCCAGGATTCAATTTCTTGATGAAGGACACGGAGGAGTTCCTCCCCCTGCAGAACAGCGTGACACCACTCTACATATATGGTATGCTGGAGGGGAACTGTGAATTGTCCCTGCAGTGGAGGCTGAGGACACCGTGGAGGATGAGGAGGCAGAGGCGGACATTGTCGCTGGACCAACAGCGTGGCAATGTGGAGGCTGAAGCGGCATCACCTGGCTAAGTTGCTGGTGTGGCTGTGCAGGAACCACATTCGCCCAGTGGGCCGTAAAGGACATGTATTGTCCCTGACCGTAGTTATAGCTTCACATGTCGGCGCTGCTGTGCACTTTGGTAGACACCGACAGGCTCAAGGACTGGCCCACCATCTGTTCTACAAGTGTGTGCAGGGCTGGTACTGTCTTTTTGGCAAAGAAATGACTTCTTGGGACTCTCCACCTCGGCTCGGCACAAGCCATCAGTTCTCTGAAAGGTGCAGAGTCCATCACTTGGAAAGGAAGGGACTACAGACCCAGCAACTTGGACAGGAGCACATTTAGCTTCTGCACTGTTGGATGAGTGCACACATACTGTTGTCTCTTGGCAATTGCTTCGGTGATCGATTGCTGACAGAATTTTTGATAAGGCGGAGGAGGAGCATCAGCAGCATCTGGACCGGCAGATGATGGGAAGGACAGACAGCTTTCTTCGGCTGAGGTGGTGGAGTCTTTACTGCCTGAAACCGGGTGCGTGCCACTGGGTGAAGCAGCGGTTGCTGCGGCAGGATGGACTACCACATCAGAGCCACGGTTCTCCCAGGCCAGTTTATGGTGACGCTGCATGTGTTGATGCAGGGCCGTGGTGCCAACATTGGCACCGTGGCCACGCTTCACCTTCTGCCCACAGATTCTACACATGGCCATGTTGACCTCTTCCGGCGGCTTAACAAAAAACTGCCACACCTCCGAGTAGGTGATTTTACCCACAATACTACGCACGGCTCATTGCTACCGCCACTGCTTCTGTGAACCCGTGCACCACTACTTTCCGGGCAGGTAGCCTCCTGCAAAGCGGATGGTCTATCCCGGGATCGTTTGGCTACTGACCTCCCACTGCTGCCACCCTGAGTCCCGGCCACAATATCGTTTTGCTGGCTCCGCCGCTGCCTCATGGGCAAGCTGCCACCCTCTTCTCCCAATGATGATGAAGCCCCCAATTCACCCGGATCCTAAGTGCGATCAGCTACATCATCATCGTCGAGTACTGTCTGCACGTCACTAATGTCCTCATCTACGGTCACTCGGTACGGAGCCTCACCACTCACAACACCAGGTGACGCATGTCATCTGCATGTCATACTGACTTACAGTATTGTTTCACTACCATAGCAGACTTCCTGTGCGTGTTACTAAAAGGCACAGTGTTCTACACCACTACAAAGACTCTCTGCAGCCAGGAAATAGCTGTTTTTAACGCAATTCACCACAAATAAATTTGGATCGAATCAAATCTTTTTGAAAGATTCGGCGAACCAACCAAATCAAATTTTTGAGAAATTCACTCATCTCCAACTATAAAGTTGCGTCTTTTGAAAGCCAGGGGGGGATGTAGCTTACTACTACTAGTGGATGGATTGCTGGTGCTGCTACCCACATTCTTGGAGGACAAAGCATGGGTCTATATTTTTGCACAGATGCAACATTTTGCAATTGCTCATGGTATTTGAGGAATTAAATGGCAGTGATCACCATTATTTCTGATTGCGGACATTGCCTCCATGGCAGCGGCATCCATGGGGTTAATAAAGGGAGGGGGCTCCCTCTCTCAACCATTGGGTCTGCCGCGCTGCAATGGCAGCACCAATGGTTGCCATGGCAACCAGGCACTTTGCAAAGGTGTCCGGTGCTGCCATCTACTGGAAATTTAATAGTACTATACTTTGCAATGCAAGAGCATTGCAAAGTATAGTACAGCCATCAGCCCCACTGGATTTTCAAGATGCAGATGAGACTTGATAAAAAAAAAAAAAAATGAAAATATTAAAAGTAAAAATAAATAAATAAAAATGTAAATTAAAGATAAAATAAATTGCCTTTTCCTATAAAAAGATTTAAATAAAAAAATATTTTGATATTATTGCATCTGTAAACAAGTTTCTCTATAAAAAAATAGCACATGATCTATCCTGTCAGATGAATAAAAAATAAAAAAGGTGCCTTGCCTCACAATGATTTTTAATTGCTCTATATTAAAAAAAAAAACTTAATATAGAGCAATTACAAATAATATGTACCCCAAAATAGTACCAATAAAATTGGCACCTTATCCCCTAGTATCCAAAATGGGGTCACTTTTGGGGAGTTTCTACTGTAAGGGTGAATCAGGGGGGCTTTAAATGAGACATGGCATCTAAAAACCAGTCCAGCAAAATCTGCCTCCCAAAACCAAAAACAATATGCCGCTCCTTTCCTTCTGGTCCCTTCCGTGCGCCCTTACATCAGTTTCCGACCACATGTGGGGTGTTTCTGTAAACCGCAGAATCATAAATATTGAGTTTTGTTAAAGAAAGAAAATGTTTAATTCTTGTGGAAAACTTTAATTCTTGTGGAGGGTTAACAAAATTTGTAAAATCAGTTTTGAGTGACTTGAGGGGTGTAGTTTCTACAATGGGGTCATTTATGGGGGGTTCCACTAGGTAAGCCCTGCAAAGTGACTTCAGACCTGAACTGGTACTTTAAGAATTGCTTCTAAACGTCTAAGCCTTCTAACGTCCTAAAAAATAAAATTACATTTACAAAATGATGCAAAAATGAAGTAGACATATGGGGAATGTTAGGTAATAAATATTTTATGAGGTATCACTTTATGTTTTAAAAGCAGAGAAATGTAAATTTCAAAAATTGTGAATTTTTTACAATTTTTGGTAAATTTTGGATTTTTTCATAAATAAAGGTGATTTATATTGACTCAAATTTATGACGATTTGTCATGAAGTACAATGTCTCACGAGAAAACAATCTCAGAATGGTTTGGATAAATAAAAGTGTTCCAAAGCTATTACCACATAAAGTGACGCATGTCAGATTTGTAAATTTTGACCTGGACACTGGGGCATCAATGAAGATTTAAACATTTCAGTGAAGGTATAGAAACACTACATTTTAGAGATGACTGAATCAGTTTCATTGTGAATTAAAAAAATAAATAAAATTTCTTCCAAACAAACTTGAAGTTTAGATAATTTGCTTCACAAGAGTCTTGCAGAACTGCATCCGCCATGTTACTTTTAAAATTCAGTACCCTAGGGAGGAAAACCGGACAGACAGAATGATGATAGAAGATCACATGACCCCAGATGGGACCACCACTGACAGGCTTGCCCACAATGCTTTGCAGTCAGCCTGACAGTGAATCAGGAGGAAGGATATGGCCTGGTCTGTCAGGCACTGTGTTAGCTCTGAAGTATAGATGCCATTGTGAGCTCAGCCACTGATGTGGTAGCATGTGTCTGCTATGTCTGACAGACGGCAATGTGATCAGCCATTTTAGGGTCTTGCTAGGACAGTGAAAGGATTGTGAAAAATATAAACTTTTCTAGGTATATTCAATTGCTAGGTAGAAAAAGTCATGTTTTATCATTATGGACGTCATAGGGGCATTTACCGTGTCTGTATCCAGCCTTGGAGCTGACTATATATAGACTGCTTCACTACACAAAGATCACTTAAAGGGGTTGTTTCACTTCAACAAATGGCATTTATTATGTAGAGGAAGTTAATAGAAGCCACTTACTAATATAATGTTATTGTCCATATTGCCTCCTTTGCTGCCTGGATTCATTTTTCCATCACATTATACACTGCTCGTTTCCATGGTTACGACCACCCTGCAATTCATCAGTGGTGGTCGTGCTTGCCTACTATAGGAAAAAGCACGCTCATGGTCCTGGCCACCAGAGAGGCCCGCACTTTTTCCCATAGTGTGCAAGCATGACCACTGCTGGATTGCAGGGTGGTCATAACCATGGAAACGAGCAGTGTATAATGGGATGGAAAAATGAATCCAGCCAAAAAAGGAGACAATATGGACACTCACAATACATTGTATTAACTTTTTCTACATGATAAGTGTCACTTGCTGAAGTGAGGCAACCCCTTTAAGATATAGAATTCATTTTTATGTGCAGAAATCAGCATTTGTTTCTTCCAAAAACCTACTAGGGCTTGTTCACACGACAGTATGGCTTTTCAGTGTTTTGCAGGCCTTTTTTAACGGATCAGTTTTTCCATTTTTGTTTCAGTAGTGTTTCCGGTTCCATTCCGTTTTTCCATATGGCATATACAGTAATTACATAGAAAAAATTGGGCTGGGCATAACATTTTCAATATATGGTTCCGCAAAAACGGAACAGATACGGAAGACATACAGAGTACATTCCGTATGTGTTCCGTTCTTTTTTGCGGAGCCATTGACTTGAATGGAGCCACAGAACGTGATTTGCGGGCAATAATAGGACATGTTCAATCTTTCAACGGAATGGAAAAATTAAAATACGGAAACGGAATGCCTACGTAGTACATTCCTTTTTTTTTTGCGGAACCATTGAAATGAATGGTTCCATATACGGACCGTATAAGGAAATAAAAAAACAACCCATATATGGAATTCAAAAAAACGTTTGTATGAACGAGCCCTTATAAAGCTTCTACAGTTGATAAGTGTGCAAAAACTTCCCAGCATCACTAGCAGCATATATTGTGCCGCATACACTAAAATTGTACCTTTGTCTTTCCAAAAACCTATTTGATTTTTCTACGATTTATAAGTACATTTGAGAGGCGTAGCTATAGGGGAAGCGGGGAAAGTGGCTGCTTTGGGGCCCAATGAGAGGGCCCCATACAGGAGGAGAGCTAAAAGATTTTATTGTCAGAGCCCCCTCAACAATATTATACAATGACATTATATACAGTGACACTGTAGGAAATGGACAGAGTGGCTGCTGGGCCTCATCTAACTAGCCCCAGGAGTGAAGGTTGCAAAAGAATTTGCTGGGAATGGGGGGCATTCAAAAAATTTCTGTGGTTTCCAGTCATTTCTAGTTACGTCACTGGTGCATTTTATAGCTCCGGTAGCAGGGTATATTTTGGTCAAACTCTGGGGACATCTAATTATGCTTTCCTCAAAAACGTAATACAATTTTTTTTACTATTTCTAAGTTTATTGTTTGGTCGCACTCAGGGGATGTCCAACGGCACATTTCTATGTTTCTCAAAAACCTGTTTTTCAAAATTTGTAATTTAAATCAGAACGTGCAGCAGTCTCTTCTGATACTACTGTGTGTGTATATAAACACAGGAAGGAATCTGCCAGGTTAAGCCTTAATTTTTGGACCATTAGTTCAGAACAAGCTATTGCTTCTTCTGATGCGTCAGTGTGTATGGGTATAAACATCTGCCTTTTTCTGTTGGGAAGCCACCTCTCACCATATGCGGATGTTTAAAGTCTATGGGTGGTCGGCATTAGGTTAGAGGGTATTCCTACTAATATAATCATAGCTAATACATCTTAATATATTATACCTGCGTCATTTTATAAAATGCATAGATCCAAAGTATGTCAGTGGCCCAGGTACTAAATATTGGGATTCTGAACTATAGGTATATTAACAAAAAAAATAATAATCAAATATAATAAACACCAAATAATCTCAGTAATTTACCTCCTCTTAACCCCTTAAAAGCTAGCGTAACGCCCTGCAAAAGGGATTAACACACTTTTTACGCCTCGACTATCTTTTATGGTGCATCCTGTGTCATTCTATACATCTAATATCATGTCCTGCATAATGTGTGCATTATTTTCTATGAAACTGTTGTATTTCATGTAATATGTCTGGTTCACCAGCAGATGGCGGCAACATTGGCAAAGCTAGTTTGCCTGGAATGGAATCTTTTTGGTCCATCCCAGCCCTCTCTAGAGAGGAAGGAGTCCAGTTCTAGTTAGTGAATGTCAGTCTAACGTTCCCCTCCTTGGGGAGAGGTTGTGTGCGGAGTCTAACCTTCCCCTCCTTGGGGAGAAGTTGTGCTGCAGGGAGCTCGTCCCTTGCAGGGAGCCCTGTCTAGGCCAGCAGAGCACTGCCTGCTCTACTGGGCCCAGAGGTCTAAGCTGAATGCCTCCAAAGTCAGGAAAAAAGATTTACCTGGACAAAGCTAAAGCGAGATAGAAGGACCTTCTATCTTCATTCAGTAGGACCTGTGCTGACGTCACCGTTCTCACCACGTGGTGAGCGCAATGACATCAGCGAAGGTCCTTTTGCAGGTCCTTCAAGAAGTACAAAAAAGAGGATCCCGGCTGCGCGATCAAGTGGATGGGATGAGTAATGTTTTTATTATTTTTTAACCCTCAATTGACATTTGACTTTGCATTCTGTATGAAAGAATGCTACTATTTTCCATTGTAACCATGTTATCATAGAAAATAATAAAGTAAATGGGGTCCCGGGTGGCTCATCCCTCATCTCCATAGCATAAAGGAAGAAAAAAAGGAGAGGAGGCAGCGCCTCGTGTGTAGAACCTTACAATTATTGGTAATACAGATACACAGATTTTGCTTACCAGATGGGGTTGTGATGAGTCGCAACACCTATAAAACACCTTGCTGGATTTTTCCCGTCCAGCTTGCGGGGAAGTCTGCGTCTGCTGCCTAGGTCTGTGCCCTTTTCCGTGGATCACGGTTAATGGGATAAAGATGAATGCAGTGAAGGAAGAATTCAGACCATTCAAAGAGAATGCCAAGAGTGTGCAAAGCAGTAGTCAAAGCAAAAGGTGGCTATTTTGAAGAACCTAGAATATTACATATTTTCAGTTGTTTCACACTTTTTTGTTATGTATATAATTCCACATGTGTTAATTCATAGTTTTGATGCCTTCAGTGTGAATCTACAATTTTCATAGTCATGAAAATAAAGAAAACTCTTTGAATGAGAAGGTGTGTCTAAACTTTTGGTCTGTACTGTATACATAGAAAGCGTCGTACAACTCTATCAAAATCCTGAGTTATTTTTGCGCTATAGGGAGTTGCTAAAATTAAGAGCACGAGACATTTGTCTTGTTTTAGAGGTTCTAAGGCCATACTAATTTGTTATGGTCTATGGGAATCTGTTCTTTTTCTTTTTCTTTTGTTTTAGTTTTAGTGTTGATCAAGGGAAGAACAGACCTTTATTTTATATAGCAATATGGATTACACTAGAACAGTGTTTCACAGATTTTATTTTATTTCGCCTCCAATATTTAAAATCTTTTGTGTTTTTTTCTTTCCTTCATGTTGAAGAGATTGAATGCTAAATTTATCTATCAACAGACATATCAAGTTCTATTTAATGATGTGGATTACAGTACAGTCTTACTTGCTTAGGCTCCTTTAACACTAGCGTTCGCTGGTCCGCTCGTGAGCTCCGTTTGAAGGAGCTCACGAGCGGACCCGAACACAGCCGTCCAGCCCTGATGCAGTCTGAATGGAGTGGATCCGCTCAGACTGCATCAGTCTGGCGGCGTTCAGCCTCCGCTCCGCTCGCCTCCGCATGGACAGGCGGACAGCTGAACGCTGCTTGCAGCGTTCGGGTGTCCGCCTGGCCGTGCGGAGGCGTGCGGATCCGTGCGGATCCGTCCAGACTTACAATGTAAGTCAATGGGGACGGATCCGTTTGAAGATGCCACAATATGGCTCAATCTTCAGGCGGATCCGTCCCCCATTGACTTTACATTGAAAGTCTGGACGGATCCGTCCGAGGCTATTTTCACACTTAGCTTTTTTTTTGCTAATATAATGCAGACGGATCCGTTCTGAACTGAGTCTCCGTCTGCATTATTACGATCGGATCCGTTCAGAACGGATCCGATCGAACGCTAGTGTGAAAGTAGCCTTAGGCCGTATGGGGTCAGGGTGTCCAATTGGTAGATCCAATAAACCTCTCTTCTCTGGAGGTTGCTGAATCTATTATATAGATTGTCTGGTATATAATTGTCACGAGGGTGTCAAGAGCCACGTCTGACTCCGTTATACCCGGGGTCAGGAAGTCGCAGCGGGTGGCTGCGCGCTCTATGTCTAAAGATCATGCTTCTTAATGATAGCTTTCTGTGTTTGCCTTGCAATCCATTTTGTCTCACTCAGGGATCCGTAGCTTCTTCTCCTCAGCTGTTTCTTGTCTGTCACTCCCAACCTCCTTATATTCTCCTCTCCCACTTCTCTGGTTGCCAGATATAGAGTTTCCTGCCTGGACTTCTATACTGACCCACTGGAGCTGTGTAGCTGTGATTCCTGGTTGTTGTTCCAGAGCGTTACACTCCGGATCCCTGTTGGGCTTTTGTTGTTCGCTGTTTTTGCCCACCTGGGATTATATGTTTTGTCTGTATTGTCTGTCCTCTCCTTGGTGTTTCCCTTTAGAGTTAGTGGTGCGGACTAGTGTTCCCACTGCCCTATTCGCTACCTAGGGCTAATCTTAGGAAAGGCCAGGGTTTAGGCACGTGATCGGCGTACGGGTGAGAAACCCATCTAGGGACGTCAGGGCAGTCAGGTACCAGCATCAAGGCGAGTTAGGGGTCACCACCTTTCCCCCTCCCTTGGACAGGGCCTTCCCTTTTCCCTCCCTTTGCGTCACGTATGTGATCGGTACGCCGGTCGTGATAATAGTCAATAGGAGTGATTTTTAGTGCGTGTTTATTTTTTTCTGGTGTAGTTGCGCAATGTTGCAAAATGCTATGTTTTGGGCATAGTTTTTGTATATTATGTCTATGTTGGGTAATCCTACAGTGCAATGCTTGTGTCGTGCGGCCTACATACTGGAGGCCACATTCGCATTCCATTAGATATATCACATAACTACATTTGCAGGTTAGACAGTGTTTTATTGTGAAGGTGGCACGATTTTTTGTTGAACTGAAAGTTTTCCTGTTATGTGTGATCATATTACAGCAAAGGCAGCGACACCACATTTGAAGCTGCCCACTGGTTCCTTTGTGATTTTGTTTTGGATCTTTATGTGTTTTTTTTTTATTAATAGGAGTTAAAGTGCTTCTCATTGTGGGTGCTCTCCTGTAGATGATCACAGGTGTTTTGGGGGGATATTTTTCAAGATATGGGTCCTGTCTCAGAAAATGCCAATGTTTTGCCAACATTGCACGAATGACTTTCTTTTGAGGTGTTGTACTGTGTGATTAGATTTAAGTGTTTTAAGTGTTTTCCTGTTACAGTTTTTCTTCTTTGGCTATACTCGTTAAGCATTTATTTTTTGCGCTCTTTTGGTATGCATTTTTTATCATTTTTTTGGGATAACCCTTGTCAATGAACCTTTTATGTATGATTTTTGCTTGTTCCATAAAATCTGTGTTCTCTGTGCAATTACGTCTTATACATTTGTATTGGCTATATGGGACATTTTGGAGCCATTTTTGTGGTGAAAGCTTTTGTAGTGTATGTAGCTATTGGTGTCCACTTGTTTAAAATACGTTTTTGTCACAAGAGTATTGTTTTTGGTGGTGATAGTGATGTCCAAAAGTATATTTGAGTTTTTTTAAAGTTTGGGGTAAACGTAATCCCCCAATTTGTGTTATTAAGTTCTTCACAAAATTTTAGTGCTGAACATTTGTCTCTGTCCCAGATAATAAAGATATTATCTATATACCTTTTGTAATAGACAATCTGTTTGTTTGCGTGGGGGTTATTGTAGATGTACGTGTTCTCAAAATGGCCCATGAATATATTTGCAAAAGCTGGTGCCACTTTCGTACCTATCGCGGTCCCCCAACATTGATGGTATATAGTGTCATTGTAAATAAAGAAATTATTTTCCAAAATAAAGCATAGACTGTCCAATAAGCATTGAATTTGTGGTGATTTTAGGGTGGTGTCATTGCGTAATGTGGTTTCCACGCATTCAATACCTAGATTATGTTGAATATTTGAATACAGTGCTGTAACGTCCATAGTGAATTACGCGTATGTGTTTTCCCATGTAATACTATTGTTTTCTTGGATTAACTGTCTAGAATCGTGTAGGTAACATGGTAGTTTTTGAACATAGGGTTGAAGAAATAAATCAAGATAGTGTGATAAGTTGCTTGTCGCTGAGTTTACATTTGACACAATGGGCCTTCCTGGGGGGTTCTCTGTATTTTTGTGTATTTTTGGTAAGTGATAAAAATAAGGGTTAGATGGAGCTTTTGGTGTGAGGATGTTCTTCTCTTTTTATTTATGTATTGATTTTCATAGGCATTTTTTATAAGGTTTATTAGCCTCTTTACTATATCTGGAAAATGATTTTTTGATGTTACCCGGTAATATTCAGTGTCATTAAGGCTATTGCATGCTTCTCTTTTTCGTAGTCTTTTAGATTTTGTACTACTCCCCTATCCGCTGGACGTATTACAAGATTTTCATTATTTTTAAGACTCATCATGGCACATGTTTCTTGGTAGGTTTAATTTCTGTTACCGTGGGATCTTTTAGGATTACCTTTTAGGGTAATTTTTTTTAAATCTGCTGATACCAGATCGAAAAAGGTGGGTATAGGGTGTCCTTGGCTTTGGACTGAAAAAAAAATTTGATCTAGGGTGCACTCCTTGATGTTTGTATATTTGTGTTTCTTCCGTACCTGTATACATAGTGATGTCTTTTTTCTTAGTATGTTCGTGTTCAAAGTGTCCCTTTTATAGTCAGATGTTTTCTAAACTTTTGTATGTGTAAATACAGTTCGAAGGGGCTGATATTATTGTATGGACAGAAGGAGAGTCCCTTTTGTAAAAGGTTAATCTCTGGTTTTGTAAGTTTGTGTGTGTGATGATAGGTTAAAGATTTTCACTGTTGGTATGGGATCAGTTAGTGTCATTTTTTTCTTTTTTTAGTCTGGTTTTATTTTTCTGATGTTGTCCTCCTCTACATCCTCGGGTTTGAATTATCTTTTCTCGGGGGTGGGTTTGAAGAATTCTGTTTATATATGGGGTGCCCATTTTGTAGAGGTTCATTTTTTCTTTGTTTGCCATCGTTATGGTTTATGTTGGTCGTGACTGTTTGGCATGGTCTAAAAAAGGAACCAGGGCTGATGAACCTGCCGTAGTATTGCCTATGATAATTAGGGGTTCATTTACCACAATGTTTTCCTGTGTTGAAGTTTGATGTATTGTCTAAAATTGACACATCTATGTTATCATCTGATATATGATTCGGACTAGATAGGTTTTTTTCTTCTTTACCCTCTCCTATTATATGATCGGAAGCCTGGCTGGTATAGACTTTTTTGCATGGGGGGCTAAGAAGTATAAGAGAAGGTGTTGTTACTATATCCTGTACCCTTGATATTAGACTTTTCTTTTTATAATCTAGATATTTTATTTTAAGTGCTCTGAACTTTTCTAAGAACTTGTCAGTTGATGAATCTAGATCCTTCTTCTTTGAGGAGCAATCGAGGGTATGCTCTATGGTGACGGTAGTGATTGGGTTATACTTATGTTTTGATTATAGTGTAGCATTGTTTGTGCTACCTGGTGTGGTCTCCACCTTGCTTTTATGGGGGGAGTCGAGACTGTCCTTATAGTGTGATAATTAGGGGTTCATTTACCACAATGTTTTCCTGTGTTGAAGTTTGATGTATTGTCTAAAATTGACACATCTATGTTATCATCTGATATATGATTCGGACTAGATAGGTTTTTTTCTTCTTTACCCTCTCCTATTATATGATCGGAAGCCTGGCTGGTATAGACTTTTTCGCATGGGGGGCTAAGAAGTATAAGAGAAGGTGTTGTTACTATATCCTGTACCCTTGATATTAGACTTTTCTTTTTATAATCTAGATATTTTATTTTAAGTGCTCTGAACTTTTCTAAGAACTTGTCAGTTGATGAATCTAGATCCTTCTTCTTTGAGGAGCAATCGAGGGTATGCTCTATGGTGACGGTAGTGATTGGGTTATACTTATGTTTTGATTATAGTGTAGCATTGTTTGTGCTACCTGGTGTGGTCTCCATCTTGCTTTTATGGGGGGAGTCGAGACTGTCCTTATAGTGTCCCTGGGTTTGTTTGTGTGCCTTGCTATTTATCTTACTCACTGAGGTGTTGGGGACATCTTTTTTTGTCATATTTTTAGAATTTTCATACTTTCTTGGGTTTTCTGTTTTTGGTGTATCTTTATTATATGGTTTCTTGTATGCTTGGTTGGTAAACAAGCGTGTTCTGACGTCATTAGTTCTTTTTCTATGGCCATATGTAGCATTATCTGTAGTATGTTTGCATTTGTGTGAAACTGTAGGGTTCTGCTTAGTTCCCTTTCTGTGTGTTATCCTGTAGTTCCCTTGTTCCTTATCCAATCTATCCCTTTGTAAATTATTTGCTTTGCCGGCTATAATGTTCTGTTCGCTCTAATAGATTCTATTTGTTAGGTTATGATTCATTGTTGTATAATTTGGGTGGCGGGGAAAATACTGTAGGTCTTTCATTGTTTCAATCTTTTCTATATGTTTGTTAACCAGGGTCTCCCTTTTGTCTGAGATGATTCCCATTAGGCCTGCAGCATACTGATCAAGAAAATCATTTCATTCATAAGAGAATGTTGGATCATCAGGAAAAGTGGGGGAAATGCCTATTCTTGTCAAAAGAAGATTGGCACACTCATACATGCGGAGCCCCACGGAATTTGAACAATTTATTACAGCTGTACTTGGATAAAATATTATAAAATGCAATAAAATTCCTTTGAATAAAATGTATAAAAAAGAATTAAACAGTGTATACAGTTGTTATTATATTGTTCTGATTTACTTATTGCGGATACTGGTGATATCCGAAATAAGTATAATTGCCCTGATTATGGCTTGGTTACACGTATATTGTGGCTGTGTCTAGTGAACCTGTTAGTTCTGATCACTGGTGACTATCTGCTGATTGCAACAATAAACACCAACATCTGCGTAGTCCAAATACTTCCCAAATGGTCTGTAATCAATTCCTCATGAGATACCTCTCATGGGCTTTCATTTAAATTTTCGAAAGTTTCCAAAATTATTTTCGAAATTGACCAAAAGAGAAAGTTTTTTCGAAAGATTTTTCTACACAGACTTTAGTTTATCTTGGCATTCGAAAAAACGGCATCACAGAGTCAATGTAAAAGATCACATGTGAAGATTTTCTGTAGACAGAAACCGTGCTGGTATTTTTTGCAAGATATGCGTTAGAGTTATAATCAATACCAATAACCCACAACTGTGGGCTTACCTTTCCCGGTCTTTACTATGTCGGTTTTTCAACACTCTATATTTCGCAGGGGATGTGTTCCCAGTAATCACTTTCAGCTGATTAAAGGTAGGTATGTACAAAGGCTTCTTTCTTGAATCCTCAATATCCTTTGTTGTTAACAGTGCACTGTTTGATCGGGTTCAAGTCTTTCAGGGGTGAAACTTACACCAGACGCGTTTCGGGGATAACTCTCCCCTTCCTCAGTGGCATCCTTCCTCAGTGGCATTCCCTTCCGCAGATGCCACTGAGGAAGGGGAGAGTTATCCCCAAAACGCGCCTATCCTAAGTTTCACCCCTGAATATGCCACTGAGGAAAGGGAGAGTTATCCCCGAAACGCGTTTGGCGTAAGTTTCACCCCTGAAGGATGCCACTTAGGAAGGGGAGAGTTATCCCCGAAATGCGTCTGGCGTAAGTTTCACCCCTGAAAGACTTGAACCCGATCAAACAGTGCACTGTTAACAACAAAGGATATTGAGGATTCAAGAAAGAAGCCTTTGTACACACCTACCTTTAATCAGCTGAAAGTGATTACTGGGAACGCATCCCCTGCGAAATATAAAGTGTTGAAATACCGACATAGTAAAGACCGGGAAAGGTTTGTCAGTCACTTTTTTCTGGGGTAATCGGCGGCCATTTTGTGTCTTGTGGTGCGCCAGCACAAGCTGCGACCAAGTGCATTTAACCCTCAATGGTGTGATGCCGTTTATTCGAATGCCAAGATAAACTGTGTAGAAAAATCTTTCTAAATTTTTTTTCTTTTGGTCAAATTCGAAAATAATTTCGGAAACTTTCGAAAATTTAAATGAAAGCCCATGAGAGGATTCTCATGAGGAATTTATTACAGACCATTTGGGAAGTATATGGACTACGCAGATAAGAAGTGTCACATATGTATGCTGGTGTTTATTGTTGCAATCAGCAGATAGTCACCAGTGATCAGAACTAACAGGTTCACTAGACACAGCCACAATATACGTGTAACCAAGCCATAATCAGGGCAATTATACTTATTTCGGATATCACCAGTTTCCGCAATAAGCAAATCAGAACAATATAGTAACAACTGTATACACTGTTTAATTCTTTTTTATACATTTTATTCAAAGGTATTTTATTATATTTTAACCAAGTACAGCTGTAATAAATTGTTCAAATTCCATGGGGCTTCGCATGTATGAGTGTGCCAATCTTCTTTTGACAGTTATTTAATTTGAAGGGTGAATCATCAGATTGTGCACCTCCTGTGATTGTGGGGTTGGTGAGCTATTTCCAAGACATTTACTTAATGCCTATTCTTAGTCCGCGTGGAGCTATGTTTTAATCTGTAGGAACATAATGTCCAATGAGTGTAAAAATTCCCTTTTTAGGTTATTTTTTTTTTTCATCTCCTGAACAACCATTCGGGAAAATCGCCTGCGTTGCGCGAAAAACGCAGAATATAGAACATGCTGCGATTTTCACGCAACGCACAAGTGATGCGTGAAAAACATCGCTCATGAACACAGCCCCATTGAAATGAATGGGTCAGGATTTCGTGCGGGTGCAATGCGTTCACCTCACGCATTTCACCCGCGCAGAATACTCACCCGTGTGAAAGGAGGCTTAGAGTTCTGTAACACTGACAGCATTAGGTCAATGTTATCCTATACATTCCAAAACTGTAAGGGTTACATACCATCATAAATTAATATAATGCTATGCAATCCGGCAGTGCTGAAAGGTCAGGTCGGGAGCTGGCTTATAGTCACACTCCGGGTCCAGAGTGTGCAACTCGCTCGTCTGAGAGCAACCAAAAGAAGTAAAATGCAATCATTAAATACATTTTCCTCCAAAGGTGTAAACAGCCTTTAATGAGCAGTCTGTTATGGGCCTTACTGACCAAGCAATTCTTTTTTCATTTTTTCATGGTTGTATTCCAAGAGCTTTTTTTATATTTCCATCTATGTAGCTACAGTTGCAAGAAAAAGTATGTGAACCCTTTGGAATGATATGGATTTCTGCACAAATTGGTCATAAAATGTGATCTGATCTTCATCTAAGTCACAACAATAGACAATCACAGTCTGCTTAAACTAATTACACACAAATAATTAAATGTTACCATGTTTTTATTGAACACACCATGTAAACATTCACAGTGCAGGTGGAAAAAGTATGTGAAACCTTGGATTTAATAACTGGTTGAACCTCCTTTGGCAGCAATAACTTCAACCAAACGTTTCCTGTAGTTGCAGATCAGACGTGCACAACGGTCAGGAGTAGGGATGAGCAAACTCGAACTGTATAGTTCGGGTTCGTACCGAATTTTGGGGTGTCCGTGACACGGACCCGAACCTGGACATTTTCGTAAAAGTCCGGGTTCGGGTTCGGTGTTTGTCGCTTTCTTGGCGCTTTTTGGCGCTTTTTGAAAGGCTGCAAAGCAGCCAATCAACAAGCGTAATACTACTTGCCCCAAGAGGCCATCACAGCCATGCCTACTATTGGCATGGCTGTGATTGGCCAGAGCACCATGCGATCCAGCCTCTATTTAAGCTGGAGTCACATAGCGCCGCCCATCACTCTGCTCTGATTAGCACAGGGAGAGGTTGCGGCTGCGACAGTAGGGCGAGATTAGGCAGATTAACTCCTCCAAAGAACTTGATTATTGATCGATCTGCAGCTGTGGATCATTGAGCTGCTGATACTCAATTGCTCACTGTTTTTAGGCTGCCCAGACCGTTTGTCAGTCACTTTTTTCTGGGGTGATCGGCGGCCATTTTGTGTCATGTGGTGCGCCAGCACAAGCTGCGACCAAGTGCATTTAACCCTCAATGGTGTGGTTGTTTTTTGGCTAAAGCCTACATCAGGGTGAAGCTGTCACACCAAGTGCATTTAATCAGCAATAGTCTGTTAATTTTTTGGCCATATACTACATCAGGGGCAAGCTGCGCCCGTCACCAAGTGCATTTAACCCTCAGTAGTGTGGTTGGTCAAGCTGTGACACCAAGTGCATTTAACCAGCAATAGTCTGTTCATTTTTTGGCCATATACTACATCAGGGGCAAGCTGCACCCGTCACCAAGTGCATTTAACCCTCAATGGTGTGGTTGTTTTTGGGCTAAAGCCTACATCAGGGTGAAGCTGTCACACCAAGTGCATTTAACCAGCAATAGTCTGTTAATTTTTTGGCCATATACTACATCAGGGGCAAGCTGCGCCCGTCACCAAGTGCATTTGATATGGTTCTGGATCTGACTCCAATAGTCAGTGATGTATTGTTGATGTATTGCTCCGAATGATATAAAATAATTGGCATACGTACGCCTTGAAAGAGAGATCACACACAGACTGTCACAGAGAAGTCAGTCAATGCAAGATGCTGCGTTTATTGAGATTACATGATATTTTATAGCAAAAAAGAGGAACTTTATGACTCGGCTAATTTGATGATCTAATTGTCACATTACTAAGTCCCATGACAAGGTATCACATTATCACTCCATACTTTAGCAATGTCAGCACTATGTCAGCAATTTCAATATCATAAAGTGTTTAGTAAGGGATTATTAAGGGAGCTGGCTGCTACTTCAGGGGCCATCTTGTTTGAGCAACTGTTAGATATAATACAAGCAAGTATACATTTGATACTAGGTATATAGATATATGATTCCACAACAGTCCCCCCTTGTAGACTTGATTGTAGACTTGATTGTAGACTTTCCCTAAACCTAGCGAATCCCCTGGCATACCATTCGTATCCTCTTCACCCACAGTGGCGACAACTTATCCCTTGTGAATAAGTTCCCGATTGAGCGGACTTCTGGTAATACCCTGGGATTCATTTGTCCCTAATTCTCATCATCTCTTGGATCTTCAGGTCTGGGTGGAGGAGCTTCATCCGCGGGAGTTGGAGAAGGCGGGGGTGTCGGGAATGTAGGGGGTGTCGGGAATGCAGGGACGACATCCACATCTATTGCGGTGCTAGCCATTTGTTCATAGAGAAGTAGTATGGCTTCTTCAGCAGGCTTCTTTCTGTTGGTGATACGGTTAATGCAGGAAACAACAAATTTGATAAATATGTAGATTACCATCAATATTAGGGCTATCTGTAATATTCCCTGAATTATTCCCATCGTCCATCCACTAATTCCCTTGAACCAGTTACTGGGATTAAGGAATGAGAAAGTGTCAGACCACCATGTTGACTTATCTGCACTGTGAGACTCTAGCCATTCATCACGTATCTCACTCATCTTTTCCAAACCAGCTTTTACTTGTAGATTACCTTGTGGATCGATATAATGGCAGCATGCAGTACCTACTACCTGACACATACCTCCATCCTTTGCAGTCAAGTAGTCTAATACTAAAGTGTGTTGATTAGTGACTATGATGAGCTGATTCTGGACAACATTAGATGTATTCATCAGTTTCATAATTTCCCAAATCTGATCATCCAAGTAGTCGGTAGCCATTACTAGCTTGTCATATGTTTGTGTAAGCATAGGATAGATTAATAGAGTACTAAAGAACTTGTTGGCACCACTCATTTCCACAAGATGGGGTTTTCCATTTGGTCTAGGAATGTTATCTGCGGCTCTTTTATATAAGGTGTGTTTGGGGATAGCATTGACATTTAATTTTCCATGAGGCAGTGTAAAAGTGGCTGGTGTGAGCCTAGCAATTGTACATAAACCTTTGAAATCCGAAGGGAGCCATTTATATGCCCTGTGTCCACATACTAGGTATATATTTTTTGGGACCGAAACCACTGTGCTATTGAACAAACGAGTGATTAAGTGGGCTAGTTTGATACCTTCTGCCAGTTTTTGACCCTTTTCTTGACCCTCTGTGGTTTCACTAGTCATCCCTATTGTCAAGTCCTTTACACTGCGCCGGGCGCAGGCCAGATCACCACTTGCTTCAGCATATATACCAATGCACTGTACTGGACTGTCTGGGTTGGAATCATTACAGCCTGATCTGTTATGGGAACTGAAAACCATACCATGGGTTTGTACCTGTAGGCAGTAACAGTGGGTCCAATTTGGGAAGCAGGATACATTGCTCCACATATAGTCATTCCAGGGCATATTGCTATTCTGAGCTGAGGGTCCTGTTCTGTTTATCATTAGCCATGGGGACCCATCCCATGCTACTACTATTAGGGAAGCTTTTATACAACACTTGATGATGTTTGACAAACTTATTGTCCCACCCGTCATCATCCATTTCCGCCGGGGGAGGAATGTATGCACTGGTGGTGAGTGTCACCAGTGCTAGCAGATAAAAGAAAATCATTTTGTTATTTCTGAATCTGGCGGGTTCCTTATCCTTTTGCAGTGAGAGGCGTGGATCCAGGTGGATCTCCCTTCGAGCTTTACAGAAGTTGGAGTGGTCAGTAGTACTTGGTAAGGCCCCTCGAAGCGTGGTTCTAGGGTACTTCTGACGTGTTTCTTGACCACTACCCACTCTCCTGGTTTCAGAGTGTGGCTGCCTTCTAGGGAGTCAGGATCTGGAATGGAAGAAAAGACTTGTACATGGATGTTAGACAACTGTTTGCTCAAAGCTATCACATACTTTGCAACAGATTCATAATGCATTTGCAACTGTTGAGGGAAGTACAGCCCCATCCGGGGTCCCGATCCAAACAATATCTCATGTGGAGTCAGCTTATGGGGAGGTTTGGGAGTGTGTCTGACTGCAAAGAGTGCTATTGGTAAACACTGAACCCAATTGAGCCCTGTTTCCCTAGTCATTTTCAGCATTTTTGACTTTAATACCCCATTCAGTCTCTCGACTTTGCCGCTACTTTGGGGTCTGTAAGGGGTGTGGAATGCCAGGTGTGACCCTACCATCTTCCAGACCTCTTGGGTTAGGTTAGCAGTGAATGCTGGGCCCTGATCACTCTCAATGACCTCAGGTACCCCGTACCTACAGACAGTTTCCTGTATCAATTTTTTTAGCAGTAGTTGTTGCTGTCTGATTCCTGACGGGGTAGGCTTCTGGCCACCCAGAGAACATGTCTACCACTACTAACACGTATTGAAACCCTTGGCACATTGGCATCTGGATATGATCAATCTGGATCCTCTGGAAGGGGTATAAGGCTTTTGGGAGACATTTTTTGGGCGTGGGCTCAGTCCTACCTGGATTGCATTGGGCACAGATTAAACATGACTGGACATATTTCACTAGTACAGGAGTGATTCCTGGGGCTACCCATATTTTATCGATGAGCTCTTTCATTATTGTCTTAGATTGATGAGTGGGCCCATGGGCCACAGAGGCTATTACAGGATAGAGTGCTCTAGGCAAGCACACTTTCTTCCCTTGTGTCCAAAGTCCGGATTCTTCTTCCAGGGCTGACTCCTTTAGCCAGGTTTCCTTTTCTGAGCGGGTGGCTTGCTTCTGCATCTGTTTCAGTAGATCCCATGATATTTCTTGTTGCTTGACATCCGGTTGTGCTAACATGATTTTATCTGGCTGTGCTCTTTCCTCTTCCATTGCTGCCTGTTTGGCTGCTTGGTCCGCCAATGCATTTCCTTTGGCTTCTGGTGTGTCAGCACGGGTATGTGCCTTTACTTTGATTACTGCTACTTTGGTGGGCAGGAGTACTGCAGTCATCAAAGCCTCCACTGCTAAAGCATGTTTAATTGGGGTTCCTGCTGCTGTAATGTAATCTCTGGCCTTCCATCATTGTAATGCAATCATGTTCTTGTTCTTTGTAAAGAGAGTCGGTTGAGGCCCATAGTTCTTCTTCCTGAAGATCTTCTTCAGCACGTAGATCAATAAAATCTGCAGAATCTCCATCTGCAGTATACTCCCCCCTTGGGAGAGGAAGGAGTGCAGCAGGATTGAGGATGTGGCATCTCTGGATGGTGACATTATCTGGCAGAAGCAGGCTACACTGGAGCCTGAGGTGGCGTTGTGCAGTGAGGTGTTTAGGTTGTGTTTGTTGCAGGATAGCTGAGATGTCATGGGGAGCCATGATGGTGAGTGGGTGTCCCAGGACGATGTCAGCTGTAGCGTTCAGGAGAGAACTAGCAGCATGAACGGCCCTGACACAGGAAGGGGTGGCTCTGGCTACAGGGTCTAGACGTTTTGAGAAGTAGCCTAGAGGTCTACTACGACCTCCATGGCTCTGGGTGAGAACTCCAGTGGCATGACCCTGACGTTCCATGACATAAAGGCGAAAGGGAAGCTGATAGTTAGGGATGCCAAGAGCTGGGGCAGTGACAATGATTTGTTTGAGAGATTGGAATGCTTTTATGGCTTCTGCAGTCATTTGGAAAGGAACAGTAGCAATACGGGGTATGCAATCAAATAGTGGTTGCATTAGAACGGATGCATTAGGGATCCATGGTCTACAGTATGAAATGAGTCCCAGAAAGGTTTGCAGTTGGTGAGGGGTATCTGGCAGTGGGATGTCTGAGACTGCTTTCTTTCTGGCATCCGTAAGATGCTTACTGCCTTGAGAGATGCAGTGACCTAGGAAAACAACTTTTGGAAGACACAACTGTAATTTAGAACGTGAGACTCTGCACCCAGCATCCGCCAGGTAGGCAAGAAGTGAGGCAGATGAGTTCAGGCAGACGGGGTGTGAGTCAGCACAGAGGAGTAAATCATCCACATATTGTAAGAGTTCCACCTCTGGGTGATCTGCTTGCCATGGTTGTAAGATGGATTGCTTTGCTAAAGCAGGAAGGACTATTATGAGCTCCTTGAGGCAACACCGTCCAGGTGTATTGTTTTCCATCATGTGTAAAAGCAAAGAGAAATTGGGAGTCTTCATGTAATGGGACAGAGAAAAAGGCATTTGCTAGATCAATGACAGTAAAGATAGCAGCCACAGGAGGAATGCTAGCAAGCAAAGTGTGGGGATTTGGTACAATGGGGGTTTCAAAGACCGTAGCCTCATTAACTGCTCTGAGGTCTTGTACCATGCGATATACAGGAGGCTGTCCCTTCACACTCTTCTTTTTAATTGGGTATAAGGGAGTGTTACATGGTGAGGTGGTAATTTTAATAGCTCCATTTGCAAGAAGAGCCTGTATCTGGAGGGTGATAGCATCTCTCTGGGAAATGGAGAGAGGGTATTGTGCTTTATAAGACAGTAAGTTAGGATTCTTCAAGGTTACAGTGACTGGTGGGACTTTGAGACGCCCAATGTCTTGGGGACCTTTGGTCCAAAGGGTATTAGGGATGAGGTGCAAAATGCTTTGCAGCGAATCCCCTTGTTCATGTGATTCAAGTGACTGGGATTTTAATGCCATTAGGAGGCAGGTTTCTTCAGGACTCAATGCCGTACCTAGAACAACTGTACCATTTTCCTTGAACTGGATGTTGGCACGTATTTTCTGAAGAAAATCTGAGCCTAATAGGTTATAAGGACATGTCTGGCTTACAACAAATTGTGACATTACTCCAGTGGGCAGATGTAACTGTGGAGATTGGCTTTGGGATTTAGTAGAGGGAGTAATCAAGAGAGGCTTAGTAACAGGGTTGTGCTGGGTGACCCCTTCTAAACCAGAGCAGGGTAAATGCATATCTGTGAGCCAGGAAGGGAGTATGGCGTTCTCACATAACACACTGCGGGCTGCACCAGTGTCTACAAGGAATGAGAGTTCCTTCCCTGCCACATCGAGGGTGATTCGAGGGGCGGGGCCTGCAGGAGGGGCAGAGACTGCCATACACGGGGTGTCCCCTCCCAGCAACACTGGTTTGCCAACGTCCTAGTGGGATGGAGCTGGCCATGGAGGAGGAGTTCCTCTTTGGCTCTGATCTGCTGGCCACAGATGTTTGGAGCGACAGTTTCTCTTAATGTGCCCTGGTTTGCCGCACCCATAACAGACACGGGGGGGCGGGGGTCTTTCCTCTCTTTCTTCTCCCGTCATGACTGCCATGACTGATATGCGGGATTTCTTTGTACTACTCTCCAGCCCTTTTGCAACTTGTTCTAAAATTTCCAATGTTAATGATTTCCATTCTGGGCGACAGGTTACAAGAGCTTTGTTCAGATCTGGCCTAAGGCCATCTACAAATGACCGTGCTAGGAGTCTTAAGTGCACAGGTTCATTTGGACTGAATCCCATATCTTTATAGTTTTGTTTAACTCTTTGTACAAACTTTTCTACTGACTCTGCTTTATCCTGCACCATGTCTTGCAGGGTCGTGGACTGCTCTGCTAGTCTGTCTTTCGCCCACTTATATAATTGCTGAATGAAATCACGGCCAGATTCTGAATCACGAGTGTCATAATTTGCTCCAGGGAGTTCTGGTTGGCGTATGTGATCCATTATAAGTGAAGAAAATTCACCAGTTTTATTTTGTACAATACTTTGCAAGTCTGACCAAGTACACCCGTAGGTTTGATAAACTTGTGCCAATTTTCTATAAAAGGGCATAGGGTGTGTATCTGGGTCAGGCATGAGGTTCACTATGGTGAACAACTGCTGGGGGGTAAAGGACACATACCTAGGTGGCCCGACTGGGCGAGTGTTCAAGTATATTTCCCTTAAGGCTTCAAGATTTCCTTGTCCTATGTTATGGATCTCTCTTTGCAGCTCTGTAATTTGGTTTTGAAAAGACTCATTCATTGCTCTTGCTGCACCCTGCTGACTACTTAGGGTAATATCAGAAAATTGTCCAAGGTGCGGTGGGGGGCTGCGATATCCCGGGGTTTGTGCTGCAGTACCAGGTGCATAGTCCACTGTCTGCTGTGAGTCTTCCCCTGCATCTTCCTTTTGTTTCTCCCCATCCTCATCTTCCTGATCTACAGCACCACTTCCTCCTACCATTATATGAGCTGGAGCTATGGGCTGACTGGGTAGCATGTAGGTGCCGTCAGGATTTACAAGTGGGTATATAGCAGTGACTTGTGGCATGACAGAAAGAGCAGGGTTTGGGGAGATTACAAGTCCAGCCTTGGGCGTTGGCTGAGGACAAGATGGCGTCACTGCTGGGACTGGTGAGACGTGCTGGGGGGCTAAAAGAGCATGATTATGTGGGCGTGGAGCACCACAGGCTAAGCACGTATCACGGGGGGCAGGGTTCTGCTGACCACAATGTGTACAAGTCCAACTTCCCCTTTTTCTTTCAGCTGCGCCACTGTTATAGGGCGGTGGCTGTTCCTGTACTAAGACTGGGCCAGGCCGATAGTAATGGAGTCCTGATTTTTCATCAAACATTGCTTCTCCTTTTGTCTGTTCAAATTCTTTGCTACAGTCCAGCCATATCCTGACTGTATCTATCAACTTATCATCATTCAATTTGCCTCTTTTCTCAGTCAACAATGTCTGCCACATAGCAGAACACAACACACCTCCTTTTGCAATACCATAATTCTTTTCTAACTTGCTTAGTCCTTTGACATAACCTTTTCCTCTCCGGTCCGCCACGTACTGTTCAGGTGAACAATAGCCCTTCGGGACACTATTTCGGTTACCCATCTTTTCAAAACAACACGTTCTGGAGCCTTCAACACTTTCTGGAGCCTTCAACACTTTCTGGAGCCTTCAACACTTTCTGTCTCTGATAGTTGGATTAGCACAGACACTGACAAACAAACACCTTGAGCTTGAGATTAACACACCACTGGGTTATCAGCAAGCCGTCTCCTTCCCTTCTACTATTTCTTGGGGTTACACACCAGGGTTACCCCTCAATGTAGGCACTTTAGGAGACTTCTATTGTTCTGTCAGTCTATGCCTCTCCTTTCTCCCAGAGACCAGAGAAACCAACCATACACAAAAAAATAATAAAACACAATACATCAAGCTTATCAATACAATGGGGTTCTTACTTTCATGTCCCTGAGGATGCCTCACTGTCGGTGCACCCCTCCCTAGAACAAATATGGATAGACTAAGCCAAGGGACACAGAATAGGTAAGATGAATATATTTTCTCACCTCTTATTACGGGCCGCGGTCCCGGTGTCCGTTGGCTTGTCTCTCTGGGTCCAGTCTCTGGGGGTACGCCAGCAGGAGGTCCAATCCTCAGGCCCCACGTTGGGCGCCAACTGATATGGTTCTGGATCTGACTCCAATAGTCAGTGATGTATTGTTGATGTATTGCTCCGAATGATATAAAATAATTGGCATACGTACGCCTTGAAAGAGAGATCACACACAGACTGTCACAGAGAAGTCAGTCAATGCAAGATGCTGCGTTTATTGAGATTACATGATATTTTATAGCAAAAAAGAGGAACTTTATGACTCGGCTAATTTGATGATCTAATTGTCACATTACTAAGTCCCATGACAAGGTATCACATTATCACTCCATACTTTAGCAATGTCAGCACTATGTCAGCAATTTCAATATCATAAAGTGTTTAGTAAGGGATTATTAAGGGAGCTGGCTGCTACTTCAGGGGCCATCTTGTTTGAGCAACTGTTAGATATAATACAAGCAAGTATACATTTGATACTAGGTATATAGATATATGATTCCACAACACATTTAACCCACAGTAGTGTGGTTGGTCAAGCTGTCACACCAAGTGCATTTAACCAGCAATAGTGTGGTTATTTTTTGGCCATATCCCAGTCTAATTCTGTCACTAAATCCATACTGGTCACCCAGCGCCTAAATACTAGGCCTCAAATTTATATCCCGTTAAATCTGTCGTTACCGCTGTACTGTTGTGGCTGGGCAAGTTATTTAGTGTCCGTCAAAGCACATTTTTTGTTCAGGGTTGAAATACAATTCCCAATTTAGCAAATTCATAATTTAGTGGTTTCTGCTATATCAGAGCTATTTGAAATCTATCCCTAAAAGGGTATATAATATTCAAGGTGCACATAGGGTCATTCAGAATAACTTCACACACACGCTACTGTGCATTTCCAAGTCTAATTCTGTTAGTAAATCCATACCTGTCACCCAGCGCCTAAATACTAGGCCTCAAATTTATATTCAGCTGAATTTGAATACAATCCATTGGGACAAATAATATTTTTGTAGTTGTGGTGCACCATAACAATGAGGAAAACATCTAGTAAGGGACGCGGACGTGGACATGGTCGTGGTGGTGTTAGTGGACCCTCTGGTGCTGGGAGAGGACGTGGCCGTTCTGCCACATCCACACGTCCTAGTGTACCAACTACCTCAGGTCCCAGTAGCCGCCAGAATTTACAGCGATATATGGTGGGGCCCAATGCTGTTCTAAGGATGGTAAGGCCTGAGCAGGTACAGGCATTAGTCAATTGGGTGGCCGACAGTGGATCCAGCACGTTCACATTATCTCCCACCCAGTCTTCTGCAGAAAGCGCACAGATGGCGCCTGAAAACCAACCCCATCAGTCTGTCACATCACCCCCATGCATATCAGGGAAACTGTCTGAGCCTCAAGTTATGCAGCAGTCTCTTATGCTGTTTGAAGACTCTGCTGGCAGGGTTTCCCAAGGGCATCCACCTAGCCCTTCCCCAGCAGTGGAAGACATAGACTGCACGGACGCACAACCACTTATGTTTCCTGATGATGAGGACATGGGAATACCACCTCAGCATGTCTCTGATGATGACGAAACACAGGTGCCAACTGCTGCGTCTTTCTGCAGTGTGCAGACTGAACAGGAGGTCAGGGATCAAGACTGGGTGGAAGACGATGCAGGGGACGATGAGGTCCTAGACCCCACATGGAATGAAGGTCGTGCCACTGACTTTCACAGTTCGGAGGAAGAGGCAGTGGTGAGACCGAGCCAACAGCGTAGCAAAAGAGGGAGCAGTGGGCAAAAGCAGAACACCCGCCGCCAAGAGACTCCGCCTGCTACTGACCGCCACCATCTGGGACCGAGCACCCCAAAGGCAGCTTCAAGGAGTTCCCTGGCATGGCACTTCTTTAAACAATGTGCTGACGACAAGACCCGAGTGGTTTGCACGCTGTGCCATCAGAGCCTGAAGCGATGCATTAACGTTCTGAACCTGAGCACAACCTGCATGACCAGGCACCTGCATGCAAAGCATGAACTGCAGTGGAGTAAACACCTTAAAACCAAGGAAGTCACTCAGGCTCCCCCTGCTACCTCTTCTGCTGCTGCCGCCTCGGCCTCTTCTGCTGCTGCCGCCTCGGCCTCTTCCTCCGCCTCTGGAGGAACGTTGGCACCTGCCGCCCAGCAAACAGGGGATGTACCACCAACACCACCACCACCTCCGTCACCAAGCGTCTCAACCATATCACACAGCAGCGTTCAGCTCTCCATCTCACAAACATTTGGGAGAAAGCGTAAATTCCGAACTAGCCTCGATCCCTGGCCCTGAATGCCAGCATTTCTAAACTACTGGCCTATGAAATGCTGTCATTTAGGCTGGTGGACACAGACAGCTTCAAACAGCTCATGTCACTTGCTGTCCCACAGTATGTTGTTCCCAGCCGCCACTACTTCTCCAAGAGAGCCGTGCCTTCCCTGCACAACCAAGTATCCGATAAAATTAAGTGTGCACTGCGCAACGCCATCTGTGGCAAGGTCCACCTAACCACAGATACGTGGACCAGTAAGCACGGCCAGGGACGCTATATCTCCCTAACTGCACACTGGGTAAATGTAGTGGCAGCTGGGCCCCAGGCGGAGAGCTGTTTGGCGCACGTCCTTCCGCCGCCAAGGATCGCAGGGCAACATTCTTTGCCTCCTGTTGCCACCTCCTCCTTCTCGGCTTCCTCCTTCTCTTCTTCCACCTGCTCATCCAGTCAGCCACACACCTTCACCACCAACTTCAGCACAGCCCGGGGTAAACGTCAGCAGGCCATTCTGAAACTCATATGTTTGGGGGACAGGCCCCACACCGCACAGGAGTTGTGGCGGGGTATAGAACAACAGACCGACAAGTGGTTGCTGCCGGTGAGCCTCAAGCCCGGCCTGGTGGTGTGTGATAATGGGCGAAATCTCGTTGCAGCTCTGGGACTAGCCAATTTGACGCACATCCCTTGCTTGGCGCATGTGCTGAATTTGGTGGTGCAGAAGTTCATTCACAACTACCCCGACATGTCAGAGCTGCTGCATAAAGTGTGGGCTGTCTGTTCGCGCTTCCAGCGTTCACATCCTGCTGCTGCTCGCCTGTCTGCGCTACAGCGTAACTTCGGCCTTCCCGCTCACCGCCTCATATGCGACGTGCCCACCAGGTGGAACTCCACCTTGCACATGCTGGACAGACTGTGCGAGCAGCAGCAGGCCATAGTGGAGTTTCAGCTGCAGCACGCACGGTTCAGTCGCACTACAGAACAGCACCGCTTCACCACCAATGACTGGGCCTCCATGCGAGACCTGTGTGCCCTGTTGCGCTGTTTCGAGTACTCCACCAACATGGCCAGTGGCGATGACGCCGTTATCAGCGTTACAATACCACTTCTATGTCTCCTTGAGAAAACACTTAGGGCGATGATGGAAGAGGAGGTGGCCCAGGAGGAGGAGGAGGAAGAGGGGTCATTTTTAGCACTTTCAGGCCAGTCTCTTCGAAGTGACTCAGAGGGAGGTTTTTGGCAACAGCAGAGGCCAGGTACAAATGTGGCCAGCCAGGGCCCACTACTGGAGAACGAGGAGAATGAGGATGAGGAGGAGGTGGAGGAGGATGAGGATGAAGCATGGTCACAGCGGGGTGGCACCCAACGCAGCTCGGGTCCATCACTGGTGCGTGGCTGGGGGGAAAGGCAGGACGATGACGATACGCCTCCCACAGAGGACAGCTTGTTTTTACCCCTGGGCAGCCTGGCACACATGAGCGACTACATGCTGCAGTGCCTGCACAACGACAGCAGAGTTGCCCACATTTTAACCTGTGCGGACTACTGGGTTGCCACCCTGCTGGATCCACGCTACAAAGACAATGTGCCCACCTTACTTCCTGCACTGGAGCGTGATAGGAAGATGCGCGAGTACAAGCGCACGTTGGTAGACGCGCTACTGAGAGCATTCCCAAATGTCACAGGGGAACAAGTGGAAGCCCAAGGCAAAGGCAGAGGAGGAGCAAGAGGTCGCCAACGCAGCTGTGTCACGGCCAGCTCCTCTGAGGGCAGGGTTAGCATGGCAGAGATGTGGAAAACTTTTGTCAACACGCCACAGCTAACTGCACCACCACCTGATACGCAACGTGTTAGCAGGAGGCAACATTTCACTAACATGGTGGAACAGTACATGTGCACACCCCTCCACGTACTGACTGATGGTTCGGCCCCATTCAACTTCTGGGTCTCTAAATTGTCCACGTGGCCAGAGCTAGCCTTTTATGCCTTGGAGGTGCTGGCCTGCCTGGCGGCCAGCTTTTTGTCTGAACGTGTATTCAGCACGGCAGGGGGCGTCATTACAGACAAACGCAGCCGCCTGTCTACAGCCAATGTGGACAAGCTGATGTTCATAAAAATGAACCAGGCATGGATCCCACAGGACCTGTCCGTCCCTTGTCCAGATTAGACATTAACTACCTCCCCTTAACCATATATTATTGGACTCCAGGGCACTTCCTCATTCAATCCTATTTTTATTTTCATTTTACCATTATATTGCGAGGCTACCCAAAGTTGAATAAACCTCTCCTCTGTCTGGCTGCCGGGGCCTAAATATATGCCAATGGACTGTTCCAATGTTGGGTGACGTGAAGCCTGATTCTCTGCTATGACATGCAGACTAATTCTCTGACATGAAGCCAGATCCTCTGTTACGGGACCTCTCTCCTCTGCATGGGTGCTGGGCCTAAATATCTGACAATGGACTGTTGCAGTGGTGGCTGACGTGAAGCCTGATTTTCTGCTATGACATGCAGACTGATTCTCTGCTGACATGAAGCCAGATCCTCTGTTACGGGACCTCTCTCCTCTGCCTGGGTGCTGGGCCTAAATATCTGACAATGGACTGTTGGAGTGGTGGGTGACGTGAAGCCTGATTCTCTGCTATGACATGAAGACTGATTCTTTGCTGACATGAAGCCAGATTGTCTGTTACGGGACCTCTCTCCTCTGCCTGTGTGCTGGGCATAAATATATGCCAATGGACTGTTGCAGTGGTGGCTGACGTGAAGCCTCATTCTCTGCTATGACATGCAGACTAATTCTCTGCTGACATGAAGCCAGATTGTCTGTTACGGGACCTCTCTCCTCTGCCTGGGTGCTGGGCCTAAATTTATGAAAATGAACTCTTACAGTGGTGGGTGACGTGAAGCCTGATTCTCTGCTATAATATGAAGACTGATTCTCTGCTGACATGAAGCCAGATTGTCTGTTACGGGACCTCTCTCCTCTGCCTGGGTACTGGGCCTAAATTTATGAAAATGGACTCTTACAGTGCTGGGTGACGTGAAGCCTGATTTTCTGCTATGACATGCAGACTGATTCTCTGCTGACACGAAGCCAGATCCTCTGTTACGGGACCTCTCTCCTCTGCCTGGGTGCTGGGCCTAAATTTATGACAATGGACTGTTGCAGTGGTGGCTGACGTGAAGCCTGATTTTCTGCTATGGCATGCAGACTGATTCTCTGCTGACATGAAGCCAGATTGTCTGTTACAGGACCTCACTCCTCTGCCTGGGTGCTGGGCCTAAATTTATGAAAATGGACTCTTACAGTGCTGGGTGACGTGAAGCCTGATTTTCTGCTATGACATGCAGACTGATTCTCTGCTGACATGAAGCCAGATCCTCTGTTACGGGACCTCTCTCCTCTGCCTGGGTGCTGGGCCTAAATATCTGACAATGGCTGTTGCAGTGGTAGCTGACGTGAAGCCTGATTTTCTGCTATGATATGCAGACTGATTCTCTGCTGACATGAAGCCAGATCCTCTGTTACGGGACCTCTCTCCTCTGCCTGTGTGCTGGGCCTAAATATATGCCAATGGACTGTTGCAGTGGTGGCTGACGTGAAGCCTCATTCTCTGCTATGACATGCAGACTAATTCTCTGCTGACATGAAGCCAGATTGTCTGTTACGGGACCTCTCTCCTCTGCCTGTGTGCTGGGCCTAAATATATGCCAATGGACTGTTGCAGTGGTGGCTGACGTGAAGCCTCAATTCTCTGCTATGACATGCAGACTAATTCTCTGCTGACATGAAGCCAGATTGTCTGTTACGGGACCTCTCTACTCTGCCTGGGTGCTGGGCCTAAATTTATGAAAATGGACTCTTACAGTGGTGGCTGACGTGAAGCCTGATTTTCTGCTATGACATGCAGACTGATTCTCTGCTGACATGAAGCCAAATCCTCTGTTACGGGACCTCTCTCCTCTGCCTGGGTGCTGGGCCTAAATTTATGAAAATGGACTCTTACAGTGGTGGGTGACTTGAAGCCTGATTCTCTGCTATGACATGAAGACTGATTCTCTGCTATGACATGAAGACTGATTCTCTGCTGACATGAAGCCAGATTGTCTGTTACGGGACCTCTCTCCTCTGCCTGGGTGCTGGGCCTAAGTTTATGACAATGGACTGTTGCAGTGGTGGCTGACGTGAAGCCTGATTCTCTGCTATGACATGCAGACTAATTCTCTGCTGACATGAAGCCAGATTGTCTGTTACGGGACCTCTCTCCTCTGCCTGGGTGCTGGGCCTAAATTTATGAAAATGGACTGTTGCAGTGGTGGCTGACGTGAAGCCTGATTTTCTGCTATGACATGCAGACTGATTCTCTGCTGACATGAAGCCAGATCCTCTGTTACGGGACCTCTCTCCTCTGCCTGGGTGCTGGGCCTAAATATCTGACAATGGACTGTTGCAGTGGTGGCTGACGTGAAGCCTGATTTTCTGCTATGACATGCAGACTGATTCTCTGCTGACATGAAGCCAGATCCTCTGTTACGGGACCTCTCTCCCCTGCCTGGGTGCTGGGCCTAAATATCTGACAATGGACTGTTGCAGTGGTGGCTGACGTGAAGCCTGATTTTCTGCTATGACATGCAGACTGATTCTCTGCTGACATGAAGCCAGATCCTCTGTTACGGGACCTCTCTCCTCTGCCTGGGTGCTGGGCCTAAATTTATGAAAATGGACTCTTACAGTGGTGGGTGACGTGAAGCCTGATTCTCTGCTATGACATGAAGACTGATTCTCTGCTATGACATGAAGACTGATTCTCTGCTGACATGAAGCCAGATTGTCTGTTACGGGACCTCTCTCCTCTGCCTGGGTGCTGGGCCTAAATTTATGACAATGGACTGTTGCAGTGGTGGCTGACTTGAAGCCTGATTCTCTGCTATGACATGCAGACTAATTCTCTGCTGACATGAAGCCAGATTGTCTGTTACGGGACCTCTCTCCTCTGCCTGGGTGCTGGGCCTAAATTTATGCCAATGGACTGTTGCAGTGGTGGCTGACGTGAAGCCTGATTCTCTGCTATGACATGCAGACTGATTCTCTGCTGACATGAAGACAGATTCTCTGTTACGGGACCTCTCTCCTCTGCCTGGGTGCCGGGGCCTAAATATCTGAGAATGGACTGTTCCAGTGGTGGGTGACGTGAAGCCAGATTCTCTGCTATGGGACCTCTGTCCATTTGATTTTGGTTAATTTTTATTTATTTAATTTTTATTTTTATTCATTTCCCTATCCAAATTTGTTTTCAGGGGATTTACCTACATGTTGCTGCCTTTTGCAGCCCTCTAGCCCTTTCCTGGGCTGTTTTACAGCCTTTTTAGTGCCGAAAAGTTCGGGTCCCCATTGACTTCAATGGGGTTCGGGTTGAAGTTCGGATTGGGTTCGGATCCCGAACATTTTCGGGAAGTGCGGGCGAACTTCTCGAACCCGAACATCCATGTCTCCGCTCAACTCTAGTCAGGAGTAATTCCTGACCATTCCTCTTTACAGAACTGTCTCAGTTCAGCAATATTCTTGGGATGTCTGGTGTGAATCACTTTCTTAAGGTCATGCCACAGCATCTCAATCGGGTTGAGGTCAGGACTCTGACTGGGCCACTCCAGAAGGTGGATTTTCTTCTGTTTAAGCCATTCTGTTGTTGATTTACTTCTATGCTTTGGGTCGTTGTCCTGTTGTTACACCCATCTTCTGTTGAGCTTCAGCTGGTGGACAGATGTCCTTAAGTTCTCCTGCCTACAAAATGTCTTGATAAACTTGGGAATTCATTTTTCCTTCATTGATAACAATCCGTCCAGGCCCTGACGCAGCAAAGCAGCCCCAAACCATGATGCCCCCACCACCATACTTCACAGTTGGGATGAGGTTTTGATGTTGGTGTGCTGTGCCTCTTTTTCTCCACACATAGTGTTGTGTGTTTCTTCCAAACAACTCAACTTTGGTTTCATCTGTCCACAGAATATTTTGCCAGTACTGCTGTGGAACATCCAGGTGCTCTTGTGCAAACTGTAAACGTGCAGCAATGGTTTTTTTGGACAGCAGTGGCTTCCTCTGTGGGATCCTCCCATGAAATCCATTCTTGTTTAGCGTTTTACGTATTGTAGATCCGCTAACAGGGAAGCATATGCCAGAGACTTTTGTAAGTCTTTAGCTGACACTCTAGGATTCTTCTTCACCTCATTGGGCAGTCTGCGCTGTGCTCTTGCAGTCATCTTTACAGGACGGCCACTCCTAGGGAGAATAGCAGCAGTGCTGAACTTTCTCCATTTATAGACAGTTTGTCTTACCCTGGACTGATGAACAGCAAGGCTTTTGGAGATACTTTTATAACCCTTTCCAGCTTTATGCAAGTCCACAATTCATAATCGTAGGTCTTCTGAGAGCTCTTTTGTGCGAGGCATCATTCACATCAGGCAATGCTTCTTATGAAAAGCAAACCCAGAACTGGTGTGTTTTTATATGGCAGGGCAGCTGTAACCAACACCTCCAATCTCATCGCATTGATTGGACGCCAGTTGGCTGACACCTCACTCCAATTAGCTCTTGGAGATGTCATTTGTCTAGGGGTTCACATACTTTTTCCACCTGCACTGTGAATGTTTACATGGTGTGTTCAATAAAAACATGGTAACATTTAATTCTTTGTGTGTTATTAGTTTAAGCAGACTGTGATTGTCTATTCTTGTGACTTAGATGAAGATCAGATCACATTTTATGACCAATTTGTGCAGAAATCCATATCATACCAAAGGGTTCACATACTTTTTCTTGCAACTGTATATGAGGGCTTGTTTTTTGCAGGACAAGTTATAGTTTTAATTTTAATGGCGCCATTTTGGGGTACACATACCCTTACTTACTGATTAACTTTTAATTTTTCTTTTTGGGAGTTTTTACATTATAAATTTTTTGGAGTTTTATTTTGTGCAATAAAAAAAAAACATAAGAAACATAAGAAAATGTTTTGCATTGCTGTATCCTAAGACCCTTTTTTAAATTCTATTTACAGCATTTACTGTACGGGAAACATTTCATGATAACTGCATAGTATGCATCATTATGGATGACTAGGGATATCAAATATGTGGAGGATATTTTGCAATTTTTTCCATTAAAAGCATTTTTTCAACGGGAAAGAAATGCCTTTTTTTAATTGGATTTTTTTTTATTTTATATTATTTTTTTTACCTTTTTAAACTTTTTAAACATTTTTATAGTCCCACAAAGGGACAATAATAGACTATATTTTGATCGCTTCTAAGAAACACTATTTCTTTAGTGCATTGTATTTTAATGTCAGTGCTATGCTGACATTCACCAGCAGGCTGCACCAGAGAAGGAAACGATTGAGGCATGCCTCGGTCATTCATTAGGCTCAATGTACTGACATTGGCACTCCATGATCGCATTTGTGGGTGCAGATGAGAGAGAGAGGTAGTCTAAAGCATGTAAGGGGGCTTAAACAGCCCGGATTGGCTCTCCTGCCAGTCTGGGCTATTGGAGCAGGTGCGCGTCTCTCGGGGGAGAGCCAAGCTCCAGCTTTCTACTGCAAGGGAGACCTGTGCACAGCTTAGACTAGGCTGACGTAAAAAGGCAGCGGCCCAGCCTAAGGCCCCTAAGTGACCACCATAAAAATACATATTGGTGGTCACTAAGGAGTTAAAGATTTAAAAAAATACCAGACACACCTACCAGACTCATATTTATCATATACTAGCAGAAGGACCCGACTTTGCACGGGTATATTTCATCTATTTAATTTTATGTTTCTGTGTGTCGTAAAAAAATAACATCAACAGTTTCCCCCATAACAGTGACCTCTACAGTGCCCGCCCCGTTAACTGTGACTTTCACTGTGACTGCCCCTTTAACTGTGACTTTCACTGTGACCGCCCCTTTAATTGTGACTTTTACTGTGACCACCCATTTAACTGTGACTTTCACTGTGACCACCCCTTTAACCCCTTAAGGACTCAGCCCTATTTCACCTTAAGGACTTGGCCATTTTTTGCAAATCTGACCAGTGTCCCTTTAAGTGCTCATAACTTTAAAACGCTTTGACTTACCCAGGCCGTTCTGAGATAGTTTTTTTGTCGCATATTGTACTTCATGACACTGCAAAAATTTGGTCAAAAAAGTAAAATTTTTTTACATAATTTTTTTTTACCAAAAATGTTGAAAAATTAGCAAATTTTAAAGTTTCAGTTTCTCTACTTCTGTAATACATAGTAATACCCCCAAAAATTGTGATGACTTTACATTCCCCATATGTCTACTTCATGGTTGTAGCATTTTGGGAATGATATTTTATTTTTTGGGGATGTTACAAGGCTTAGAAGTTTAGAAGCAAATTTTGAAATTTTTCAGAAATCTTCAAAATCCCACTTTTTATGGACCGGTTCAGGTTTGAAGTCATATTGTGAGGCTTAGATAATAGAAACCTCCCAAACCCCATTCTAGAAACTACACCCCTCAAGGTATTCAAAACAGTTTTTTGATTAACCCTTTAGGTCTTCCACAAGAGTTAATGGCGGATTAAGAAACAATTTCGAAATTTCTATTTTTTTTAAAATTTTCCAATATAATCAATTTTTTCCAGGAGTAAAACAAGGGTTAACTGACAAACAAAACTCAAAATAGGTTGCCCTGATTCTGTAGTTTGCAGAAACACCCCATATGTGGTCGCAAACTACTGTTTGGCCGAACGGGAGCACATAGAAGGAGGGGAACACCATATGGGTTTTGGAAGGCAGATTTTGCAGGACTGGTTTTGTTTATACCATGTCCCATTTGAAGCCCCCTGTTGCACCCCTAGAATATAAATTTCAAAAAAGTGACTCCATCTAAGAAAGTACACCCATCAAGGTATTCAAAACTGGGTTTACAAACTTTGTTGTGTTCCACAAGAGTTAATGGCAGATGGAGAAACAATTTAGAAATTTCAATTTTTGGGAAAATTTTCCAATATAATCAATTTTTTCCAGGAGTAAAACAAGGGATAACTGCCAAACAAAACTCAAAATGGGTTGCCCTGATTCTTTAGTTTGCAGAAACACCCCATATGTGGTTGTAAACTACTATTTGGCTAAACGGCAGGACATAGAAGAAGGGGAACGTCATATGGTTTTTGGAAGGCAGATTTTGCTGGACTGGTTTATTTACACCATGTACCCTTTCAAGCCCCCTGATGCACCCCTAGAGTAGAAACTCCATAAAAGTGACCCCATCTAGGAAACTACGGGATAAGGTGGTTGTTGTTTTGGGACTATTTTAGGGGTAAATATGATTTTTGGTTACTCTATATTGCTCTTTTTTGAGGCAATGTAACAAAAAAATTAAATTCTAAATTGTTTCTACATTTGCTATTTAGTTTTGTGGAACACCTAAAGGGTTAACATAGTTTGTAAAGTAACTTTTGAATACCTTGAGGGGTGTAGTTTCTTAGATGGGGTCACTTTTTTGGAGTTTCTAGTCTAGGCTACATCAGGGAGGGCTTCTAATGGGACATGGTGTAAAAAAAAAACTGTCCATCAAAATCTGCCTTCCAGAAACCATATGGAGTTCCCTTCGTTCTATGCCCTGCCGTGCGGCTATATAGCCATTTACGACCACATATGGGGTGTTTCTGCAAACTACAGAATCAGGGCCATAAATATTGAGTTTTGTTTGGCTGTTAACCCTTGCTTTATTACCGGCAAAAAGGATTCAAATGGAAATTTTGCCCAAAAATGGGTGTTTTGGCACCGTTTTTATTTTATATTTTTAACACCGTTCATCCGAGGCGTTTGGTCAAAAGTTATTTTTATAGCGACGACTTTTACGCACGCGACGATGCCCAATATGTATGGCTCTCAGACTTTGGAGACACTAAGCAGGCATCCTAAAAACTGCGGCCCTCCAGATGTTGTAAAACTACAATTCCCACAATGCCCTGCTGATGGCTGTAGGTTGTCTGGGCATGCTGGGAGTTATAGTTTTACAACATCTGGAGGGCCGCAGTTTGAGGATGCCTGCTCTAAAACTAATATTTTTTTTGGGGGAAAAAATTGTTTCCGTGTCTCCAAAGACTGAGAGCCATAGTTTTTTATGTTCTCTAGTGGACTGTTGGGGATTATAAAAATGTAGTACTCCATGGAAGTGTGATACTCCCTGAAGCAATCGATAACGCAGAGACCCGGATGATCGGGGCCATGTGTCACATTGAGTAGTGGTGTCCTTCCGTATCCCCCCTTGTGACACACTCTGTATCTTTTTTTGGGTTCGTCCCTTCTTTCCAGTATGGGGGAACCACACCTGGAAAGTGTTGGCCAGGGACGATCCGGGCGCCTCCAGTTCCCGAGGTACTACGGCCTGCTCTTTCCCGGTCTGAAAAGATCAGGTCTTTGAGGACTGCCTCATAGAACTGGAGGAATGTCCCTGTGCTGCCAGCACTTCGGGATAGTACAAAAGAGTTGTACATGGCAATCTGTACCAAGTAGACCGCAACTTTTTTGTACCATGCCTGGGTTTTGCACATGGCATTATATGGCTTGAGGACTTGATCAGAGAGATCAACTCCTCTCATATACCGATTGTAGTCGACGATACAATCGGGCTTGAGGACCGTTGCCGCGGTACCTCGCACAGGGACAGGGGTGGTGCTGTTACTGTGGATTGTGGACAGCATAAGGACATCCCTCTTGTCCTTATACCTGACCAGCAACAGGTTTCCACTGGTAAGTGCATGGGTCTCACCCCTGGGGATAGGTACCTGGAGGGGGTGGGCAGGGAGGCCGCGTTGATTTTTCTGCACGGTCCCACAAGCGAACGTGGATCTGGCGGCAAGGGACCTGAACAAGGGAATGCTGGTATAAAGGTCCCACATGAGTTTCCCGCTAACACCCAGAGTGGGAGGACATTCTGGGGGTTGAATACGGGAATCTCACCCCTCGTACACACAAAATTTGTAAGTGTACCCTGAGGTACTCTCACAAATTTTGTATAGCTTCATGCCATACCTCGCCAGCTTTGTGGGAATATATTTGCGGAAACCGAGTCTCCCCTTGAACGCAACGAGAGACTCATCAGCCGCAACCTCCCTTCCAGGTACGTAGGCTGTTCAAATTTGGCCCCAAAGTGATCGATGACCCCAAATGCGAATTAAAGCCATGACGTACCGGTACGTCATGGGTCCTTAAGGATTCAGGATCCATGCCCTACCGATACGTCATGGGTCCCTAAGGGGTTAACTGTCACTGTGACTGCCCCTTTAACTGTGACTTTCACAGTGTGCGCCCCTTTAACTGTGACTTTCACAGAGACTGCCCTTTTAACAGCGACCGCCCGTTTAACAGAGAGTATCACAGGGACCACGCCTTTAACAGTGACTTTCACAGTGACCGCCCTTTAACAGTGACCGTCCCTTTAACTGTGACTTTCACAGTGATCGCCCCTTTAACTGTGACTTTCACAGTGACCGCCCCTTTAACTGTGACTTTCACCAAGACCGCCCCTTTAGCTGTGACTTTCACAGTGACCGCACCTTTAACTGTGACCGTCCATTAAACTGTGACTTTCACCAAGACCGCCCCTTTTACTGTAACCGCCCCTTTAACTGTGACTTTCACCAAGACCGCCCCTTTCACTGTGATTTTCACTGTGACCGCCCTTTAACCGTGACTTTCACTGTGACCGCCCATTTAACTGTGACTTTCACTGTGACCGCCCATTTAACTGTGACTTTCACTGTGACCGCCCCTTTAACTGTGACTTTCACAGTGACCGCCCCTTTAACTGTGACTTTCACAGTGACCGCCCCTTTAACTGTGACTTTCACTGTGACCGCCCCTTTAACTGTGACTTTCACTGTGACCGCCCCTTTAACTGTGACTTTCACTGTGACCGCCCCTTTAACTGTGACTTTCACTGTCACCGCCCCTTTAGCTGTGACTTTCACAGTGACCGCACCTTTAACTGTGACCGTCCATTAAACTGTGACTTTCACCAAGACCGCCCCTTTTACTGTAACCGCCCCTTTAACTGTGACTTTCTTATGGAAACCTGGAGTAAAACTGTGTTTATGGCAGTTGGGCTTTGAAGAGAAAGAATAGCAGGCTTGTATTTGGGGGGGGGGGGGGGCTAATTTATTTTTTGGGAATATCTCAGTAACGGTACATCCTAGAGAGCTGAGAGGTCTAAAACCTTTCCAAACACCTGATGTACCTGTGTGCGAAATGTGGTGAAAATCGGTCTAGTCGTTTGGTCGCGCATAAAGAACGTCTAGACAGACAGACAGAAACAAATTTTTATATATTGTAGGAAGGCGCAAGGGTCCGTCATTGACGGAAGGTACGTGTCACCGAGGTTCCTGGCCTCGGTGAGATAAGAACCAGTTATTTTATGTGTCAGCCGCAGCTAGTGCTCACTGACACTGTTTTATTCTTAGTGTGGCTGAAAAGCCGATCCGGGACGGTTCTTATTGGGAGCAGCCAAAGAGCAGGGTGGGTGGCTGTTCCCCTCGTCCAGGCCAGGTTTTGGGCTGGGGTTTAAAAGCCCAGCCAGAAGCTCAGCTGGGTGTGGTATGTTCCTCAAAGTAAAAGTGGTGCTGTGAAGGCTCTGTGTCTTGGGGAGCTGCATGAGAGCCACCAGCTGGAAGCCAGGCACCCTAAAAGCCTGCTGTGGATATTCAGGTGACGTGTTCATTTGGAGTTCTGTGGACTTTGGCCATGTGAAATAACATGGGGAATTTCTGTGGTGTGAATTAACACCAGGACTCTGCCAAGTGTTTGTGTTATTTTTTTTCCTTGTTGTGTGAATAAACACTGACTTTTGCTTTACTACCGTGTTCTTGCCTCTGTACTGCGTCCGCTTACCCTGCCTACCAGAGCGAATCCCCACAATTGGTGGCTTGGAGCGGGCAAGCGCAGTGAGGCTGGCGTGAACGCCGAATTATTTTTTCTCTCACGGTTGTATGTCATTTATCAAACCGGCTAGATTTAAACCGGTGTCAAGAGACAAAATGGAGGCTGTTATGAAGGCCCTCGTGGAAGCTAACCTGCAGCAACGCGAGGCTAATAAGCAGCAGCAGGAGACCAACCAGTTGCTGCTACAACATGTAATGGCATTACAGTCAGCAGGAGCAACCCCAAGCTTACATGATGCCCGGAAAGCAGTACGTGCAGCGATCCCTAAAATGACCCCTGCAGACGACGTCGAGACCTACCTGGCGATGTATGAAAAAGTGGCCACCAGGGAAAAGCTGCCCCAAGACCAGTGGGCTGAGATCGTCGCTCCGTTTCTGACGTCAGAGTCCCAGCGGGTGTTTTTTGACTTGCCTGACGATCAAGCAGCCGACTACCCAAAGGTAAAGGGGGAGATGTTGGCAAGACTGGGGGTGAATGTACTGGTCCGGGCCCAGCGGGTGCATCAGTGGGAGTTCAACCCGGCGGAGCCCGTGAGACCCCAGTATTATGACTTGCTTAACCTGTTACAAAAGTGGCTACAACCTGACGTGTTGAGCCCCACTGCTATGTTGGACCGGTTATTAGCAGACAGGTTCTGGAGGGCTCTGCCACCCCCTCTCCAGCAATGGATTGGCCAGGTCTCCCCAGGGAATGCGCTGGAGATGGTCGACCTGGTGGAACGCTATGAGGCCACCCGGAACTTACAGGGGGGTTCTGTTGGGAGGGGGGCAGTCAGGTCCCGTAACTCTCCACCCCGGACCCAACAACCGGTGCCCATCAAATCATATAACCCCTGTGGACCCCGCTCCAATAATCTGCTGGCGGTGTCGGGAGCCAGGTCATGTTCGAGCTGACTGTCCTCGTCAGGGGGAACCCATGGACACGAACTGTGGCTTCCGTCATTCATTATATGCCGGGAAACTGTGTGCAGTGGGTGCTTCGGAGTCTCTGAACCACCTGTGCCAGGTTGAGGTGGGAGACACTCCAGCGGAGGCTCTGTTGGACTCAGGAAGTCTGGTGACCCTGGTAAGGGCTTCCCTGGTACGCTCCGCTGAGTACACCGGCCGTAAAGTTGGAGTCATGTGTATCCATGGGGACTTAAAAGACTATCCTACTGCTATAGTGACTCTGTCTACGGTTTCCAGCAGATGGATCCACGAGGTGGCTGTTGCAACCCATCTCCACTATGAACTTATACTAGGGAGAGACTTCCCGGGCTTCACGGCACTGTGGCCGGTTCCGAGAGTGACTGATATGCATGATACAGGTGTAACCCTAGCAGAATGGCCCGGCTCAGGGGGGAGACCAGAACCCTGGGAACCTGAGTCTAAAGGTCCCGCGGTAGGGGTGACCGCCACCTCGGTGGAAGAGGAGGAGACAACCCCACTGAGTGTAATGGTGGGAGACATGGAGGACTTGCCGCCGGGGCCTGAGCTGGCAGACCTCAATGTCTCTGGGGATAATTTTGGTACCGCGCAACACCGGGATCCAACCTTATCCCGGGCCTGGGAAAATGTGCTAATAATAGATGGTGAACCACAACAACCAGGGGCAGAGTCGGTGTTCCCCCGTTTTGTGGTCCAGCAGGATATGTTGTATCGGGTAAATCAGCTGCGAGGTGAGTCCATTGAACAGTTGGTGGTGCCTCAGGCTTATCGCAAACTCGTGTTAGAGTTAGCACACCAGCATGTTCTTGGGGGTCATCTGGGAATGCAGAAAACACAGGACCGGATACTACAACGGTTTTACTGGCCCAGTGTGTTTAAAGAGGTGGATGAGTTCTGTAAGTCTTGCCCGACCTGCCAGGCAACTAGCCCCCAGCACCTTTTTCGCAGTCCCTTGGTACCCCTCCCGATCATTGAGGTACCGTTTGAGCGAATCGCTATGGACCTGGTAGGTCCTGTACCAAAGTCCGCCCGGGGACACCAGCACATCTTGGTTGTCCTGGATTACGCTACTCGGTACCCGGAGGCAGTGCCACTGCGACATACTTCTGCGAAACTTATAGCTAAAGAGCTAATGGAGATGTTCTCCCGAGTGGGGCTACCTAAAGAGGTCCTGACTGACCAGGGGACCCCTTTTATGTCCAAGGTCATGAGGGAACTCTGCAAGTTGCTGCGTATAAAACAGTTACGGACGTCCGTGTACCATCCACAAACGGATGGACTGGTGGAAAGGTTTAATAAAACTCTAAAAACCATGTTAAAAAGGGTGGTGACCAAAGATGGAAAGGATTGGGACCTTCTTCTGCCCTATCTCATGTTCGCAGTGCGAGAGGTGCCCCAGGCCTCTACTGGGTTCTCGCCCTTCGAATTGCTATATGGCAGACATCCTCGTGGCTTGTTGGACGTAGCCAAGGAGGCATGGGAACAACAACCCACTCCACATAAAAGCGTCCTGGAATATGTTACCAAGATGCAACAGCGGATAGAGACCGTTTTGCCTCTTGTCAGGGAACATATGGAGGCCGCTCAGCGAGCCCAGAGTCGGATCTATAATCGGCAGGCTCGGGTCCGGAACTTTAACCCGGGTGATCGGGTTTTGGTTCTGGTGCCGACAGTGGACAGTTAGTTCCTAGCCAGGTGGCAGGGGCCCTACGAGGTACGTGAAAAAATAGGAGAGGTAAATTACAAGGTACACCAGCCGGGGAGGCGGAAGCCGGAGCAGGTTTACCATGTTAATTTGCTAAAACCTTGGAAGGATAGGGAAACCTGTACGGAAGACAGCCCGCGACCGGGCTTTCTTGGACAAGAGGTTCCGGCTCCTAAGTCTGATGCAAGGGAAGCGGTTGCCACAATAAAAATTGCTGACAGCCTCTCCCCTAAACAGGCTCAGGAGTTTGTTAGTCGGAACACGGATGTGTTCTCAGACCTCCCTGGACGCACTTCTGTAATCCAACATGATATTGTCACCGAGCCTCAGGCAAAAATCCGGTTAAAAGCATACCGAGTACCCGAGGCTCGGCGAAAAGCCATCTCGGAGGAAGTGCAACTTATGTTGCGGTTGGATGTTATCGAGGAGTCTAAAAGTGAGTGGGCCAGTCCGATAGTATTAATACCCAAGCCAGACGGGACATTGAGGTTCTGTAATGACTTCCGCAAACTTAATGAGGTGTCCAAATTTGACGCGTATCCCATGCCCCGAGTGGATGAGCTTATTGAAAAGTTGGGCCAATCCCGGTATTTTTCTGTGTTGGACCTCACCAAAGGCTACTGGCAGGTACCCTTGACAGAGGCTGCCAAAGAAAAAACGGCTTTTGTCACGCCAGAGGGGCTGTATCAGTGCAAGGTATTACCCTTTGGTCTACATGGTGCTCCCGCCACGTTTCAAAGGCTAATGGATATTGTTCTCCGTCCACATCGTCGATACGCTTCGGCGTACCTGGACGATATCGTTGTCCATAGCACCGACTGGGAAAGTCACCTTCCTAAAGTACAGGCTGTAGTGGACTCCCTTCGAAAAGCGGGACTAACAGCTAACCCAAAGAAATGTGCAATAGGGTTAGAGGAGGCTAAATACCTTGGGTATGTCATTGGACGTGGAGTCATTAAACCCCAAGTGAGCAAAATAGAAGCAATACGGAATTGGCCCCGACCTGCCACCTCTAGACAAGTAAGGTCATTCCTGGGAATAGTGGGCTATTACATGAGGTTCGTTCCCCATTTTGCCACTTTAGCGGCTCCGTTGACAGGGCTTTTAAAGGGACGGAAGTCCGTGATAGTCCGCTGGAATGACCAGGCGGAAGAGGCTTTCTCCGCTTTGAAGTCGGCCCTGTGTGGGTCCCCGGTTTTGGTGACGCCCGACTTCAAGAGGGAATTTGTGGTCCAGACTGATGCCTCCGAAGTAGGCCTCGGTGCGGTACTGTCTCAGGAAGTCAACGGGGAGGAGCATCCCGTTGTCTTCCTCAGCCGTAAGCTCACTCCAGCGGAGACCCGGTACAGTATAGTGGAGAGAGAGTGCCTGGCCATCAAGTGGGCACTCGAGTCTCTCCGCTATTATCTATTGGGGAGGAAATTCCGTCTGGTGACCGATCACTCCCCTCTCAAGTGGATGAGCCAGGCCAAAGAGAGGAATGCTCGGGTCACCAGGTGGTTCTTGTCGCTGCAAAACTTCAAGTTCACAGTAGAACACAGGGCAGGCCGGTTACAGGGAAACGCGGATGCCCTGTCCCGAGTACACTGTCTGGCGTGTGTTCACCCCCTCAGGGTTGAACAAAGGAGGGAGGTATGTAGGAAGGCGCAAGGGTCCGTCATTGACGGAAGGTACGTGTCACCGAGGTTCCTGGCCTCGGTGAGATAAGAACCAGTTATTTTATGTGTCAGCCGCAGCTAGTGCTCACTGACACTGTTTTATTCTTAGTGTGGCTGAAAAGCCGATCCGGGCCGGTTCTTATTGGGAGCAGCCAAAGAGCAGGGTGGGTGGCTGTTCCCCTCGTCCAGGCCAGGTTTTGGGCTGGGGTTTAAAAGCCCAGCCAGAAGCTCAGCTGGGTGTGGTATGTTCCTCCAAGTAAAAGTGGTGCTGTGAAGGCTCTGTGTCTTGGGGAGCTGCATGAGAGCCACCAGCTGGAAGCCAGGCACCCTAAAAGCCTGCTGTGGATATTCAGGTGACGTGTTCATTTGGAGTTCTGTGGACTTTGGCCATGTGAAATAACATGGGGAATTTCTGTGGTGTGAATTAACACCAGGACTCTGCCAAGTGTTTGTGTTATTTTTTTTCCTTGTTGTGTGAATAAACACTGACTTTTGCTTTACTACCGTGTTCTTGCCTCTGTACTGCGTCCGCTTACCCTGCCTACCAGAGCGAATCCCCACAATATATACATACACTAGCTGAAGGACCCGGCTTCGCTCGGATATATTTAATCTATTTCATTTAATGTTTGTGTGTCGTTAAAAGATATCTACACTATCCACTATAACCGTGACATCGAAAGCACCCTGCCCCCAAAACAGTGACATTCACCCCTTAACACTGATCCCCCCACAGTGCCCCATCCCTTAAAATTGGAGCTCCACAGCAGCCCACCCCCTTAACTTTGACCTTTACAGCAGCCTTCCCCTTTAAAAGGGACTTTCACAGCAAACCACCCCCTTGACATTGACCTCCACAGGGTCCCGCCCCCTTAACAGTGGCCTTTACTGGATCAGGGGCGTGTCCTTTTGAACAGGTCACTCTAAGACAGCAGCACTTTACTGGCTGATTGTGAGCTGCAAGGAGAAAGTCACCCTCCCTCCCACCTCTGCAGCTGACATAAGTTGATTTTTACCTTCATTTTTTCAATCCCTGTCTGCTGAGCCGTGGAGGGGTGGCCTAATCAGATAAGGGTGTGGGTTAGCGGGACCTAGAAGTTGATTTTTAACTTCATTTTTTCAATCTCAGTCGGCTGAGTGGGAGGGTGTGTGGCCTAACTGGATAGGGGACATGTCCTTTTGAACAGCTCACTCTAAGATAGCGGCAATGTGCTGTCTGAGTGTAAGCTTCAGGGAGAAAGTCACCCCCCTCCCACCCCTGCAGAGGACAGAAGTAGATTTTTACCTTCATTTGTTCAACCCATGTTGGCTCAGGAGTGGTAGGGGGAATGGCCTAACCAGATAAGTAGCGTGGCTTAGCAGGGCCTGGGGGCGGATTTTGAAGTCTTTTGAGGGTGGACACATTGTGGTAGGGGTGCCTTCCTGCAAGAGTGACACCCCTCTGGGCACCTTATTGGCTCATTTGCATACCAAATAAACTGGATTTTCAAAGGATAAAAACATCTATTGCTAGAACAAAGGCACATCTTGAACTAAGGTACTAAGTGTTATTAGGCCATGGCTTTATTTCAATAGAAATTATCCTGGTGATAGACTTCCTTTAAAGCTCTCTTACAGCAGTAAATAAAATGGCTGGGTTGTTATGGAAACCTGGAATAAAACTCTGTATGTAGAGGCTGCAGGACCTACCAGCTTCTATTGGCTGATAAGAGTCATGTGACCAAGCTTCTAATGCATTTTTGGGGAATATCTCAGGTACGTCAGTACGTCCTAGAGAGCTGAGACCTGGTCTAAAACCTGCCCGGACACGTGATGTACCTGTGTGCCAAATTTCGTGATGGTAAATGCGATGATACGGATTCCTTTAGTGGACATACACACATACACTCAGCTTTATATATTAGAATATATATAAATATATATACACAAACCGGATTCCCAAAAAGTTGGGACACTATACAAATCATGAATAAAAACTGAATGCAATGATGTGGAGGTGCCAACTTCTAATATTTTATTCAGAATAGAACATAAATCACGGAACAAAAGTTTAAACTGAGAAAATGTACCATTTTAAGGGAAAAATATGTTGAATCAGAATTTCACGGTGTCAACAAATCCCCAAGGGACAAGGCCATTTTCACCACTGTGTGGCATCTCCCCTTCTTCTTACAACACTCAACAGACGTCTGGGGACCGAGGAGACCAGTTTCTCAAGTTTAGAAATAGGAATGCTCTCCCATTCTTGTCTAATACAGGCCTCTAACTGTTCAATCGTCTTGGGCCTTCTTTGTTGCACCTTCCTCTTTATGATGCGCCAAATGTTCTCTATAGGTGAAAGATCTGGACTGCAGACTGGCCATTTCAGTACCCGGATCCTTCTCCTACGCAGCCATGATGTTGTGATTGATGCAGAATGTGGTCTGGCATTATCTTGTTGAAAAATGCAGGGTCTTCCCTGAAAGAGATGACGTCTGGATGGGAGCATATGTTGTTCTAGAACCTGAATATATTTTTCTGCATTGATGGTGCCTTTCCAGACATGCAAGCTGCCCATGCCACACGCACTCATGCAACCCCATACCATCAGAGATGCAGGCTTCTGAACTGAGCGTTGATAACAACTTGGGTTGTCCTTGTCCTCTTTGGTCCGGATGACATGGCGTCCCAGATTTCCAAAAAGAACTTTAAATCGTGACTCGTCTGACCACAGAACAGTCTTCCATTTTGCCACACTACATTTTAAATGATCCCTGGCCCAGTGAAAACGCCTGAGCTTGTGGCTCTTGCTTAGAAATGGCTTCTTCTTTGCACTGTAGAGTTTCAGCTGGCAACGGCGGATGGCACGGTGGATTGTGTTCACTGACAATGGTTTCTGGAAGTATTCCTGAGCTCATTCTGTGATTTCCTTTACAATAGCATTCCTGTTTGTGGTGCAGTGTCGTTAAGGGCCTGGAGATCACGGGCATCCAGTATGGTTTTACGGCCTTGATCCTTACGCACAGAGATTGTTCCAGATTCTCTGAATCTTCAGATGATGTTATGCACAGTTGATGATGATAGATGCAAAGTCTTTGCAATTTTTCGCTGGGTAACACCTTTCTGATATTGCTCCACTATCTTTCTGTGCAACATTGTGGGAATTGGTGATCCTCTACCCATCTTGGCTTCTGAGAGACACTGCCACTCTGAGAAGCTCTTTTTATACCCAATCATGTTGCCAATTGACCTAATTAGTGTTAATTGGTCTTCCAGCTCTTCGTTATGCTCAAATTTACTTTTTCCAGCCTCTTATTGCTACTTGTCCCAACTTTTTGGGGATTTGTTGACACCGTGAAAATTTGAATCAACTTATTTTTCCTTTAAAATTATACATTTACTCGGATTAAACGTTTGATCTGTCATCTACGTTCTATTACAAATAAAATATTGACATTTGCCATCTCCACATCATTGCATTCAGTTTTTATTCACAATTTGTTTAGTGTCCCAACTTTTTTGGAATCCGGTTTGTACATACTAGCAGAAGGACCCGTCTTCGCACAGGTACATTTCATCAATTTCAATTCATGCTTCTGTGTGTAGTAAAAAGGTATCAACAGTACCAACCTCCACAATTCCCGCCTTTTTAACTGTGACCGCCTCTTAAGCAGTGACCTCCACAGTAGTAAAACAAGTGATGTTTGGTGTGAAAAACTAGACCAAGCGGCGGTGCCCTTGATAGGGTAGGTTCAATCTCCTTAATACGGTTCCCATATACAACTTTTCAGTGACCTCCACAGTGCCTGCCCCTTTAACAGTGACCTCCACATTGCCTGCCCCTTTAACAGTGACCTCCACAGAGCCTGTCCATTTTACAGTGACCGCACCTTTAAGAATGACCTCCACATTGCCCGTTCCTTTAATAGTGGCTGCCCCTTTAACAGTGACCTCCACAGTGCCCATCCCTTTAATAGTGACTTCCCCTTTAACAGTGACCTCCACAGTACCCTCCCCTTTAACAGTGACCTCCACAGTGCCCGTCCCTTTAACAGTGTCCGCCCCTTTAACAGTGACCTTCACAGTGCCCGTCCCTTTAACAGTGACCTCTACAGTACCCGCCCCTTTAACAGTGACTTTCACAGTGTCCGCCCCTTTAAGAGTGACCTCCACATTTCCCGTCCCTTTAACAGTGCCCCCCCTTTTAACAGAGACCTCCACAATGCCCGCCTTTTTAACAGTGACCACCTCTTGAACAGTGACCTCCACAGAGCCCGTCTATTTTACAGTGACCGCACCTTTAACAATGACCTCCACAGTGTCTGCCCCTTTAACAGTGACTGCCTCTTGAACAGTGACCTCCACAGTGCCTACCCCGCTAACAGTGACCTCCACATTGCCCGTACTTTTAATAGTGACTGCCCCTTTAACAGTAACCTCCACAGTTGCCGCCCCTTTAACAGTGACCTCTACAGTGCTCACCCATCGCTTCTTTACCAGTATCTGCATCCTTCACAGTGACCTGCACAGTGCCTGCCCCTTTAACAGTGTCTGCCCCTTTATCAGTGAACTCCACAATGTCCGCCTTTTTAACAGTGACCGCCTCTTGAACAGTGACCTCCAGGGCCAGCCCCTTTAACAGTGACTGCATCTTTAACATTGAGCTGCACAGTGCCTGCCCCTTTAACAGTGACCTCCACAGTGCCCATCCATTTTACAGTGACCACACCTTTAACAGTGACCTCCACAGTGCCTGCCCCTTTAACAGTGACCTCCACAATGGCCAGCATTTTTAACAGTGACCGCCTCTTGAAAAGTGACCTCCACAGTGCCTGCCTCTTTAAGAGTGACTCCATCTTTAACATTGAACTGCACAGTGCCTACCCCTTTAACAGTGACCTCCATATTGCCCGTTCCTTTAATAGTGACCGCCCCTTTAACATTGAGGGCATGGGAGTGTCGGACGTCTTACGCTAGGCTTCGCCCCCTCCGCTTCCCCGGCGCACTGGCTGCTCGCCGCTCGACACCTGCTGACCGCCGGTCTGCTCTGAGATGGAGTCCGTGAGCGTCGCCATCTGTTCCAGAGGTCCTGGACGCTGATCCTCCTACCTTTACCCTCTTTGAGAGGCTGACCCTGTTCTTTGTACCTGAAGAGGGGTTCTCCCTGGTTCTTGCCTGCTGCTGTCGCCGATGCTGAGGTGCACACTCGCTGCTGCTGCTGGTTGCTGAAGGTCTGCTGAGTGGTGAGCTTTGTGATCGGAGTGAAATTTGTGGAGGAGACTGTTTGTGGGGTTGTAGCTGGACTCGGCTCCCCCGGTCTCCACATGTGACTTATGTTCAAACTCCTATTTACGCTGCCGCGGCGACGATGGGTAAGATTCTGTGATTATAGCTGATTGATAGATATTCGGCTCGTTGCTGCGGTTATGATTATTGGCGTACAGTTTGAGGCAGCCACTGATTGAATGGTAGTGGACACCGATACCTGCTTTGAGACACCGGCAGGTATTAGAGGCGCTCATGGAACATGGGTTCGCACTGGAGTGAATAGGAACAAGGAGAGAAAGGGGGGGAAAAAATGGAGAACGTTGGGGCTCTGAACTCCGGATTATGACCCCATACAACCCTTTTTTCTAAGTCTTAAGTTAAACTAACCCTGAACTAACTAACTTTATTCCTCAGATATCTGGATTTTGGACCGTGGACCTTAACCCAAACTCCTTAAGGGAGCGGGTTTTTTTTTTTAGTTCTAATTTAATATTTTTGATCTTTCTTTCCCTTCCTTGGACTAACCTGTGTCTAAATATGGACCAATTTATTGTTTTCTGACCCTTGTGATTAATGTCATTAATTTGAAAAGGGGTGATATTTGGTTTTATTACTTTGTTATAATTTCTTTTTTCTTTTTTCTTCTCCCCCCCCCCCTTCCCCCTCTTTCCTTGTCAACTTTTATTGATAAGGTGTTGTTACAGCCAATTGTTCTGTGTAACCTTGTTTTATATGACTAATTATTTATATAACATTGTTCTGTGTAACATTATCATATATAATATTAATAGGGGGCTGTCACAGCTAATTGTTTGATATAACAGGTACTGGAGGGGGGAAGGGGAGAAAGAAAAGGGAGAAGGGGTGATTAAGGGGAGGAGAGAGCTCTCTGCATAAGGCCTCATTGAGGGGGGAGGGGAGGTTAAGAGAAGGAGGGAAGGGGAGGAGGGAAAGGGGGGAAAGGGAAAAAAAAATAAGGACACGAGGGGAGGGTTGGAAGGAAGGAGGGGAGAGGAAGGAAGGGAAGGAGGAAGGAAAAAGAAAAAAAAAAGGGAAAAAGAATCCAAAAATGCCGTAAAAAAAAAAGGGAAGAACAGCGTAGCCCTACGGGGAATACCGCTAGGCGATCTGCAGCAGGGTTGGAAAGCGGGCCTAAACAATCGGGTCTAAATAAGTATCTGGTCCCGAATTCACCCGGGGCTAGATCCCCACAAAAAGAAAAAACTGCGGACGCTAGACCCCAAGATCCGACACATGAGATGTTACCGGAAGGGGAGAGGGGAACCCCAGTGACATACACAGAAACAGACGTAAGAATGGTGCAGGACATACTTAGCACGGTTTCACGGATGGAAAATCTAATGGGGAATTTGGTAACACAGCTCGGGGCAGTGCAAACAGATGTTATGGTTATACGAGCTGAGATGGAAAAAGTAAGGCAGCGTTTGCTTGAGATGGAGAAAAGGATCCCTACCCTACAGCAATCTGTGCAGAAGTTAGAGAAGGAGGTGGTCCTTTTAAAACAGATAAATGGTAAGATGGAACAAAAACTGGTAGATCAGGAGGATAGATCAAGAAGATCCAATATAAGATGTGTGGGAATCCCAGAGCGAGTGGAGGGAGAAAATTGTACTGAATTTATGGAGAAATGGTTAAGGGAAAATAGTAAAGAGGGTACTCTTTCCCCCTTATTCTCTATTGAAAGAGCACACAGGGTCCCCACAAAAAATAGGGTCCCAGGGGATTACCCTAGACCGATACTGGTTAAATGTTTATTAACTAAGGACCGCAATGGAATACTATCCGATGCTAGAACTTCAGAAAAATACCATATACAGGGTGTAAAGATTAAACTTTTTCCAGATTATTCATTTAGTACTAATGCACAATAGAGGGAGGCAGGTCTAAAGTATAGCTTACTCTTTCCGGCAAAATTAAGGGTGGAATATAAAGGTAGGACTGTTTTCTTCCAGACTCCGGCGGAAGTTAGCGAATGGGCGAATGGGGAGGGCTTTTGAGGCTGGGGGAGAAGGAGGCGATAGGAGTCTCTATGCAAAGTTATGGAGTCTCCCAGACTGCTAGCTAGCAGAAGGGGGGACTATTTAGATGGGGGTATGTATGGGATGTGGGAAGGGGGGGACGTGAAAAAATTTCTTTTTTTTTATTCTTTTTCTTTCTTCCTCCCCTTCTGCTAGATGGTTAGGTCCTTTCATTGAATGTGAGAGGGCTCCGAGAGAGGGTCAAAAGATACGCTATCCTTGAGTGGATGAAGAGGTTTGTGCCAGCCATAATTTGTCTCCAGGAGACACATTTGGATAAGGAATCAGTAAGGTGGTTGGAGAGGAGATGGATGATGGCGGGTTATCACTCTGTATATACTACTTACTCCAGAGGGGTCTCAATTCTGATACATAATAAGATTAAATTTGAAGCTCTGGTATGTGAGACCGATGACTATGGCAGATACCTCTTTTTACACTGTTATGTAGAAGGGATTAAAACTGTAATTGCCAATATATATATTCCACCACCCTATAAATCAGATGTTTTGTATCAATTGTACAGATGTATGTTGAACAAACAGGAATGTATAATGATTGTGGTAGGCGATTATAATGCGGTTATGGATCCACTCAGGGATAGGACGTCTGGCAGAGGGGGGGGGAGCACAAAATGTAGACTTATGTAAACTAGCCCATGAATTTAATTGGGTGGATGTTTTGCGGGTTCAGAACCCTGACGAAACCATGTATACTTGTTATTCAAAAACACACCAAACTTGGTCAAGAATAGATATGTAATATAATGTAAATGTAATGTCCCAAAATAGGATTAGGACAAAGTATATATCTATGGCTTTGTCGGATCATAATGCAATGGTAACTGAGCTAGACTTGAATAAAAATAACATTTTGCCATTGTTCAAGTTCAATTCTCATTGGCTATTACTGATCTCAGATAAAGAGAGTATAATTGAAGAGTTAAAATTCTTTTTTACCGTAAATAATGGTTCTGCCAATAGACTTATGGTTTGGGACACGTTCAAGGCATTTTTGAGAGGAGTGTTGTTTAAAAAGGTAAATCACTGGAAAAAAAGTACCAGAGGGAATGGGAAGGTACTGGAAAAAAAATTACAAGAAGCAGGAATGGCATGCATAAGAAATCCGACTGACTTCAATAAGAGAGTTTGGGAGGAAGAACAAGAAAAGTTAAAAATATACCAACTAGAAAAAAGTAGGAAAGAATTGCTCTTCCAAGGGATCCGGTTAGCTTCAGAGGGTGAAAAGGTCGGTAAAATTTTAGCAAATATAGTGAGAAATCAAAAAAGAAAATCATGGATCGGCGCAATTAAAGATAAAATGGGCAAATTATTCAGTACACCGGAAGGCACAAATAAAGTGTTTTTGGAATATTTCTTAGAGCTTTATAAGTCTAGGGTACAATACTCAAAACAAGAGTTAGATTTATATCTAGACAAAATAGCTTTTAGTAGGATATCCCAGGGCCAAAAAGAATACTTGGAAAAAGAAATATCGCTGGCAGAAATAAAATTTAGCTCTGAGGAAGGTTAAAGTTGAAAAAACACCAGGCGGGGATGGACTCCCTTTTGAAATATACAAAACATTCTCACAGGTTTTAGTACCAGAGTTAAAAATAACATTGGATGAGGCTCGAAAATTAGGCGATTTACCGAATTCCATGAAGGAAGCAATTATTACATTAATTCCAAAAAAGGGGAAAGAACAAACAGATCCCGGCTCTTATAGGCCAATATCCCTTCTAAATACAGATGTTAAAATTTTGGCAAAGGTCTTAGCTGATAGGCTGGCAAAGGTTATTAAAGTAGTAATAAATAAAGATCAGACAGGATTTATTCCGGGTAGAACAATATACTCAAACATAAGAAGGCTATTTCTTAACATCGAAGCCAATAGATCAGATGTAGGGGAGAAAGCGATACTTTCATTGGATGCCCAAAAGGCATTTGACTGTATTGAATGGGAGTACCTATGGGCAGTATTAAGGAGGTTCGGTATAGGGGAGGGATTTATAGGGTGGATTCAGTTAATATATCTCAACCCAAGGGCTAGAGTGGTTGTGGATGGGAGCTTGTCCCTGCCCTTTGTCCTATACCGTGGCACAAGGCAGGGATGCCCTCTCTCCCCACTGCTATTTGCTATCGCAATCGAGCCTTTGGCAAGTATTTTAAGAAATGATAGGGAGATCAAAGGTTTTCAATATGGGGGTGGAGAGGAAAATTTGTTAATGTATGCGGATGACATTTTACTTTTTTTGCACAACACTGGGGATCAATTTAATAGAGTGATAGAAATAATTGATAAGTTTTTTTTTTTTCTGGTCTAAATGTTAATTGGGGGAAATCACATATGCTATTATTAGGAGATGGACAATTACAGGGAGACCCACGGGTATACGTCCTAAAAAAAACACGAAAATTTTAAATATCTCGGTATTAAAATTTCTGGGAACATAGAAGAATATGAAAAACTAAATGTCCTCCCCTTAATAAAAGAACTAAGATCCAAAATACATATATGGAAAAGATTACCAATGTCAATACAAGGTCGGGTAAATTTAATAAAAATGGTCTTTCTCCCAAAGATACTCTATGTTTTGCAAAATGCTCCAGTGAGAATGTCACAGAACATTTTCAAGCTATTTGATAGTTTAATGGGGGATTTCATCTGGAAGGGAGCTATTCCTCGGATAAAGAAGGAAGTCCTTCAGCTTCCAGTTCGGGAGGGAGGATTAGCGGTCCCTAATTAGTTTTTTTATTATTTAATAACACAATATGGGAACATAAAGGGTAGTTTAGATAGCTTGGTGGGTAGGCAAGAGATAAATAGATGGGGTTTGAAAGAGGAGTGGGGCCACTTAGAGGTGTTGGAGTCAGGTTATTTGGGGAAAATAATACAGGTAACAGGACACTAAACTTAGCAGACTATGTATGGGGGGAAATTAAGAAGATATCGGAGATTAAAGGGTTTTTGCAATATACACCGATTTGGAAAAATCTCAATTTAAAGGAACTGGAAACGATTAGGGCGTATATAAATTGGGGAAAAAAGGAATGAAATACTTAGATCAGATTTTTGAGGAAGATAAGCTGAAGGACTTCAATAAAATGGTAATGGAATTTGGGATCCCCGATAGAGATAGGTATAAATACTTTCAGCTCAGAAATGCGTTACGGACAGTGGAGCAAGATGACAAGTATAGAAGGGGAAAAAAAAAAAAAAAACAGTGACCTCTACAGTACTCGCTCATTTAACAGTGAACTCCACAATGCCTGCCCCTTTAAAATTGACCACCCCTTTAACAGTGGCTTCCACAGTGCCTGCCCCTTTATCAGTGACCTCCACAGTGCCCGTCCCTTTAACAGTGACCTCCACATTGCCCGTCCCTTTATCATTGAACCCCTTTAACATTGACCACCCATTTAACAGTGACCTTCACAGTGCCCGCCCCTTTTAACAGTGACCTCCACATTTCCCATCCCTTTAACAGTGTCTGCCCCTTTAACTGGGACTTCCACAATGCCCGCCTTTTTAACAGTGACCTCCACAGTGCCTGCCCCTTTAACAGTGACTGCATTTTTAACATTGACCTGCACAGTGCCTTCCCCTTTAACAGTGACCTCCACAGTGCATGCCCATTTAACAGTGACCTCCACAGAGCCCACCCCTTTAACAGTGACCGCCCATTTAACAGTGACATCCACAGTGCCTGCCCATTTAATAGTGACCTCCACAGTGTCCGCCCCTTTAACATTGACCTCCAAATTGCCAGTCCCTTTAATAGTGGCTGTCCTTTAACAGTGATCTTCACAGTGCCTAGCCCTTTAACAGTGACCTCCACAGTGCCCACCCCTTTAACAGTGACTTCCACAGTGCCCTCCTTTTTAACAATGACCTCCACAGTGCCCGCTCCTTTAACAGTGACCGCCCATTTAACAGTGACATCCACAGTGCCTGCCCCTTTAACATTGACCACCCTTTTATCAGTGACCTCCACAGTTCCCGCTCCTTTAACAGTGACTTCCACAGTGCCCGCCCCTTTAGCAGTGACCTCCACGGTCCCCGCCCTTTTATCATTAAACTCCACAGCGCCCATCCGTTTAACCCCTTAGTGACCACCCATACGTGTTTTTATGGCAGTAACTGAGGGGCCTTAGGCTGGGCCGCCGTGTTTTTACGGTGGCCCAGTCTAAGCGCTGCACGGCTCGCCCGTGCATCGGGGAGCGCGGACCAGGCTCTCACATGAGAGCCGGGGCACTGCTCTAACAGCCCGGACCGTCAGAAGTGCCGATCCGGGCTGTTTAACCCTTTACATGCCGGGCGCAATGGCGCCTGCTGCATGTAAAGTGGTGACCGAGGGAGCGGACTCCTTCTGTCTCCAATCAGCACCCCGAAAATAAGATTGCGGGGTGCTGATGTGTTGGGAAGCTTACCTCTCTTCCGATCAGGGCACCAAGCCTGTCTTCAGTTCTCTCCAGAAGGCTATGCCTCTCTGGCGCAGCCTGCTGGTCAATCTTTGAAAAGCATTGCTATTGAAATGTAATGCATTATAGAGATAATGCATTACATTTTAAAGGCAATCAAAATACTGTATATTATAGTCCCCTTGTGGGACTGTTAAGTAGTAAAAATAAAATAGAAAAAACCATACACATTTATTAACCGCCTCCGGACCGCCTAACGCTGGATCGCGGTCCAAAGGCGGCTGTCTCAGGCAGAGTGATGCATCTATGCATCATCTCGCACACAGGCGCGCGCGTTCACAGGATCGGAAGGTGAGCAAGTGGATCTCCAGCCTGCCAGCGGCGATCGTTCGCTGGCAGGCTGTAGATGCGATTTTTTTTTACCCCTAACAGGTATATTAGATGCTGTTTTGATAACAGTGTCTAATATACCTGCTACCTGGTCCTCTGGTGGTCCCTTTTGCTTGGGTCGACCACCAGAGGACACAGGCAGCTCAGTAATAAGGAGCATAAATCACCACACTACACTACACCCCCCTGTCACTTATTAACCCCTTATTAACCCCTGATCACCCCATATAGACTCCCTGCTCACCCCCCTGTCATTGATCACCCCCCTGTAAGTCTCCATTCAGACGTCCATATGTGTGTTACGGATCCATGGATTGATCCGCAAAACACATACGGACGTCTGAATGGAGCCTTACAGGGGGTGATCAATGACAGGGGGGTGATCAAGGAGTCTATATGGGGTGATCATCCCTCTGTCATTGCTCACCCCCTTGTAAGGCTCCATTCAGACGCCCGTATGTGTTTTGCGGATCTGTGGATCCGCAAAACAGGGAAACCACGGATCTGCAAAACATATACGGACATCTGACTGGAGCCTTACAGGGCGTTGATCAATGACAGGGTGGTGATCACCCCATATAGATTCCCTGACCACCCCCCTGTCATTGATCACTCCCCTGTGGCTCCATTTAGAATTTTTTTGGGCACAAGTTAGCGGAAATAGATTTTATTTTTTATTTCATGTTTTTTGTTTTTTTTTCTTACAAAGTCTCATATTCCACTAACTCACCATACCCCTCACGGAATCCAAACGAGTAAACATTTTTTAGACATTTATATTCCAGGCTTCTTCTCACGCTTTAGGGCCCCTAAATTTCCAGGGCAGTATAAATACCGTACATGTGACCCCATTTCGGAAAGAAGACACCCCAAGGTATTCACTGAGGGGAATATTGAGTCCATAAAAGATTGAACTTTTTGTCCCAAGTTAGCGGAAAGAGAGACTTTGTGAGAAAAATTAAAATTAAAATCAATTTCCTCTAACTTGTGCCCCCCAAAAATATATTCTATGTACTCGCCAAGCCCCTCATTGAATACCTTGAGGTGTCTTCTTTCCAAAATGGGGTCACATGTGGTGTATTTATACTGCCCTGGCATTTTAGGGGCCCTAAAGCGTGAGAAGTCTGGGATCCAAATGTCTAAAAATGCCCTCCTAAAAGGAATTTGGGCCACTTTGCGCATCTAGTAACATAGTAACATAGTACATAAGGCCGAAAAAAGACATTTGTCCATCCAGTTCGGCCTGTTATCCCGCAAGTTGATCCAGAGGAAGACCCCTCTGTAGTAGCTATAGCCTGTAATATTATTAAGCTCCAGAAATACTTCCAGGCCCCTCTTGAATTCCTTTATTGTACTCACCATCACCACCTCCTCAGGCAGAGAGTTCCACAGTCTCACTGCTCTTACCGTAAAGAATCCTTTTCTATGTTTGTGTACAAACCTTCTTTCCTCCAGACGCAGAGGATGTCCCCTCGTCACAGTCACAGTCCTGGGGATAAATAGCTGATGGGATAGATCTCTGTACTGACCCCTGATATATTTTTACATATTAATTAGATCTCCCCTCAGTCGTCTTTTTTCTAAAGTGAATAACCCTAATTTTGATAATCTTTCAGGGTACTGTAGTTGCCCCATTCCAGTTATTACTTTAGATGCCCTCCTCTGGACCTTCTCCAGCTCTGCTATGTCTGCCTTGTTTACAGGAGCCCAGAACTGTACACAGTACTCCATGTGTGGTCTGACTAGCGATTTGTAAAGTGGTAGGACTATGTTCTTATCACGGGAATCTATGCCCCTTCTGATGCAACCCATTATCTTGTTGGCCTTGGCAGCAGCTGCCTGACACTGGTTTTTGCAGCTTAGTTTGCTGTTTATTAAAATTCCTAGATCCTTTTCCATGTCAGTGTTACCGAGTGTTTTACCATTTAGTATGTACGGTTGACTTGCATTTTTCCTTCCCATGTGCATAACTTTACATTTATCAGTGTTAAACCCCATCTGCCACTTATCTGCCCAAGCCTCCAGTCTATCCAGATCCCTCTGTAGTAGTATACTGTCCTCATCAGTGTAAATTACTTTACACAGTTTAGTGTCATCTGCGAAAATTGACACTTTACTATGCAAGCCTTCTACAAGATCATTAATAAATATATTGAAGAGAATAGGGCCCAATACTGACCCCTGAGGTACCCCACTAATGACAGTGACCCAATCTGAGTATTTACCATTAATAACCACCCTCTGTTTTCTATCATTGAGCCAGTTACTTACCCACATACAGATGTTTTCTCCCAGTCCGAGAATTCTCATTTTATATACTAACCTTTTATGTGGTACAGTGTCAAATGCTTTGGAGAAGTCCAGATACACGACATCCATTGATTCGCCGCTGTCAAGTCTAGAACTTACCTCCTCATAGAAACTGATTAAATTAGTCTGACATGACCGATCCCTCACGAAGCCATGCTGATATGGCGTTATTTGCTTATTTCTGTTGAGATGCTCTAATATAGCATCTCTCAGAAAACCTTCAAACAGTTTACCCACAACAGATGTTAAACTTACCGGCCTATAGTTTCCAGGCTCTGTTTTTGGCCCCTTTTTGAATATTGGCACCACATTTGCCATGCGCCAATCCTGTGGGACATTCCCTGTCAGTATAGAGTCTGCAAATATCAGAAATAAGGGTCTGGCTATGACATTACTTAATTCCTTTAGGATACGGGGGTGTATGTCATCCAGTCCTGGCGATTTGTCTATTTTAATCTTTTTAAGTCGCTGATGTACTTCTTACTGGGTCAGACAGGGCACTTTTAATGGGGATTTTATTTTTGCATTCTGCATGTCATCTGACAATTTATTTTCCTCAGTGAATACATTGGAGAAAAACAGCTTTGCTTTCTCCTCATGGCTCTCTGCTACTTCCCCCTCATTACTCTTTAAAGGGCCGACACCTTCAGATTTATACTTTTTAACATTTATATAATTGAAGAACATTTTAGGGTTAATTTTACTCTCTTTGGCAATTAATCTCTCGGTCTCTAGTTTGGCCGCTTTTATTTGTTTTTTACATGTTCTATTTTTTTCCTTATAGTTTTTAAGTGCTTCCGTGCTACCTTCCTGTTTCAGTGAATGATATGCTTTCTTTTTGTCATTTATTGCTTTCGTTACAGTTCTATTTATCCACATTGGTTTCTTTTTGTTCCTTAACCTTTTATTCCCATACGGTATGTACCTCTCACAATGAGATTTTAGGATGTTTTTAAAGATATCCCATTTTGTGGCTGTATTTTTATTTTTGAGGACTTTGTCCCAGTTAGTTTGGCCTATGGCCTCTCTTAGTTGGCTAAATTTAGCTTTTTTGAAGTTTGGTATTTTTGTTCCTCCCTGTAGAAACGCTCTTTTGAATGATAATTGGAAGGTTATTACTTTGTGGTCACTATTTCCCAGGTGTCCCCCAACCTGCACGTCTGTTGTTCTGTCCGGCCTATTGGTTAATACTAAGTCCAGTATGGCCGTCCCTCTAGTCGGGTCCTGAACCAGTTGGGAGAGGTAATTGTCTTTGGTTATTGCCAAGAACCTGTTTCCTTTATGAGATATACAAGTTTCAGTTTCCCAGTCTATATCTGGGTAGTTGAAGTCCCCCATAATAACCACTTCATTATGATTTGCCGCCTCGTCTATCTCGTTTAGTAATAGATTTTCTGTGGACTCTAGTATATTAGGTGGTTTATAGTAAACTCCTATTAGTAATGTATTGTTGTTTTTAGCTCCATGTATCTCTACCCACACTGACACCACATGTTCATGTCCCTCACTTATATCTTCGCGGAGTGTGGGCTTTAGACCGGACTTTACATAGAGGCAGACCCCTCCCCCTCTCCGGTTTTGACGATCCTTTCTAAATAGACTGTAACCTTGTACATTAACCGCCCAGTCATAGCTATCATCCAGCCATGTCTCAGTTATTCCCACTATGTCATAGTCCTCCTCACACATCACTAATTCCAGCTCCCCAGTTTTATTAGTTAGACTTCTGGCATTAGTATACATACATTTGAGAGGTTTATGTATATTTTTTACCCTACACCTTTCCTTCTGAACTGTTCTAGTCCCTCCTTCCATTCCTCCCCCAGTCCCATTACCTTGCCCCCGGTCTGTATCTGCACTATCTTCCCCTCCTATAATGTAATTACCCTCCCCCCCAGTCCCTAGTTTAAACACTCCTCCAACCTTCTAGCCATCTTTCTCCCCAGCACAGCTGCCCCTTCCCCATTGAGGTGCAGCCCGTCCCTACGATAGAGCCTGTAGCCGATAGAAAAATCGGCCCAGTTCTCCAGGAACCCAAACCCCTCCTTCCTACACCAGTTCTTGAGCCACTTGTTAATCTCCATAATCTCCCGTTGCCTTTCTTGTGTGGCTCGTGGTACAGGCAGTATTTCGGAAAATACTACCTTTGAGGTCCTTGCCCTCAGCTTTTGACCTAAATCCCTGAAATCATTTTTAAGGACTCTCCACCTACCTCTAACTTTGTCATTGGTTCCGATATGGACCATGACCGCTGGATCTTCTCCAGCCCCTCCCAGTAATCTGTCAACCCGATCCGTGATGTGTCGAACTCTAGCGCCAGGAAGACAGCACACTGTTTGGCGATCACGGTCTTTGTGACAGATTTCCCTATCTGTTCCCCTAAAAATGGAGTCGCCCACTACCAGCACCTGTCTGGCCTGCCCTGCTCTCCTGGTTCCCTGCTTACTGGAGCTGACATTCCCCTGACTGGCAGAGGAAGTGTCCGGCTGCAGCAGTGCCGTCCCCGGACTGACATCCCCCTCATCTGCCAAACGTGCAAACTTGTTGGGGTGTGTCAGATCAGGGCTAGCCTCCCTGGCACTCTTCCCTCTACCCCGCTTTCTAACTGTTACCCAGCTAGCTACCTCACTTTCCTCAGCCTCCTCTCTGTCACCCTCCCCCTCATCTACCCCAAAGAGTGCTTGCTCGGTGAGAAGCAAACTCTTTTGCAAATTATCAATGCCTCTCAGTGTTGCAACTTGCCCGTTTAGAGACTCGATTTGCGATTCCAAACGGGTTATTTGCTCACATCTAGAACAAAGATATGCACCCTTGAACTCCTGTTCCAGGACTGCATACATCATGCATGATGTGCACTGGACAGCGTTGTAAATTGTGCAACACATACTAAATGGGGATTACAACAGTAAAAAAGTAAAACAGTATATATGTTTCAGACCTAGACCCTGTCTGCTGTAGCCGAAGGGCTACGCAAAACCAAGCCAACAACACACAAGGAAATTATATCCAACCTTAGTTTCCAAACTCCTTTTCTTAAACTCCTTGTTTTTTTAACTCCACTTAATAAGAAGCCCACTTAGTAGAGCAAGCCCCAGGAAGAGCAGGCTCTAGAGAGTTTTAGTGGTCAATTTATAGCACCTGGTTGCCCAGGGCACTCCCCTTAATTAAGCAGAGAAAAAAAAAAAAAGGTTTAAATGGCAGTACTAGAATACAAACACTTAACTTTTAATGATCTCTGCTGCAATCCACACTCAGCCACCTGCAATCACTCCCACCAAACCACACACAGCACTCGAACTCCTTGTTTTAGTGCTGTGTGTTAGGCTGCAAAAAAGTGTCATACATGTGGTATCGCCATACTCAGGAGAAGTTTGGCAATGTGTTTTGGGGTGTCTTTTTACATTTACCCATGCTGGGTGAGAGAAATATCTTGGTTAAATGCCAACTTTGTATAAAAAAATGGGAAAAGTTGTATTTTGCTGAGATATTTCTCTCATCCAGCAAGGGCCCACATTCCAAAGAGCACCTTTAGGATTTCACATTTCATTTTTTACACATTTTGATTTCAAACTACTTCTCACACATTAGGGCCCCTAAAATCCCAGGGCAGTATAACTACCCCACAAGTGACCCCATTTTGGAAAGAAGACACCCCAAGGTATTCCGTGAGGGGCATGGCGAGTTCCTAGAATTTTTTATTTTTTGTCACAAGTTATCGGAACATGATGATTTATTTTTATTTTTTTCTTACAAAGTCTCAGATTCCACTAGCTTGTTACAAAAAAAAAAAAATTCTAGGAACTTGCCATGCCCCTCACGGAATACCTTAGGGTGTCTTCTTTCCAAAATGGGGTAATTTGTGGGGTAGTTATACTGCCCTGGCTTTTTAGGGGCCCTAATGCGTGAGAAGTAGTTTGAAATCAAAATGTGTAAAAAATGCCCTGTGAAATCCTAAAGGTGCTCTTTGGAATGTGGGCCCCTTTGCCCACCTAGGCCGCAAAAAAGTGTCACACATGTGGTATTGCAGTACTCAGGAGAAGTTAGGAAATATGTTTTGGGGTGTCATTTTACATATACCCATGCTGGGCGAGATAAATATCTTGGTCAAATGCCAACTTTGTATAAAAAAATTAGAAAAGTTGTCTTTTGCCAAGATATTTCTCTCACCCAGCATGGGTATATGTGAAATGACACCCCAAAACACATTTCCCAACTTCTCCTGAGTACGGCAATACCACATGTGTGACACTTTTTTGCAGCCTAGGTGAGCAAAGGGGCCCACATTCCAAAGAGCACCTTTAGGATTTCACAGGGCATTTTTTACACATTTTGATTTCAAACTACTCACACATTAGGGCCCCTAAAATGCCAGTGCAGTATAACTACCCTACAAGTGACCCCATTTTGGAAAGAAGACACCCCAAGGTATTTCGTGATGGGCAAAGTGAGTTCATGGAAGTTTTAATTTTTTGTCACAAGTTAGTGGAATATGAGACTTTGTAAGAAAAAAAAAGAAAAAATCATCATTTTCCGCTAAGGCTGCTTTCACACTAGCGTTCGGGTGTCCGCTCGTGAGCTCCGTTTGAAGGGGCTCACGAGCGGACCCGAACGCAGCCGTCCAGCCCTGATGCAGTCTGAATGGATGCGGATCCGCTCAGACTGCATCAGTCTGGCGGCGTTCAGCCTCCGCTCCGCTCGCCTCCGCACGGACAGGCGGACAGCTGAACGCTGCTTGCAGCGTTCGGGTGTCCGCCTGGCCGTGCGGAGGCGTGCGGATCCGTGCGGATCCGTCCAGACTTACAATGTAAGTCAATGGGGACGGATCCGTTTGAAGAGGCCACAATGTGGCTCAATCTTCAAGCGGATCCGTCCCCCATTGACTTTACATTGAAAGTCTGGACGGATCCGTCCCAGGCTATTTTCACACTTTAGCTTTTTTTTGCTAATATAATGCAGACGGATCCGTTCTGAACGGAGCCTCCGTCTGCATTATTATGAGCGGATCCGTTCAGAACGGATCCGCCCGAACGCTAGTGTGAAAGTAGCCTAACTTGTGACAAAAAATAAAAAGTTCTATAAACTCACTATGCCCATCAGCGAATACCTTAGGGTGTCTACTTTCCGAAATGGGGTTATTTGTGGGGGTTTTCTACTGTCTGGGCATTGTAGAACCTCCGGAAACATTACAGGTGCTCAGAAAGTCAGAGCTGCTTCAAAAAGCGGAAATTCACATTTTTGTACCATAGTTTGTAAACGCTATAACTTTTACCCAAACCATTTTTTTTTACCCAAACATTTTTTTTTTATCAAAGGCATGTAGAACAATAAATTTAGAGAAAAATGTATATATAGATATCGTTTTTTGAAAAATTTTACAACTGAAAGTGAAAAATATCATTTTTTGACAAAAATTTTAGCTAATTTCAATTAATAACAAAAAAGTAAAAATGTCAGCAGCAATGAAATACCACCAAATGAAAGCTCTATTAGTGAGAAGAAAAGGAGGTAAAAGATCCTCCACATGGTAAAAGATCATGTGACGGACCATGTGATGACCGGAGTGACGTCATCACAGGTCCTGTCCATGTAATTAATGCTTACCCCAGGTCCTGTTCAGCAAAGGAGACAGAAGGAGATGCCGGGCTATGCGAACAAGTAGACTGAGGTGAGTTAAATCATTTTTATTTTATTTTTAACCCCTCCTGCGTAATTTGACTATGCATTCTGTATTCAGAATGCTATTATTTTCCCTTATAACCATGTTATAAGGGAAAATAATACAATCTACAGAACACGATCCCAAGCCTGAACTTCTGTGAAGAAGTTCGGGTTTGGGTACCAAACACGCGCAATTTTTCTCGCACGAGTGCAAAACGCATGACAATGTTTTGCACTCGCGCGGAAAAATCGCAACGCACCCACACCTTTTCAACGCCCGTGTCAAAGACGCCTAAGTGTTACCTTTCCCTTTGTATTTTGGATTTTCTCTGTTTTGTATTTCTTTGTTGTTTTGTATTAGGCCTAAGGGAGACTCCCGTTCATCCTTCCTTTAGGAGGAACAGGATGTTTCATTCCTGTCATTAGTACCAGGGTTCTTTAGGGTTAGATAGAACTTTAGGTATTCCCGTGTATGAACTCACCTACCTCTGGGGTCTGTTCATACTGGTAGTCAGTCAGGGCTTTGATTAGGGTTTTCACTAGGAGGTGTCCATCTTCATTCCCTAAGTTTTCAGGCCTTATTTCCTTTTTCCTCCGGTGTGGAGTTTCACTCCCACACTAGAGTGTGACACATACCACTTTGTTGTGGTATTTGTGGTGCTGTTCTCTACTTTTGCCATATGAAAGACTAGAGTTTTTGCCAGGTGGCCATAAAAATTGTCTTATTATCATGGAAATGTGGTACAGTTCCACGCTTTCTCTAAAATTGAATTCTGTTATATGATATTTGTACTTCTGTTAATTTTTTTTTTCAAAAGATTGTTTCAAATTAACTAATTTTCTAAATGATTGTCATTTATCCCATCACATACCCCATTCCTTTACACCATGGACTTTTAGGTAGGCAGATTGGAACAGTGGCACAGTTTGCTCTTGCTGTACTGTCTAGTCCAGCCTCCATTGTCATCTCAGAGAGGGGTTTCAGCACTTCGCCAGTGTACAAAACATTACATTTGTCAAAATGAAAAAGACATGGATCCTTAAAGGGGTTCTGCAGTTTTTTTAAACTGATGATCTATCCTCTGGATACATAATCAGCATCTGATCGGCGGAGGTCCGGCACCCGGATCTCCTGCCGATCAGCTGTTTGAGAAGGCAGCGGCACCACGGCCTTCTCGCTGTTTACCGCAGAACCAGTGACGTCACGACTAGTATCAATGGCCTGGGCGGGGCTAAGCTCGATTCAAGTGAACAGTGCCATTGCCTTCTCAAACTGCTGATCAGCAGGGGTCCCAGGTGTCGGACTCCCCACCGATCAGATGCTAAGGATTTTCACACACCTTCGGTTGATGCCGATATGTAGACCTGCTATTGCTGATGGTGGTTATTTATTGCCAGCCCCATCCTGCCACTGCCTCGGTTTGCTTACCTACCATCATGTTCTATATTGTATGGATACTGATGCTGCCACCACCGCTGCAGGTGCTATTCCCCCTACTGTCATTACAATTTCCCTTACACAGTTTTCACTGCTTCTACTACTACTACTACTACTACTACTACCCCATAACAGCTGAAAAGGCATCTACTGCCGTGTCTTTTCCATGCTGTGCTGCTACTTCTGCCAATACTATTTATTACCACATGCCACTATTATCTCTACACACCTTAGACCTTACCTTACCTAACTGTAATATGGAAAAAGCATTACAAATGCAGTGTGTTTTATATGTTTACACATAGCTATACACCGTGTGACATAGCAAGGGGTTTTGTTTGGGAAGGCAAGTATTTTCTTCCCAACATGGTGAGATCAAATACCGGACCAGAGTTTAAGTGCCGATCCGGGTTTTGGCAGCACCTGGCTGTCCTCTAAATAGGCAGCTGGGCTCAGCAGCTGAATTTCTGTTTTGGGATCTGAAGTATGGTGCTGTGCTGGAAGGTTGGGAGCCGCATGAGGGCTGCGCGCTGGGAAACAGTCCCCTAAAGCCTGCTGTGGACTGCCGGGGATAAAACGGCTAGCAAGGGGACGTGTCTGTTCTATGGACTTTTCATTGTGTGAATCAATACCAAGACTGGAATGAGTCATTTTTCTTTTGCCTTAATAAACACTGACATTTTGATTTACAAACTTGTTTTGCCTCTGTACTGCGTCCGCTTACCCTGCCTACCAGAGCAAATCCTCACAACCGGTAAATTAGTGTGACTTTCACATTAATTACTATTGCCGTCATTGTGTTAAAGATGGAGGTGGTTGAGAAAGAACAAAAGTAAAAAAAACTGAGAAAAATGATGCGTCCTAGGAGACCTTAGAGTGTCATATACTAGTTGTTAAAATCAATTCAGACACATAATATTTTTTGAAAGATTCGACCTGTCTGACACAAAACCAATTTAAGTAGTTCGCTCATCTCTATATCGAATACTTTGGAAAAATTGTGATATATGACATCCATCGATTCACCAAGGTCCAGTCTAGACCTTTACCTCTGCCTATAAAGTGATCATCAGATTAGTTTCATAAAATGAATCTCTCATAAATCGGTGCTGATAGAGAATTATACACTTTGGTGGTAATTTATTAAACAGAAATATGCCTAAATTACACATATTTTTGCTGCAGATAGCGGCACAAAGATTCAACGACGCATAGCTCACACCAAGATTCTCACCCCGTCTATATATACATCATGGTTTTCATCTATATTGTGGGGAGTGCTTTCCTCTCCAATGACAAATTTAACCATCAGAAAACAGTTAGGACTAGTCGAGTGTACAGAACTTACACCTAGTGCTTTCTATTCAGCAGTGACTTCCCCTTCTCTGACAGTTTGCTCTTTGTCACTCTGCAGACTACATTGTCTATCCCTCTCCCCCATTCCTAGTAACTGGCACCAATTCTTCTCACAAGGAGCACCCTAGGCACTAGACCTCCAGTTCCTAGTGGTCAATACAGCTCTGGATTTTCTATGCAACATGTCAATGGAATTTGTTGAAACCTCATCCACTCTGCTCTTATTATACAACACTACAATACTTTCACACCCCGATTCTGTAGGTGAAAATCTCTATAATCCTAATAGGCTAGTTTCAAATGTGCATTTTCCTTTCCGGGTTTGAGATCCGAAAGAGGATCTCAAAACCGGAGGAACATGCTTCAGTTTTGTCCCTGTTCATTGTCACTGGGGACAAAACTGCCCAAACCAGAATGGAATGCATAAGAATGCAGTTTATTTGCATTCTGTGATTGGACACAAAACCGTTGCAAACTGTGGTTTCGTGTCCGGTTTGCAGAACTGAACAAGCCAGATCCAGCATTGCAAACAATGTAAGTCAGTGGTGTCTGATAAAAAAAATTTCAGACAGGAAAAATCCGGCGCAGGATCCCTCACCCATTGATTTATGATGGTGTTAGTGCCGGATCTGGTTTGGTGGTTTTTGATTTAATACAACCGCATTGAATTGGAACGGATACAGCTAGTTGAATTAAATCGAACGGAAGCGTTTTCCTCTGGTTTTGAGATCCTCTGCCACCAAGGAAAACACATATGTGAAAGTAGCCATAGTGACAGAAATTCAGTTCCTCTATGTTATTTGCGTACACATTGCAATGCATTAGAATGAACTTACCTATACAAACTGGTGCTTCATTCCAGACACCATTCAAACATGTGGCAAACCTATTTCCGTCAAGAATATAATATTCTGGGCATCTAAATTCCACCTTCTCACCAGATCTATAGACAACTTTTCTAATCTCCACAGTGTCTCCATACTGCACAGTTGGTGGTGGACCACACTGCGCTCCAGTTCCTGAAACAGAATCAGAATTAAGTAAATGTAATAACTGAATATAATTGCAAACCACCATAAAACATTTGTTTTCTCCTTAATATCACATACTTTTTTCTTACAGAACTGTCCTTATTACTTCATCAACTGCAGTATTCTACTTTTGTAATTTGATAAGAACCTGTCACATCTCCTCACATGTCTTTAGTAAACATATTGTCCATAAAATGATAATTCTGGATAATAAATAATATATTGACAACTGGAAGTTACTATTTTTCTGGTCAAGGGGCTCTGTCCCTGTATTCTGCTACTATCAGCAGTAATCGGACAGCGTCCGTCTGTGCAGGAACACGCTCCTGGTAACATGCAGTTGTCAATGTATTCACACTTCTCTAAGAGCAGTAAGAGAGGAACAGTATGGTGCACAGTTGAATGATGCTCCAGAATTATTTCATGAAGAATACAAGTATTTGGTTAAATAGACACATCAGGAAAAGTTATTGGCCCTCAATTTTCAACAGAAAAGGGTAACCATGGCACATCAGCAACGAGAAAATGTTCTCTGAATACTTTTTCACTTACAGAATTCTCAAAAAACGTTGTGCACTCCAGTTATTATTTTGCCACACTTTAAGGCCTAGTTCACCGATTTCTATCACCAATGATTGTGAGCCAAAGCCAGAAGTAGAGCCTACACCGAGATAAGGTATAATGGAAAGATTAGCATTTTGCACCTGTTCTGTGTTTTTGACCCGCACCTGATTGTAGCTCAGAATCACTGATGAAAATCACTGACCTAATCACTGAAGTGTGAAGTGAGACTAAATATTTTTTAGCTGGACTGCCAATTAAGGATGAGTGAGTTTCTTGATATTCATTTGTATCCAAATAATCACATTTTTGAAAAAAAATGAATGTGTCCAAATCAATTCTTCTCAAAAAGAAGTTGCTTGAATTGTCGTGAAAATTGGCATATCCTCTAGTCTCCAAGGACTAGGATTTTTATGAAAATATGTTCTCTTTTTGTTAATGTTTAAGAATTTTTGCTCTTTATTTCCCTTCTAACTCTCCCTAAGCTATTGAAGGCCATAACAGCAATAGCAAATATACTGATGGGTAAAGGCATGTTTGATGGTTTTAACTAGTGTTAAGCCAATCAAAGCTGAAGATGTGGAATTTAATCCGAAGTTTAGGAAAAATTTGATTTGCAACAATTTCCTAAAATGGTTGCCACCAGTGTTGCAAACTGAAAGTAAGAAGCCCTGTAACAAGAGATCACCCATAATGCAGTGCAGCCAGCCTCTGTGATGTGACAGCCATATAAAACTCTCATCCTGCCTGGTATCCGCCATTTTACTGTGAACTGAGTGCAGGTAGTGACAGATGATAAGGACAGTGATAAAGAAAGCCTTTAATTGTGAAATATTGGATAGGGAGAGTTCTGGGACAGCGCAGGGACAGTGTAGGCAGATCAATTCTATTACACCTTTAGTCATTAATTGGGGTGAAAAAGTGATCTTATACTACGGATATATGGGTGTCCATATTGTCTTATAGATAAGTAATTCTATAAATCCTTGATTCTATAATTGGGGTGAAAAAGTGTTCTAATACTACTGCTTTTGGGGTGTCCACATTATGTTATACACTGACCAGCAAAAGGATAACAATACTTTGAACTTTTGAATTTCAGGCACCATATCTCCCCATCCACTAGAGCTTCGAATGAGAGACTACCATCATTTTATCGACAATCACTAGAAAATGACCCGGCATTGATCGGGTATTTATTTATTGCAATTTTATATTAAATAACAGTGACTTTCACAACAGCCGCCCCTTTAACGGTGACCGCCCCTTTAACAGTGACTTTCACAGTGACCACCCCTTTAACATTGACTTTCACAGTGGATGCCCCTTTAATATTAACCACCCCTTGAACAGTAACTTTCACAGTGACCACCCCTTTAACAGTGACTTTCACAGTGACCGCCCCTTTAAAAGTGACTTTCACAGGGACCGTCCCTTTAACAGTGACTGCCCCTTTAACAGTGACTTTCAAAGAGACCGCCCCCTTAACAGTGACTTTCACAGTGATTGACCCTTTAACAGTTACTTTCACAGTGACCACCCCTTTAACAGTGACTTTCACAGTGGCTGCCCCTTTAACACTGACTGCCCCTTTAACAGTGACTTTCACAGTGGCTGCCCCTTTAACACTGACCGCCCCTTTAACAGTAACTTTCACAGTGGCCGCCCCTTTAAAAGTGACTTTCACAATGACTGTTCCTTTCACAGAGGAAAAGGGGGGAGTAGGAGCAGCACTCAACTCGGCTTTTCAGAGCTCTGGTTGTGTGGATGCAACAGCTGAGCGAAAGACCCCAGATCCAAGGTGGTCCAATGGTAGGCAGTAGAAAGCGAAGGCCACAGCAGCATATCCAACCACGTACTTCTTTATTGTTCAAAACTCCATAGTACAGTGCACAAAATAGCAACGTTTTGGCTACATCTAGCCTTTGCCAAGCATATATTACAAATGATAATGCCCATATATAAATAGTTAAAATCATGCACACCCACAATATTGGTCACCCAATAATCCCTTAGATCAATGAACACACTCTGGTTATAACCAATGGAGATAGAATCTCACAGCCATGCCTAATTAATGTGTATACGCCTGTCTCACCTGTATAAACTTTCTATAATCGCGACCTGTGCAACACTCGGTGTGTCGATGTCGGCACAGGTCATCAGTTTGAGCAAATCGTGTGGGATTAGACCAGCGGCATCAGCAGCCAATCAGGGACGCCCATATCGGCCGTGTCATAGCCGGCGTGCAGGTCAAGTGACCGAAACTTCTCTGTCACATGACCGCTGTCAATGCAAATGTTATTGTTAACCACGCTATAACATTATGCCAAACTAGCACATCGATTATGAATTTAACAGAAGAAAACCTCAAGGTATGTTATATACTCATAGTTAAGGGAAGACACATATTCATAAAAAATATGCATAATTGCTGCAAGCACGCCATGGTGAGAAAAATCCCAACATGGTCAGGCATACCAGATCATTACATAGACATATCCCCAATAGTGAGATGGTTTGACCAGGGGTGCATATAGACATCATTCATAAAAACATATAAACCAATATGTATAGCGGATGAAGACCTAACTGATCCCCGCCACATTGAACTCAAGATTGAGTCCAAAGGGCTGTAAGGACCTCAAAGTGTATATCCATTTCAATTCTTTTTTTCTCAGCACAGCATCTTTGTCTCCACCCCTGAGTAGGGTGCCTACATGGTCTATCACCCTAAAGCGCAATTGATTGACAGTGTCCTCCTCCACAAAATGTTTGGCTACTGGTTTGTCCATGTTTGCATTGCGGATAGTGCTTTTATGTTTATTAATCCGTTCACAGATTTCCATAGTAGTCTCACCTACGTAGATGAGACTACAGGGGCATTGTATAACACACACCACATCACGTGATCTGTATGTATAGTAACCATAAATCTTGTGCTTTTTTCCACTGTAGGGATGTGAAAAGTGATCCCCTTTAAGGATGTTACCACAATTGCAGCAAGACAAACATAGAAAAGTGCAATTTCTTCTTGGAGCCAAAAGCCTTTGTCTACTCACAGCCAGGCCACCAACATCAGTTTTCACTACCCTGTCACGTAGGTTAGAGTTCCTCTTGTAGGCCATCATAGGTGGGACCTTAAATTCTTCTATATCTGGTAGACCTCTTTGTAAAATGTGCCACTCCTTTCTGAGGATGTGAGCAATATCTCCACATACAAACATAGAAACATAGAATCTGTCGGCAGATAAGAACCCATCTGGCCCATCTAGTCTGCCCAATAAACTGAATACTATGAATAGTATCCTTCTATGAAGGATAGCCTTATGCCTATCCCATGCATGCTTAAACTCCTTCACTGTATTTACAGCTACCACGCTATTCCATGCATCCACTACTCTCTCAGTAAAGTAATATTTCCTGATATCACTTTTAAACCTTTGCCCCTCTAATTTCCTCTTGTAGCAGTTTTTTTTTAAAAGTTTCCATTATATTCCCTCTATCTCATCTTTCTTCCAAGTGTGAACTGTTACACCTCCCTGCGGGGTTGTTTTGGGCAGAAACAGGAACAATCAACACCTTTGTAGCTTGTGCGTCACACTGTTGCAATTTATTTAGCAAGTTGCTCAAAACAACAAACAAAAAACAAAGTAAACATAGCCATCTGGCTCCTGCCTATCTCACTCGGTAGCCCTAGCTAAACTCATAACACAAAAACACAAAAAGCATTTTCAAGGGGAAAACAGAGCAACTTACAGTTCAGTAGTTAGGTGGAGAAGCTAACCGCTCTCAGAGCTCCTAGGCTTGCAGCTTCTCAAACAGACTGCCCAGACTCCCAGAGCGAAAGCTCCTGGGTCAGGGCTGTTGACTTAATTAGTACACCTGTGTGAGCAGTCCCCCAGGCAGGTAAAACCCGGACTGGCTCCGGGTGGTCAGGGAACCCACCCAACTCTTCCCTGACCGGCTCCAGGACCCTAAACTGTCTTTTTTTTTCCCAGGAAGCTTCTGGATACAAAGAAAACCAAACCTTCCTGGAGCCTTTTAACACATGAAGTGCCGGAAACTTGGTGCAATGTACACACCATCCAGCACTTTCTCTGCAAAACATTGTGACACCCTGTCACACAAGCTATACATGTTAAGGTCCTTTAATCTTACCTGGTAAGTTTTACCCTGCAATCCATGTACTAGTTTAGTAGCACTTCTCTGAACTCTCTCCAAAGTATCAATATCCTTCTGGAGATATGGTCTCCAGTACGGAGCACAATACTCCAAATGAGGTCTCACTAGTGCTCTGTAGAGCTGCATGAGCACCTCCCTCTTTCTACTGGTAATGCCTCTCCCTATACACCCAAGCATTCTGCTAGCATTTCCCGCTGCTCTATGACATTGTCTGCCTACCTTTAAGTCTTCTGAAATAACGACCCCTAAATCCCTTTCCTCAGATACTGAGGTTAGGACTGTATCACTGATTTTACATTCTGATGTTGGGTTTTTACACCCCAGGTGCATTATCTTGCACTTATCAACATTACATTTTAGTTGACAGATTTTTGACCATTCCTCTAGTTTTCCTAAATCCTTTTTCATTTGTTGTATCCCTCCAGGAACATCAACCCTGTTACAAATCTTTGCATCATCAGCAAAAAGACACACCTTATCATCGAGGCCTTCTGCAATTTCGCTGACAAAGATATTAAACAATATGGTTCCCAGAACAGATCCCTGAGGTACCCCACTGGTAACAAGACCGTGGTCTGAATATACTCCATTGACTACAACCCTCTGTTGTCTGTCCCTCGGCCACTGCCTAATCCATTCAACAATATGGGAGTCCAAGCACAAAGACTGCAATTTATTGATAACCCTTCTATGTGTGACAGTGAGCTGACCCTGTAAAAGATTGTAGGTGAGGGCCTGCAGGTGAGCTGAACCTATAAAAAATTATATGAGTGCCTGCTGGTGAGCTGACCCTGTAAAAGATTTGAGGTGCGGGCCTGCTGGTGAGCTGACACTGTAAAAGATTTTAGGTGCGAGTCTGCTGGTGAGCTGACCCTGTAAAAAATTATATGCGAGGGCTTCTGGTGAGCTGACCCTCTAAAAGGTTGTAAGTGAGGACCTGCAGGTGAGCTGACCCTTTAAAAGATTTTAGGTAAGGGCCAGCTGGTGAGCTGACTCTGTAAAAGATTTTAGGTAAGGGCCAGCTGGTGAGCTGACCCTGTAAAAGATTTCAGGTGCGGACCTGCAGGTGAGCTGACCATGTAAAAGATTTTAGGTGTGGGCCTACTGGTGAGCTGACCCTCTAAAAGGTTGTAGGTGAGGGCCTGCAGGTGAGCTGACCCTGTAAAAAAATAATATGCGAGGGCCTGCTGGTGAGCTGACCCTATAAAACATTATATGCAAGGGCATGCTGGTGAGCTGACGCTGCAAAATATTTGAGATGCAGGCCTGCTGGTGAGCTGACCCTGTAAAAGATTTTAGGTGTGGGTCTGCTGGTGAGCTGACCCTGTAATAGATTTTAGGGGATTTGGGCTGCTGGTGAGCCGACCCTGTAAAAGATTTTAGGTGAGGGCCTGCTGGTGAGCTGACTCTCTAAAAGGTTGCAGGTGAGGGCCTGCAGGTGAGCTGACCCTGTAAAAAAAATATGTGAGGGCCTGCTGGTGAGCTCACCCTGTAAAAGATTTTAGGTGTAGGCCTGCTGGTGAGCTGACCCTGTAAAAGATTGTAGGTGAGGTCCTGCTGGTGATCTGACCCTGTAAAAAATGATATGTGAGAGCCTGCTGGTGAGCTGACCCTGTAAAAGATTTGAGGTGCGGGCCTGTAGGTGAGCTGGCCCTGTAAAAAAATTTAGGTGAGGGTTGTTTGTGAGGCCCTGCTGGTGAGCTGAACCTGTAAAACTTTATATGTGAGGGCCTGCTGGTGAGCTGACCCTCTAAAAAATTATATGCGAGGGCCTGCTGATGAGCTCACCCTGTAAAACATTGTAGGTGAGGGCCTGCTGGTGAGCTGACCCTGTAAAAAATTACCGTATTTTTCGCCGTATAAGACGCACCGGCGTATAAGACGCACCTAGGTTTTTGGGGAGGAAAATAAGAAAGAAAAAAATTTGAACCAAAAGGTGCGCTTTTGAACTAATTGTGGTCTGTGGGTGATGCACTGTTATGGAGGATCTGTGGATGACACACTGTTATGGGGGATCTGTTGTTCTGGGGGATCTGTGGGTGACGCACTGTTATGGGGGATCTGTGGGTGACACTTATGGGGAATCCTTTCTGGATGGCACTGTTATGAGGATCTGTGTATGACAGTTATGGGGGGGATCTGTGGATGACACATATATAGCATCTTATGCTATGTATCATCCACAGATCCCCTCCATAAGTGTGGGGGTCGCATTTGCTTTTATAATGGGGGTGGGGGTCGCATCTGCATTTATAATGACAGCGGGGCCCGTGCAGTGACTATTCTACTACACGGGCCCCGCTTACTGTATAATCATATCCCTAATAGTTAATTGTGTGCATGTAATTGCATAATGAGCGATAATGATGAGCGCTATTACTTACAATTAGAAGCGCTCGCCGTTCGGAGCAGAGAGCAGAGAGGAGGGAGGAGGCAGGCCGGGAGGACGAGCGCTGGCAGTGTGAGTCATACATCATGCGCCCACGCCGCCTGCTTCATTCATAAAGTGGGCGGCGCAGGCGCGTGACGTATGACTCACGTTGCCAGCGCCCGTCCTCCCGGCCTGCCTCCTCCCTCCTCTCTGCTCCGAACGGCGAGCGCTTCTAATTGTAAGTAATAGCGCTCATCATTATCGCTCATTATGCGATTACATGCACAGAATTAACTATTAGGGATATGATTATACAGTAAGCGGGGACAGTGTAGTAGAATAGTCACTGCACGGGCCCCGCTGTCATTATAAATGCAGATGCTGCCCCCAGCCCCTCCTCCCTCACAGCTGATACACCCGCCGCACGGCATCGCGGCGGGTGTATCATTGAAAACTAGGCAAAATCGGCTACATTCGCCGTATAAGACGCACTGCTATTTCCCCCCCACTTTTGGGGGGGAAAAAGTGCGTCTTATACGGCGAAAAATACGGTATATGCAAGGGCGTGCAGCTGTGCTGACCCTGTAAAACATTATATGCAAAGATGATATATGTGAGGGCAATATATGCAACGAATAAGCATGGTGATATGATGGAAGAGGAGGATGAGAAAAGGAAGATTCAACCATATACCGTTTTTTGTGGTGGAAGAGGTGCATGGAAATACAGTGTATTCAGTACATTATAGACAACACATTTAAAGTGCCTTTATGTTCATCAGTTTTCCTTTGGTGAAGTTGAGAAGTCATGGTCAATCCAGGCCTTGTTCATTTTTATAAGAGTCAACCTGTCAGCATTTTAAGTTGATAGGTGAATATGCTTATCTGTTATAATACCACCAGCAGCACAAAAAATCCGCTCAGACAAAACGCTGGTGGCAGGGCAGGCCAGCACCTCCAAGGCGTAGAGTGCCAGTTCGTGCCACGTGTCCAGCTTGGACACCCAGTAGTTGTAAGGCACTAAGGGATCATTGAGGACACTGACACGATCCGCTATGTACTCCATCACTATCTTCTATCTTCCAAATTGTTTCCCTTCTTGTGACACTAAGCCTCGCATCTGGGTGAGGGTGCTGGCAGGGTGTCATGAAACTGTCTGAGGCTTTAGAGAGTGTTGCGCTGCCTCTGTTGGAACTGCAGTGTGTTCCCTTCATATCCCCTCCTTGGTTGGCCAAGGAACTATGGACTCTGCCGCCAGTGTTGGCAGATGGAAACTTTTTGAGCAATTTTTCAACAAGGATCTTCTGGTATTGCACCGTTTTGCTCGTCTTCTCCACCAGAGGAATGAGAGATAAGTTTTCTTCGCAGTGGGGGTCGAGAAGGGTGAACAACCAGCAATCCGTGTTGTCTAAAATGCTTATAACGCGTGTGTCGCGAGTACCAACTAATCCTCTTTATCCTCTTCTGCCCACTTACGCTGAACAGATGGAATTACACTTCCATGGGTACTACCCTCTGTAGCGGAGGCAACTGTCTCCTGTTCCTCCTCCTCCTCTTCATTGTCCAATTAGCGCTGAGAAAACAAACTGAGAGTGATCTGGCTATCGCCCTGTGTAATGTCTTCCCATATTTCCACCTCTTCCACATGCAAAGCGCTGTCCTAATTGTGAGCAGCGAGCATTTGAGTAGACACAGAGGTGGGATGGTTACGCTGATAGAGTTATCGCTGCTCACAATCTTTATTGATTCCTCAAAGTTTCTCACAGAGGTCAGACATCTATGCCCACTCCTCGCTTGTGAATAGTGGAATCTGACTGGAAAGTCGATGACCATGTTGCAGCTGGTATTACACTACTGCCCTCTGCTGCTCACAAAGCCTGGCCAACATGTGGAACGTCGAGTTCCAGCGCGTGCTCACGTCGCACAACAGCCGGTGAGCTGGCAATTTCAAGCACTGCTGCAGTGTTGACAGGTCGGCTGAAGCCGTCGATGACTTGCGGAAATGTGCACACATGCAGCACGCCTTCACCAGTAGCTTAGGCAAACTGGGGTAGGTTTCAGAAACTGCTGAACCACTAAGTATAAGACGTGGGCTAGGCATGGCATGTGTGTGAGCTTGCCGAACTCCGAAGCTGCCACAAAGTTACGGCCATTATTAAACACAACCATGATTACTGGTTCTAGGTTAAGTGGCGAGAGCCACAGCTCAGTCTGGTCTATTATACCCTGCCACATCTCTGCAGCGGTGTGCTGGTTGTACCCTAAGCATATAAGCTTCAGCACGACCTGTTGCCACTTCCCCACTGCATTGCTACACTGCTTCCAGCTACAGACTGATGACTGGTGCTGCACGCAGATAATTCTGAGGTGAAAGTGGAGGAGGAGGAGGAGAAGTGGGTGTTGGAGCCACTAACATAGGTGCTGGCAGAAACCCTGATCGACGTAGGGCATGCAATCCTTGGCATCAGTAGCACCTGTGCCATCCCAGGGTATGACTCGCTCACACCCTTCACAACACTACCAGTGTGTCGTCAGGGAAATGTAGCATTCCTAGCTGAATGCAATTGTCCACGAGTCCGTGGATAAGTGGAACTTCCCAGTAACTGCGTTGGTCAGGGCACGTTTGATGTTTTGCGACACATGTTGGTGTAAGGTGGGCATGGCACACCTTGAAAAATAATGGCGGCTGGGGACTGCGTAACACGGGACAGCCTCCGACATCAGGCTGTGGAAGGCCTCAGTGTCCACAAGCCTAAATAGCAACATTTTCAGGGCCAGTAATTTGGAAAGCTGCGCATTTATGGTGGGTGGGCATTTGCACTTGCGTTCAAAGGCCTGGGGTGAGGACATTTGGATGCTGCGCTGGGAGACAGAAGTGGATGTGGTCGCTGATGGTGCTTGCAAAGGTCCAGGTGCAGGGCGGGAGGCATCTAGGCCTGCGTATTGGACAGGATATTGGCCAGCATGTTACACAGGGGAAGAGGAGGCAGTGTTGTGACCCGCAGACACAGATTGTGGACCCAGGCGTTTGGACCACCTATTACTGTGCTTTGATGCCATGTGGCGGATCATGCTGGTGGTGGTGAGGTTGCTAGTGTTCACGTTCCTGCTTATTTTTGTATGGCACAGGTTGCAAATGACAATTCTTTTGTAGCCCGCACTTTCCTAAAAAAAAGCGCCAGACTTCGGAACACCTACCCCTTGGCAAGGGAGTTTTCCGCAAAGGTGTGCTCCGGGGAACAGTTGCGGGCCTGTTTGGTGTGGCCCGCCTTCTCCCTTTTGCCACACCCTTGCCTCGTCCAGCCTGTTGCGGTGCAGTAGATCCCTCCCCCTCTGTACTGCTGTCCTCACTCGGCTTTCCACCTTCCCAGGTTGGGTTAGTGACATCAACGTCCACCACCTCCTCTTCCACTTCCTCACTCTGCTCATCCTCCTGACTTGTTGACCTAACCACTACATCAGTGATTGATAATTGTGTCTCATCCTCTTCATCAACCTCTTGAGACAGTAATTGCCATTATTGGCAACTGTGTCACTGTATCGTCATCATCCACCTCATTAAACCGTAATTGCCGTTTCCCACCGCCATCTTCTTGTGATTGTGGATGCTCAAGAGTTTGGTAATCAGGGCACAAGATGTGTCCCTCTTCAAGTGAGCGCCTCGGAATATCCGAGTGTGGGATCACTTTTTTGCCCAGACTCTCCATGGTGGGAGGAATGAGGATCAGGGTGAGGATTGGGTTGAGCAGACTCTTGGGTACTGAGACTGGACTTGGTGTTAGACAGGGTGGTGCTTAAGCGACTGGAAGCATTATCTGCTGCAATCCAACCGACCAGCTGGTGTCCTGCGCCGCCCTGCAAACTGGGACATGAAGCTAGGTATCGTGGATGATTGTTTTTCTTGTGTTCTGGCAGCAGGCACAGTTTCACCGCACCCAGGGCCACAGCCTCTGCGTGCACCATCAGCATCATGGCCACTGCCCTGACTCCTACTGCTTGCCTTCTTCGTATTAAATGTTATATATGATTGAAAGTCTGTCACACGTACAGTAGCGTAGGATTTTGAAGTGTATGTGCAAACAAATTTAAAAAGGTATGTGGGATGTGTATTTGGGATAAATCCCGCATATAATGTCAATGCTGTCACCAGCTGCTAATGAAAAATTACAGGGAATGTCATAGGTGTTTGGGATGAGGAAACATTATACAGGATAGGTACCACCGGTAATGTCACTGTCCGCAGCATCTACGCAAAAAAGTACACTGTGTCACAGATACATTTTTTCAGTGCACACATTACACTGCAGTTGTGGCACTGGTAATGTCCCTGTCAGAAGCGGATACCGTCTATTGAAAAAGTACACTGGATGTCACAGATATTTTTGGGATGTGCACACTTTACACTGGAGATGTGGCACAGCTGATGTTGCTGTCTGCAGTGGCCTAACTATTGTACGCTATTTAGCGCAGGATGCCCTAAATATAGATATTGCAACCACACACAATAGTGCTTAGAAGGACTTTTGGGTCTGTAAAGTTTTAGCTATTTAGTGCAGTTTGCACAAAAAAAAAAGATATTGCTGCTGCCACACACATTAGTCCTTAAAAGAAATTTTGGATCTCTGAAAAGTTTTGGCGGTAAAAATATTCTTAAATCACTTCCTACACTGCCCGTCCCTTCCTCAGCACAGATCTCTCTGACTAAGAATGAGCCGAACATGCATCATTGGGTGCTATATATACATATATATTCCTCAGGAAAAACTGCAATTCTGGTGGTTGTTGATCGCTTCAGTAAAATGATGCACTTTATAGCATTACTAGGGCTACCTAATGCTAAAACTTTCGCACAAGTGTTTGGTCGACAACATTGTGAAGATATGTGGTATTCCCTCTGATTTGGTGTCTAATAGGGAAAGTCAGTTTGTTTCCAGATTCTAGAAGACGTTCCTCTCTCACTTGGGGGTACAATTGTCCTTCTCTTCTGCCTTTCACCCTCAGTCGAACGGATAGACTGAGCGAACTAACCAGAATCTGGAGACTTATCTGAGATGTTTTGTCTCAGAGAAATCAGGAGGAGTGGTCTTCTTTTTTGTCTTTGGCCGAGTTCGCCATAAATAACCGTAGGCAGGAGCCCACTGATAAGTCAAAGTTTTTTAGGGCACATGGGTTTTGATCCGCAGTTTGGCACATTTTCTGGTACTGAGACTTCTGGTATATCTGAAGAGGAAAGATCTATCTGTTTGGCGGAAAATTCTAAATAATCAAAAAAAATGGGCAAGAAGTATAAACGTATGGCTAACAAGAGATGTATGAGTGGTCAGGACCTGAGAGTGGGTAATTCTGTGTGTCTGTCCACAAAAAACATTAAGTTGAAAGTACCTTTTTGGAAAGTAGATTTATTGGTCCATATGAGATCTCTACTATTATTAACACGGTAGCCTTTCGTCTCGAACTTCTGCAGCCTTTGAAGATTCATAATGTGTTCCACAAATCATTACTGAAGAGATATGTCAAACCTGCTGAACTGTCCTCCCTACCACCCCCTCCTGTCATGGTGGACGGGAATCTCGAATTTCAGATTGCTAGGATAGTGGACTCCAGAATTCTCCGTAGATCCCTTCAGTATCTCGTTCACTGGAAGGGTTACGGTCCAGAGGAGAGAATGTGGGTTCCAGCAACCGATGTTAATGCCAGTCACTTTGTGAAAGCCTTTCACAGGGCTAATCCGGATAAGATCGGTCCTGGGTGTCCAGAGTTCACCCATAGAAGGGGGGTACTGTCACGGTACCTTCTGTGACAGAGGTTCGAAAATCAGAGAGACTGACTGCACATGAGGTTAACTGACAGTCCTTTGATAAAGTCCCTTGATTCTCAGTGTTGTGGTTTGGTAATGACCACACCTCTTGTCAGGTGCAGCTGGTGGTAATTACTACTTCCCTATTTAGTTCAGTTGCACACTTCATATCATGCGGTTGATATTCTCTGCTTGGATTTGGAGGAGTTGGTGTGTGGACCTTATCTGTGTTCCTGCTCATTCATTTTCTATAGGATAGGTTGTACTGCTCTTTGTCTTTGGTTGTTCCCTTGTGCTTGTTGTTACTAGGCGTCAGGGAGACGCTAGTTTGTTCACCTGGGAAGGAACCAGTAGTCTCATTCCCTTTCACTACCTCTAGGGTATCTCAGGGCTCCAAGGGTTTAGGTTACGGTATATATATATTTTTTTCACCTTCAGAGTCTATACATACTGACAGGAGTCAGGGCCAGATCTAGGAGTTTCCTAGGTGACCTTTCCCTTCTCCCTAGCCTTGAGGCCTAGTTCTTTGTCCTTTCCCTTCTGTTGTATTTCTGGTGTTCCTCCTCTCTCCATTATTCGTGACAGTAATTCCATTAGGCCTTGATTCTCTAATTGGGATTTAAAAGTGGTCTAATAGTACTGCTATTGGTGTGTTCACATTGTTTTATACATAAATAATTATATAACTCCTTAATACTATAATTGGGGTGAAATAGTGCTCTATTTTTTCAGTTATTTGTTTCTCTGCCTTGTTTTATAGATAAGTAATTCCATTAGACCTTGATTCTGTAATTGGGGTTAAAAAGCAGCCTAATACTCCTGCTATTGGGGTGTCCACATTGTGTTATACATAAGTAATTCCATTAGACTTTGATTCTGTAATTGGGATGAAATAGTGCTCTATTTTTTACAGTTATTTGGTTTTCCACCTTGTTTTATAGATAAGCAATTCCATTAGGACTTGATTCTGTAATTGAGGTTAAAAAGCAGTCTGATACTACTGCTATTAGGAGGTCCATATTGTGCTTTAGAATGCTAAATCTAAAATGCCTTGATTGTGTAATTGAGGTAAAAAAAAGTGGTCTAATATTACTGCTATTGGGGTGTCCACTTGTTTTATGCATACGTTATAGGCCTTCATTCTGTAATTGGGGTGAAATAGTGATCTATTCTTACAGTTGTTTGTTTTTTAACTTTGCTTTATAGATAAGTAATTCCATTAGGCTTTGATTCTATAATTGGAGTGAAAAAGCGGTCTAGTTATACTTCTATTTTACACTTACAATTACTGTTACTGTATAGTATGTCTGACAGACAAGTTACAGGGCCTTCTAAGGGAACTCAACTGTAATCAGACACCCACAACCAGGAGTCAGTGTGGTCATCTGACACCATGTTTAGTTGGCACGGCCCAGGAACAATCTCTGTGCCCCCACCTGTCCTAAACCTGCCTCTTTCTTTTTCTGCTTCTTCTGCTCGGTAAGTATTGCATGCTGCCAGCTCTACTTCACTTTTCAGCAGCTAATGCCCAGCCTGGATTTGGAGGAGACAATCATGGTCGCTACCTGACCTGCCCACCTGCAGGAAGAAGCAATGAGAGCTGTGTGGGAGTAGGTGTTGTGAGCAGTCAGGGAGGTGGCCATGAGACTGGTGAGGGCGAAATCAGTGACGTGGAGACAGTAGTGGATAATGATGTAGCTGATCACATGTGGGAGCCAGGTGAAGAGAAGGCTGCATCATCAAGGGGTGAGGGTGGCAGCTTGCACATGAGACAGCGGCTGAGCCAACAGGGTGTAAGCATGGAGGTGAGTCAGCAGGGTGGCAGCACTGTGAGATCGGAAGCCAAACATGCCCAGGGTAGATCACTTGCTACTTAGGAGCCTACCTGTCCAGAACCAACTAGCAGTGCACGGGTGCATAGAGGCAGCGGCAGGCAGTCAACACTCAGTGGTGGAGGTAAAATGCCATACTCACCCTTGTGGGAATTTTTCAAGTCACTGGGGGACGTTAGTGTGGCCATATGTAGAATCTGTGGGCAGAAGGTGAAGGGTGGCCAGGGTGCCATGAAGTGTCACCATAAAGTGGCATGGGAAAACTGTGGAGCTAATGTTGTGGTACAGCCTGAGGCATCTCCACAAAAGGGAACTGTGTTTCCTTTCCATCATCTACTGGTCTTGATGCTCCTCCTCCCACTCCTCGTCATGCATTTCACCAGCAATCGATCACCGTGGCTATTACAAAAAGACAACAGTATGCGTTCACTTATTCAACGACACAAGATGAACATACTTCTGGGGGGGCGGAGCTAGCCGCGTCAGGAGATGGCTGCTTGACCCGTGAGCTCCTCACAGCAGCACCAGCAATTAGCTATGACTCTGATGATGAAGGCTCCCTTGCCGTGTCTGAGACACACAGCGAACTCGGCTCGATTCCCATCTCCAGGGCCTTTCTCAAGGAGTCCCTGGCACTTGCTTTTGAGCCCGTCATGAAAGAACTCTCCGCCATAAAATCGGAGATCAAACAAACGGGACATAGAGTGGCGGCTCTAGAAGACTCTCAAGTGGCCCTGACTAAGCACAGCCGTGCAATGCAGTCGAAAGTTGAAGAGTTCCGTGAGCAGTTGAACACGGCTTTCATGCACCTGGAAGACCAGGAAAACAGGAGCCGAAGAAAGAACATTCGAATAAGAGGAGTCCCTGAAAGTGTGCAGAGGGACGACATACCAGACATGGTCAGTCAAATTTTTACAGCACTTCTTGGACATGACCGGGCAAAGATGGTAGTTATAGAGAGAGCCCATAGGGCCCTCAGGCCCAAACCACCGCCAGATGCCCCGCCACGCGACATTGTTTGCGGCTTGCTTAGTTATGTGGATACGGCCGCCATTTTGACTGCCGCTCGTCACAAAGGGGACATTTCGCATGAGGATCGTAAAATCCAGCTCTACCAAGACCTGGCTGCCAGCACCCTAGCCAAGAGGAGACAACTTAAGCCACTCACCGATATCTTAAGAGAGAGACGTCACCCCTTGCGCTGGCTTTTTCCGTTTGGCCTGTGCGCCACCGTGAATGGGAAGCAGATCACCGTGCGTCACCCCGACGATCTCAGCAAGATGTGGGAAGCCCTGCAAGTGGAACCCCTGGACATTCCCTCGTGGCTGCCGATGTCCGGCGAAATGAAGATGCCTACATTGCCTGCCATTGAAGATTGGCGAATCGCTAAAAAGTTCAAGTCACCACAGGCGAAGAAGCGACAAGCAGAGCTCCAGGACACTTGAACCTGTATGCGATATTGCATGGATCGAGTGCTGCCCACCTGCGGTCTGAATCCGGTAATATATCGGTACCGCACTGATTGTTAAACTGTTCTTTCTTTTTTCAGATTTAGTTTTTGCTGTTGGCCTAGATCGTAATATGTAAGGTCTGTCTTAGACGGTTAGCCCCGTCATTGCCACCACATGGTTGACTCATTTAACCCTATTTCAACAGCAGGGGCAATCTGCCCCGAACAAGATGGCAGTGACGAGATACAGTCTCTTATCAAATAATATTGGAGATATGGCACTCAATATCTGGGAATTTTGCTCAAAACAAGTCGCTTTATTGATGCAATAAAATACTTAAAATGTCATACAAAGTACGTAATTTGTACAGAAATTAAATAACATAATAATAAAAGTCACAATTGACAATATAAAAATCACTTATAGTGTATATAAACACACATCAGACAGCAAATGGGTACTTGTCTGTAATCTGATTAAATGGATCCAGAGAGTTAAATTCTCAGCACTAGAGCACTGAATGTGTTATTGCTCAATAATTTTCAATGAGAAATTGATCGAATGTCACCATTCATTCGGTATAAAATAATCACCGATTATCATTAATGTAGTGCAGTCGCAGGATTTTCGGATTTAATAGTAGAAGTTATTCCGAATATGCATATATCACAGTTCATGGAACTTATCAGATTAGAGTTCAGAAGTTGTTAGCTCTAGGTGGCGTCCCACCTTTTTTCAAGCTATTTAAATCCCTTACCTCCACTTCTCAATACGGTTTGTTCAGTCACCGTTTCCTCAGCGTCCCAAATATTCGATTTCTCCTTGCTTGTAAATCAGAGTGTATCACTCTGAGGAGTTTTCGAGCTTGATGTAGGACGAGTTGATCACTTAGGAGGTTGTTGGTAAGGGAGGTGTAGCTGTAGATCTCCTTGCGTACGCCAAAAATGGTGGTAATGTGGGGTCCAGGTTCCTCCCAGACGCGTTTCGAAGTCCCAAGGGGTGCTGACTAGGGATGAGCGAACTCGAACTGTATAGTTCGGGTTCGTACCGAATTTTGGGGTGTCCGTGACACGGACCCGAACCCGGACATTTTCGTAAAAGTCCGGGTTCGGGTTCGGTGTTCGTCGCTTTCTTCGCGCTTTTGTGACGCTTTCTTGGCGCTTTTTGAAAGGCTGCAAAGCAGCCAATCAACAAGCGTCATACTACTTGCCCCAAGAGGCCATCACAGCCATGCCTACTATTGGCATGGCTGTGATTGGCCAGAGCACCATGTGACCCAGCCTCTATTTAAGCTGGAGTCACATAGCGCCGCCCGTCACTCTGCTCTGATTAGCGTAGGGAGAGGTTGCGGCTGCGACAGTAGGGCGAGATTAGGCAGATTAACTCCTCCAAAGGACTTGATTAACTGATCGATCTGCAGCTGTGGATCATTGAGCTGCTGATCCTCAATTGCTCACTGTTTTTAGGCTGCACAGACCGTTTGTCAGTCTCATTTTTCTGGGGTGATCGGCGGCCATTTTGTGTCTTGTGGTGCGCCAGCACAAGCTGCGACCAAGTGCATTTAACCCTCAATGGTGTGGTTGTTTTTTGGCTAAAGCCTACATCAGGGTGAAGCTGTCACACCAAGTGCATTTAACCAGCAATAGTCTGTTCATTTTTTGGCCATATACAAAATCAGGGGCAAGCTGCGCCTGTCACCAAGTGCATTTAACCCTCAATGGTGTGGTTGTTTTTTGGCTAAAGCCTACATCAGGGTGAAGCTGTCACACCAAGTGCATTTAACCAGCAATAGTCTGTTCATTTTTTGGCCATATACAAAATCAGGGGCAAGCTGCGCCTGTCACCAAGTGCATTTAACCCTCAATGGTGTGGTTGTTTTTTGGCTAAAGCCTACATCAGGGTGAAGCTGTCACACCAAGTGCATTTAACCAGCAATAGTCTGTTCATTTTTTGGCCATATACAAAATCAGGGGCAAGCTGCGCCTGTCACCAAGTGCATTTAACCCTCAATGGTGTGGTTGTTTTTTGGCTAAAGCCTACATCAGGGTGAAGCTGTCACACCAAGTGCATTTAACCAGCAATAGTCTGTTCATTTTTTGGCCATATCCCAGTCTAATTCTGTCACTAAATCCATACCGGTCACCCAGCGCCTAAATACTAGGCCTCAAATTTATATCCAGCTAAATCTGTCCCTAGTGCTGTAGCTGGGCGAGTTATTTAGTGTCCGTTCAAGCACATTTCTTGTTCTGGGTTGAAATACAATTCCCAATTTAGCAATTTCATAATTTAGTGGTTCCTGCTATATCAGAGCTATTTGAAATCTATCCCAAAAAGGGTATATAATATTGAAGGTGCACATTGGGTCATTCAGAATAACTTCACACACACCCGCTACTGTGTATTTCCAAGTCTAATTCTGTCACTAAACCCATACCTGTCACCCAGCGCCTAAATACTAGGCCTCAAATTTAAATCCCTCTAAATCTCTCGTTACCCACCGCTGTACTGTTGTTGCTGGGCAAGATATTTAGTGTCCGTCAAAGCACATTTTTTGTTCTGGGTTGAAGTACAATTCCCAATTTAGCAATTTCATAATTTAGTGGTTTCTGCTATATCAGAGCTATTTGAAATCTATCCCTAAAAGGGTATATAATATTGAAGGTGCACATTGGGTCATTCAGAATAACTTCACACACACCCGCTTCTGTGCATTTCCAAGTCTAATTCTGTCACTAAATCCATACCGGTGACCCAGCGCCTAAATACTAGGCCTCAAATTTAAATCCCTCTAAATCTCTCGTTACCCACCGCTGTACTGTTGTTGCTGGGCAAGATATTTAGTGTCCGTCAAAGCACATTTTTTGTTCTGGGTTGAAGTACAATTCCCAATTTAGCAATTTCATAATTTAGTGGTTTCTGCTATATCAGAGCTATTTGAAATCTATCCCTAAAAGGGTATATAATATTGAAGGTGCACATAGGGTCATTCAGAATAACTTCACACACACCGCTTCTGTGCATTTCCAAGTCTAATTCTGTCACTAAATCCATACCGGTGACCCAGCGCCTAAATACTAGGCCTCAAATTTAAATCCCTCTAAATCTCTCGTTACCCACCGCTGTACTGTTGTTGCTGGGCAAGATATTTAGTGTCCGTCAAAGCACATTTTTTGTTCTGGGTTGAAGTACAATTCCCAATTTAGCAATTTCATAATTTAGTGGTTCCTGCTATATCAGAGCTATTTGAAATCTATCCCTAAAAGGGTATATAATATTGAAGGTGCACATAGGGTCATTCAGAATAACTTCACACACACGCTTCTGTGCATTTCCAAGTCTAATTCTGTCACTAAATCCATACCGGTCACCCAGCGCCTAAATACTAGGCCTCAAATTTATATCCCGCTGAATTTGAATACAATACATTGGGCCAAATAATATATTTGTTGTTGTGGTGAACCATAACAATGAGAAAAACATCTAGTAAGGGACGCGGACGTGGACATGGTCGTGGTGGTGTTAGTGGACCCTCTGGTGCTGGGAGAGGACGTGGCCGTTCTGCCACATCCACACGTCCTAGTGTACCAACTACCTCAGGTCCCAGTAGCCGCCAGAATTTACAGCGATATATGGTGGGGCCCAATGCCGTTCTAAGGATGGTAAGGCCTGAGCAGGTACAGGCATTAGTCAATTGGGTGGCCGACAGTGGATCCAGCACGTTCACATTATCTCCCACCCAGTCTTCTGCAGAAAGCGCACAGATGGCGCCTGAAAACCAACCCCATCAGTCTGTCACATCACCCCCATGCATACCAGGGAAACTGTCTCAGCCTCAAGTTATGCAGCAGTCTCTTATGCTGTTTGAAGACTCCGCTGGCAGGGTTTCCCAAGGGCATCCACCTAGCCCTTCCCCAGCGGTGAAAGACATAGAATGCACTGACGCACAACCACTTATGTTTCCTGATGATGAGGACATGGGAATACCACCTCAGCATGTCTCTGATGATGACGAAACACAGGTGCCAACTGCTGCGTCTTTCTGCAGTGTGCAGACTGAACAGGAGGTCAGGGATCAAGACTGGGTGGAAGACGATGCAGGGGACGATGAGGTCCTAGACCCCACATGGAATGAAGGTCGTGCCACTGACTTTCACAGTTCGGAGGAAGAGGCAGTGGTGAGACCGAGCCAACAGCGTAGCAAAAGAGGGAGCAGTGGGCAAAAGCAGAACACCCGCCGCCAAGAGACTCCGCCTGCTACTGACCGCCGCCATCTGGGACCGAGCACCCCAAAGGCAGCTTCAAGGAGTTCCCTGGCATGGCACTTCTTCAAACAATGTGCTGACGACAAGACCCGAGTGGTTTGCACGCTGTGCCATCAGAGCCTGAAGCGAGGCATTAACGTTCTGAACCTGAGCACAACCTGCATGACCAGGCACCTGCATGCAAAGCATGAACTGCAGTGGAGTAAACACCTTAAAACCAAGGAAGTCACTCAGGCTCCCCCTGCTACCTCTTCTGCTGCTGCCGCCTCGGCCTATTCTGCTGCTGCCGCCTCGGCCTCTTCCTCCGCCTCTGGAGGAACGTTGGCACCTGCCGCCCAGCAAACAGGGGATGTACCACCAACACCACCACCACCACCTCCGTCACCAAGCGTCTCAACCATGTCACACGCCAGCGTTCAGCTCTCCATCTCACAAACATTTGATAGAAAGCGTAAATTCCCACCTAGCCACCCTCGATCCCTGGCCCTGAATGCCAGCATTTCTAAACTACTGGCCTATGAAATGCTGTCATTTAGGCTGGTGGACACAGACAGCTTCAAACAGCTCATGTCGCTTGCTGTCCCACAGTATGTTGTTCCCAGCCGGCACTACTTCTCCAAGAGAGCCGTGCCTTCCCTGCACAACCAAGTATCCGATAAAATCAAGTGTGCACTGCGCAACGCCATCTGTAGCAAGGTCCACCTAACCACAGATACGTGGACCAGTAAGCACGGCCAGGGACGCTATATCTCCCTAACTGCACACTGGGTAAATGTAGTGGCAGCTGGGCCCCAGGCGGAGAGCTGTTTGGCGCACGTCCTGCCGCCGCCAAGGATCGCAGGGCAACATTCTTTGCCTCCTGTTGCCACCTCCTCCTTCTCGGCTTCCTCCTCCTCTTCTTCCACCTGCTCATCCAGTCAGCCACACACCTTCACCACCAACTTCAGCACAGCCCGGGGTAAACGTCAGCAGGCCATTCTGAAACTCATATGTTTGGGGGACAGGCCCCACACCGCACAGGAGTTGTGGCGGGGTATTGAACAACAGACCGACGAGTGGTTGCTGCCGGTGAGCCTCAAGCCCGGCCTGGTGGTGTGTGATAATGGGCGAAATCTCGTTGCAGCTCTGGGACTAGCCAATTTGACGCACATCCCTTGCTTGGCGCATGTGCTGAATTTGGTGGTGCAGAAGTTCATTCACAACTACCCCGACATGTCAGAGCTGCTGCATAAAGTGCGGGCCGTCTGTTCGCGCTTCCGGCGTTCACATCCTGCCGCTGCTCGCCTGTCTGCGCTACAGCGTAACTTCGGCCTTCCCGCTCACCGCCTCATATGCGACGTGCCCACCAGGTGGAACTCCACCTTGCACATGCTGGACAGACTGTGCGAGCAGCAGCAGGCCATAGTGGAGTTTCAGCTGCAGCACGCACGGGTCAGTCGCACTACAGAACAGCACCACTTCACCACCAATGACTGGGCCTCCATGCGAGACCTGTGTGCCCTGTTGCGCTGTTTCGAGTACTCCACCAACATGGCCAGTGGCGATGACACCGTTATCAGCGTTACAATACCACTTCTATGTCTCCTTGAGAAAACACTTAGGGCGATGATGGAACAGGAGGTGGCCCAGGAGGAGGAGGAGGAGGATGAGGAAGAGGGGTCATTTTTAGCACTTTCAGGCCAGTCTCTTCGAAGTGACTCAGAGGGAGGTTTTTTGCAACAGCAGAGGCCAGGTACAAATGTGGCCAGCCAGGGCCCACTACTGGAGGACGAGGAGGACGAGGATGAGGAGGAGGTGGAGGAGGATGAGGATGAAGCATGGTCACAGCGGGGTGGCACCCAACGCAGCTCGGGTCCATCACTGGTGCGTGGCTGGGGGGAAAGGCAGGACGATGACGATACGCCTCCCACAGAGGACAGCTTGTCCTTACCCCTGGGCAGCCTGGCACACATGAGCGACTACATGCTGCAGTGCCTGCGCAACGACAGCAGAGTTGCCCACATTTTAACCTGTGCGGACTACTGGGTTGCCACCCTGCTGGATCCACGCTACAAAGACAATGTGCCCACCTTACTTCCTGCACTGGAGCGTGATAGGAAGATGCGCGAGTACAAGCGCACGTTGGTAGACGCGCTACTGAGAGCATTCCCAAATGTCACAGGGGAACAAGTGGAAGCCCAAGGCCAAGGCAGAGGAGGAGCAAGAGGTCGCCAAGGCAGCTGTGTCACGGCCAGCTCCTCTGAGGGCAGGGTTAGCATGGCAGAGATGTGGAAAACTTTTGTCAACACGCCACAGCTAACTGCACCACCACCTGATACGCAACGTGTTAGCAGGAGGCAACATTTCACTAACATGGTGGAACAGTACGTGTGCACACCCCTCCACGTACTGACTGATGGTTCGGCCCCATTCAACTTCTGGGTCTCTAAATTGTCCACGTGGCCAGAGCTAGCCTTTTATGCCTTGGAGGTGCTGGCCTGCCCGGCAGCCAGCGTTTTGTCTGAACGTGTATTCAGCACGGCAGGGGGCGTCATTACAGACAAACGCAGCCGCCTGTCTACAGCCAATGTGGACAAGCTGACGTTCATAAAAATGAACCAGGCATGGATCCCACAGGACCTGTCCGTCCCTTGTCCAGATTAGACATTAACTACCTCCCCATAACCATATATTATTGGACTCCAGGGCACTTCCTCATTCAATCCTATTTTTATTTTCATTTTACCATTATATTGCGATGCTACCCAAAGTTGAATGAACCTCTCCTCTGCCTGTGTGCTAGGCCTAAATATATGCCAATGGACTGTTGCAGTGGTGGCTGACATGAAGCCTGATTCTCTGCTATGACATGCAGACTAATTCTCTGCTGACATGAAGCCAGATTGTCTGTTACGGGACCTCTCTCCTCTGCCTGGGTGCTGGGCCTAAATTTATGACAATGGACTGTTGCAGTGGTGGCTGACGTGAAGCCTGATTCTCTGCTATGACATGCAGACTGATTCTCTGCTGACATGAAGCCAGATCGTCTGTTACGGGACCTCTCTGCTCTGCCTGTGTGCTAGGCCTAAATATATGCCAATGGACTGTTGCAGTGGTGGGTGACGTGAAGCCTCATTCTCTGCTATGACATGCAGACTGATTCTCTGCTGACATGAAGCCAGATTGTCTGTTACGGGACCTCTCTGCTCTGCCTGTGTGCTAGGCCTAAATATATGCCAATGGACTGTTGCAGTGGTGGGTGACGTGAAGCCTCATTCTCTGCTATGACATGCAGACTGATTCTCTGCTGTCATGAAGCCAGATTGTCTGTTACGGGACCTCTCTGCTCTGCCTGTGTGCTAGGCCTAAATATATGCCAATGGACTGTTGCAGTGGTGGGTGACGTGAAGCCTCATTCTCTGCTATGACATGCAGACTGATTCTCTGCTGACATGAAGCCAGATTGTCTGTTACGGGACCTCTCTGCTCTGCCTGTGTGCTAGGCCTAAATATATGCCAATGGACTGTTGCAGTGGTGGGTGACGTGAAGCCTCATTCTCTGCTATGACATGCAGACTGATTCTCTGCTGTCATGAAGCCAGATTGTCTGTTACGGGACCTCTCTGCTCTGCCTGTGTGCTAGGCCTAAATATATGCCAATGGACTGTTGCAGTGGTGGGTGACGTGAAGCCTCATTCTCTGCTATGACATGCAGACTAATTCTCTGCTGACATGAAGACAGATTCTCTGTTACGGGACCTCTCTCCTCTGCCTGTGTGTGTGCTGGGCCTAAATATATGCCAATGGACTGTTGCAGTGGTGGCTGACGTGAAGCCTCATTCTCTGCTATGACATGCAGACTGATTCTCTGCTGACATGAAGCCAGATTCTCTGTTACGGGACCTCTCTCCTCTGCCTGTGTGTGTGCTGGGCCTAAATATATGCCAATGGACTGTTGCAGTGGTGGCTGACGTGAAGCCTCATTCTCTGCTATGACATGCAGACTGATTCTCTGCTGACATGAAGCCAGATTCTCTGTTACGGGACCTCTCTCCTCTGCCTGTGTGTGTGCTGGGCCTAAATATATGCCAATGGACTGTTGCAGTGGTGGCTGACGTGAAGCCTCATTCTCTGCTATGACATGCAGACTGATTCTCTGCTGACATGAAGCCAGATTCTCTGTTACGGGACCTCTCTCCTCTGCCTGTGTGTGTGCTGGGCCTAAATATATGCCAATGGACTGTTGCAGTGGTGGCTGACGTGAAGCCTCATTCTCTGCTATGACATGCAGACTGATTCTCTGCTGACATGAAGCCAGATTCTCTGTTACGGGACCTCTCTCCTCTGCCTGTGTGCTAGGCCTAAATATATGCCAATGGACTGTTGCAGTGGTGGCTGACGTGAAGCCTCATTCTCTGCTATGACATGCAGACTAATTCTCTGCTGACATGAAGACAGATTCTCTGTTACGGGACCTCTCTCCTCTGCCTGGGTGCCGGGGCCTAAATATCTGAGAATGGACTGTTCCAGTGGTGGGTGACGGGAAGCCAGATTCTCTGCTATGGAACCTCTCTCCAATTGATTTTGGTTAATTTTTATTTATTTAATTTTTATTTTAATTAATTTCCCTATCCACATTTGTTTGCAGGGGATTTACCTACATGTTGCTGCCTTTTGCAGCCCTCTAGCCCTTTCCTGGGCTGTTTTACAGCCGTTTTAGTGCCGAAAAGTTCGGGTCCCCATTGACTTCAATGGGGTTCGGGTTCGGGACGAAGTTCGGATCGGGTTCGGATCCCGAACCCGAACATTTCCGGGATGTTCGGCCGAACTTCTCGAACCCGAACATCCAGGTGTTCGCTCAACTCTAGTGCTGACTTCTTCCTCAGTGGTGACCTGGCTCCCCCTAAACCACCTTTTTTATACCATCTTTGTTAATTGGTTCCAGATGTCCCAAAGATCAGTCCTGGATCACAATCCAGGTACCATAGTGGCAAAATCTGGTCTGGATTATTACAATGTGCTATACTTCAATGATAAAATTGAATATTTTAATGATAAAGTAAATTCAATCAGAGATATAGCTCCCACATTTCTTCCATAAGTATAATACATCGAAATCTTGCTATTTTTGAAAAAAACGCATATGCGGTAATGATGCGGTTTCCATGCGTTGTCAGAACTATTGAGTATGAATAAAGTCCATAATTATAAGGCCTATATAAGTGTATGGACATGAGCCTAAGGGACAACCATTTTGTCTTATTTTAAGGCAGAGTGAATTCAGGATTTTTTTTTTTACTCTGAAATTGCTAACCTAAGGTTTACGATATATACCAAAGTGTTTACCTAAGTCTGTTTTGTGAGAAGGAGATGTCCCAAGGTCTAATGAAATGTGATGGCCTAGATAAGACAATGTATTTGAATTCTGATGATTTTAGTAAATAGAAAGACTCTAATCTTTCTTTGTGATTTTTATATTAATCAATATAGGAGTAGATTGATTTTATATAATCAATTTTAATAGGTGTGCTGAATATATATCTGTTCACATCTGGTCCCATCTTGGTGAGTGCTTGATCATAGGTGTCTAGCCATGGCTATGTGCTGCCAATGTTAAGCTATTTTGCCTAGTCTATTTTCGCTGATTTACTGGTACACTGTTTACATTTAGCATGATCTATGTCCTTTGTACCATATATCATGCACTATAGCCATGGCTGTTTGACCATTTTTTGATCTTCACTCACCTTCTACCATCATTTACTTACCTGGTCTGCATCTATGGGTTGGTCATTGTACCATTTATCAGCAATTGTTTTTTCCCATATCTGCAGTAACCTTATTGATAGACTATAATATGTTGTGACCAGTGTGTCCATCCAGGATGGCGCTCGTTTTCTTTTTCCCTGCTCCCTTACCTTATTCTTGGCATTTACTATGTGTATTTTTATCATGAATTTAATAAAAGCGTATATTTTTCTAACCAATGGTACTCTAAGCTCTTTTCTCTTGTTTTCTGCCGTCATGCTCGGAGCTTGTACCGAGTCATTTCTCTTTAGGTGTCCCCCTTTATCTGTTTATTTCACGGGCATTGTCCCTGTTATATATATTGGGGGATCTCTGGGGTCTTCTTCTCTTTCTGTGCTGAATATATAGTATATATATAAGAGTATAGTCCTCATAGATATATTCAATTGTAAGATTAGAAATGAGGTATAAACTCCTCTGTCATGTTTAGAATCTGTCTCAGTGGAACACACAAATTAATTATTTCTTTCCTGGAATGGGAAAATGTGGACACAGGTGATCATGAACAAACCCTGTCTCATCCAAGAACAATGAATTGAGATAGCCATATTTATTTTGATTTAATCAAGTCTGGTCAAAAGACTTAAGGATACACAAGTTAGTTGACCAAGTATAAAACTCATTGTCTCTTTAAGATCTTCTCAAGGTTTGTCTGAAACCTTAGATTACATGTTAGTGCTACTATATGAATAAGAGAAATAAATGAATGCTTCGATTTTTTTTTGTATGGAATACTAGTGCCATCTAGTGTTAGGGTAACAAAGATCTAGGGTATATTTTTCCCTAGAGGATGGTTCTATTAATTATAAAGTGAGGTCACTAGTTAATGATAAAACTTGGCCAAGCCCTTTCTAAGATAGGATAAAAAGATGGTATGGGCTGACAGAAGGGATCGATCTGACTCTCTCTCTGAACATCATCTTGACCATCTTGCCAGTCATTGGAGGCAGCCATCTTAGAACCATTGAAACTGATTTCTGCTAGCTGACATTTTGGTATAGTATAGCCTTACCTATATTTTATAGGATAATTAATTAATATAATACATATCTATAGATATATTCAATTAACCATACTTTGTGTATAGTATCTGTTTTGGAATAAGATTGGGGTGTACCTGCAGCATCATCCTGAAAATTAATCCAATACAGGGAGATTAAAAATATACTAGTGAAAACACGGTATTATCTCCAAGGAACTGAATTCAGTTCTAGACCAGTATGGTTGATAATATATATATATTTATATAGATAAAAGATAAACCAGATTTGGGTTTAATTGGACATTTGTCGGCTGAGAGAAATCAAGTATTAAATTGACTTTTAATATAAGTGAGGGGTATTATTATAAGAAGGCATAATTGTGTATATATATATATGTTCTCAATTATTTTTGTCTTTACCACTATTTTGCATATCATTGATTGAATTTTATTACCGCCAATTTTATTATATATATTATTTTGCACTATAAATTGTATTAATAAATTACATATATATTTTGTCTATAACTGGGTTTTGTCTTCAATTCAACGCAGATCACGAGCTTGTTTTAGCTTGATATTTATGATAATAAGTTAAAATCTCCTTTATTACCGATTTTAATTTATTCACATAAATCATATAGACTGTCAATCGGAGACAGCATAAATATTCCGACAGCGTTTTTTTAGAGTCGATGCGTTTTTTTTCAGAAAAGCTGCTGAAATTACATCCTTAATCATTTGCATGAGGGATTTGGTGTTATTTGCTTCCTTTCTCTCGTTATGCACAATAACATGAATTAAAATGTATAAATGAATATAAAAATATTTAATTGGTAAAAAATATAATAAATAAATGCACCTTCGCATATTTTTTACATCCAAAAGTAGATGAATCAAACTGACTCAGTCCAACATGGAGGACTGTTGTCAGATTGGATGAACATGAGATTGTGGCTGAATAGGCGGTGGGTGCCGTCCACCAAGACACGGTCCGATGTACGTAATTAATATACCATCTGACCATGTGTCGGTGGAAGGCAACCACCCCAGGTTTTAATCTGCTACAAGAAGCCAAAGATTTCTAACTCTGCATTTAATCCATGTGGTATAAGGGTGTCCAGTTCAAAAATCCATCTTGATTCTATTCTGGACATTTTCTCCACATGGTTACCTCCTCTCCAATCCACTTCCACTTTCTCTATCGCTGCAAAACATAGATCTGTTTGTTGACCGTGATGTTCTTTAAAATGTTTTGACAGTGGGTGGTCCATGTGGCCTTTCCTGATATTATTGAGATGTTCTGCAATCCTTTTTTTTAATGTTCTTTTTGTTCTTCCCACATAGATTTTGTTGCATGGACAACTTATTGTGTAAATAACACTAGTAGTGTTACAAGTGAGGTATTCTTTTATTTTATGTCTGAGTTGGTTAGGATTGCAGAACATCTCAATAATATCAGGAAAGGCCACATGGACCACCCACTGTCAAAACATTTTAAAGAACATCACGGTCAACAAACAGATCTATGTTTTGCAGCGATAGAGAAAGTGGAAGTGGATTGGAGAGGAGGTAACCATGTGGAGAAAATGTCCAGAATATAATCAAGATGGATTTTTGAACTGGACACCCTTATACCACATGGATTAAATGCAGAGTTAGAAATCTTTGGCTTCTTGTAGCAGATTAAAACCTGGGGTGGTTGCCTTTCACCGACACATGGTCAGATGGTATATTAATTACGTACATCGGACCGTGTCTTGGTGGACGGCACCCACCGCCTATTCAGCCACAATCTCATGTTCATCCAATCTGACAACAGTCCTCCATGTTGGACTGAGTCAGTTTGATTCATCTACTTTTGGATGTAAAAAATATGCGAAGGTGCATTTATTTATTATATTTTTTACCAATTAAATATTTTTATATTCATTTATACATTTTAATTCATGTTATTGTGCATAACGAGAGAAAGGAAGCAAATAACACCAAATCCCTCATGCAAATGATTAAGGATGTAATTTCAGCAGCTTTTCTGAAAAAAACGCATCAACTCTAAAAAAACGCATGGAAACCGCATCATTACCGCATATGCGTTTTTTTCAAAAATAGCAAGATTTCGATGTATTATACTTATGGAAGAAATGTGGGAGCTATATCTCTGATTGAATTTACTTTATCATTAAAATATTCAATTTTATCATTGAAGTATAGCACATTGTAATAATCCAGACCAGATTTTGCCACTATGGTACCTGGATTGTGATCCAGGACTGATCTTTGGGACATCTGGAACCAATTAACAAAGATGGTATAAAAAAGGTGGTTTAGGGGGAGCCAGGTCACCACTGAGGAAGAAGTCAGCACCCCTTGGGACTTCGAAACGCGTCTGGGAGGAACCTGGACCCCACATTACCACCATTTTTGGCGTACGCAAGGAGATCTACAGCTACACCTCCCTTACCAACAACCTCCTAAGTGATCAACTCGTCCTACATCAAGCTCGAAAACTCCTCGGAGTGATACACTCTGATTTACAAGCAAGGAGAAATCGAATATTTGGGACGCTGAGGAAACGGTGACTGAACAAACCGTATTGAGAAGTGGAGGTAAGGGATTTAAATAGCTTGAAAAAAGGTGGGACGCCACCTAGAGCTAACAACTTCTGAACTCTAATCCGATAAGTTCCATGAACTGTGATATATGCATATTCGGAATAACTTCTACTATTAAATCCGAAAATCCTGCGACTGCACTACATTAATGATAATCGGTGATTATTTTATACCGAATGAATGGTGACATTCGATCAATTTCTCATTGAAAATTATTGAGCAATAGCACATTCAGTGCTCTAGTGCTGAGAATTTAACTCTCTGGATCCATTTAATCAGATTACAGACAAGTACCCATTTGCTGTCTGATGTGTGTTTATATACACTATAAGTGATTTTTATATTGTCAATTGTGACTTTTATTATTATGTTATTTAATTTCTGTACAAATTACGTACTTTGTATGACATTTTAAGTATTTTATTGCATCAATAAAGCGACTTGTTTTAAGCAAAATTCCCAGATATTGAGTGCCATATCTCCAATATTATTTGAAATCCTTTACTTTCTGGTGTTTGGAGTTCACACCTAGATATTGAGCACCTCTCCATCCTACGGAGTAGTAGAGCCACTCCATTTTTGTAAAAAATTTTTAGTCTCTTATCATCCTATCTTTTATCACCCATATAGTAGCTAAGATAGTGGTCGCTGCATTTTAGGTTGTTATGTCTTTATAACTACATGACCCTCTGTCTATTTACTACTTAACCCATGAGATGGATCCCATGAAGGTAATGGGACACCTATATGATCATTATGCGGGAACCCACAGTGCTGGGAGGAGGGGGGAGCGATCTCCTGAGACAATGGTATGTCTTCCTTCTCTTTTCCTTTACCTACTCCCTCCCTCCTCCTGGTCTAGCCCTTTAAGCTGTGCTGTGAGTGCTCGTACAGGCTTTCTGTACCTCACAGTTTCTCCCCCTCCCTCTTTACTACACTGTCGTTTCATTTATTCTCTCTCACTCCTTCTCCCCCCCACTCTCTGTCCTGCCCTGCCCCCGCCTCCCTGTCCCCGCTTCCTCACCCTACCTTGTAGGAGGCTCTCCTATGAGTATTAACAAGCTCAAATTTGTTCTCTTATTTCCTGTATATAGTTTGTTCGGATGGGTCCTGTGTCCATATGTAATTGCCTTACTGGGATGTGTATCTTTGCTTTGCCATGCAACCACCCATAACTTATGGATCCTTTAAAGGTAACGTCACTTAATGTAAATGGGCTTAATGTCCCTCAAAAGAGAAGTCAGGTCTTCCACATGCTTAGGAGAGAGAGGGCAGACCTTCTGTTCCTACAGGAGACGCACTTCAGGAACAACCATATCCCACAACTTTTCACCAAACACTATACAAAATGGTTCCATAGTTCCTACTCATCAGCCTCTAGAGGTGTTTCCATAGGATTCAGAGCTAACACCCCCTTTCAGCTTCATGCGCAATACATCAACCCTGAAAGTAGATACCTCTTCTTAAAAGGCACTTTATATGGTAGCAAGGTGACCTTGGCTAATGTGTATGCCCCTAATACGGGACAAATACCTTGGCTAATTAAGATATTAAGCTCGCTACGTGATTTCAGAGAAGGGTTACTGATACTAGGAGGAGATCTAAACCTGACTCTTGATCATCCTATGGACTCTACCTCAAAGGTACCTAAACACTCTACTGTACAACTCCGTTCACTACATAAAGCATTAGCTGCACACCAAATTACGGACACTTGGAGACTGTCTCATCCTAGCGACAGGGACTATACGTTCTTCTCAGCTGTACATAGATCCTACCAGAGGTTGGACTATCTTTTTGTCTCTAACCATGTACTAGATAAGATCGAGTCCTCCACCATAGGACAGATCACTGTCTCAGATCACGCTCCTGTCTCTCTAGTGATACGGTTGAAAGGACTACCTCCTAAAGATTGGTCCTGGAGACTGAACGAAACCCTGTTAGAAAACGAAAACGATAGGCGCAAGCTGGAAGAGAAGCTTAAGACCTTTTTTGAACTTAACAGTTCTCCCACTATTGATATGGCTATGATATGGGAAGCCCACAAGGCTTATATTAGGGGTGAACTCATTTCCCTGGGAACCTGGGTACGAAAGCAAAGAGCACTTAAGATTGATTCAATTCTAGCACAAATTTCGGCCCTAGAAAATGTCAACAAGAAAAACCCCTCAGAAACCCACTATAATGACATTATTAAGCTGAGATGCCAACTGAAAGATCTGTTAAACATTAAATCGGCCAAAGCCCTCAGATCAGTTAAATATAAGTTTTATGTTCACGGTGACAGAGGTTCTAAACTACTTACTCAGATGATCAAGGGTCAAAGAGACAAAGCTTTCATTGCTAGTATTAAATCCGAGAAGGGCCCTCAACTAACTAACACTCCTGCCATAGCGGAAGAGTTTGCTAGGTTCTATTCAGACCTATACAACCTAAATTCCGATGACCCGAACCGTATACTGCGCAAAATGGACTCTTTCCTAGAAGAAATAAAGCTCCCTAGCGACTGAGGAAAAAAATATGTTGCTTTCCCCAGTGACAGTAAAAGAAATACTGGATATTTTAGCGAGCATCCCCTCAGGGAAATGCCCTGGACCTGACGGCCTACCCATGGTTTATTATAAAAAAAATTAAAAGCACTCTTGCCCCTAAACTAGTAAATTTATGCAATTCCCTCCTAAACGGAAAATCCCTCCCTCCTCAATCTTTAATCACTCACATAACAGTTATTCCCAAAGAAGGAAAAGAACCCACCAAGTGTAGTAGCTACAGACCAATATCCCTGCTCAACGTTGACGTTAAAATATGGGCTAAGCTTCTAAGTCACAGATTGGCTAAGCTACTTCCTAAACTCATAGGCGAGGAGCAAGTGGGGAAGGCAAACATAACGTGAGTAGGGTCCTACATGCCATTTATTATGCTAAACATCACAACGTCCCATTGACCCTGTTAGGTACAGATGCTGAAAAAGCGTTTGACAGGGTCAATTGGGCTTACATGGAACGAACGCTACGTCACTTTGACTTCCCGCCCCTGTTCATATCAGCCTTTTTCTCACTATACTCACACCCCTCAGCAAGAGTTTTGGTGAATGGTACATTATCCCCCCATTTAAAATCTCCAATGGGACGAGACAGGGCTGCCCTCTCTCACCAGCATTATTTATATTAACCCTGGAACTGCTACTCTGTTCTCCTATGGACTCTACCTCAAAGGTACCTAAACACTCTACTGTACAACTCCGTTCACTACATAAAGCATTAGCTGCACACCAAATTACGGACACTTGGAGACTGTCTCATCCTAGCGACAGGGACTATACGTTCTTCTCAGCTGTACATAGATCCTACCAGAGGTTGGACTATCTTTTTGTCTCTAACCATGTACTAGATAAGATCGAGTCCTCCACCATAGGACAGATCACTGTCTCAGATCACGCTCCTGTCTCTCTAGTGATACGGTTGAAAGGACTACCTCCTAAAGATTGGTCCTGGAGACTGAACGAAACCCTGTTAGAAAACGAAAACGATAGGCGCAAGCTGGAAGAGAAGCTTAAGACCTTTTTTGAACTTAACAGTTCTCCCACTATTGATATGGCTATGATATGGGAAGCCCACAAGGCTTATATTAGGGGTGAACTCATTTCCCTGGGAACCTGGGTACGAAAGCAAAGAGCACTTAAGATTGATTCAATTCTAGCACAAATTTCGGCCCTAGAAAATGTCAACAAGAAAAACCCCTCAGAAACCCACTATAATGACATTATTAAGCTGAGATGCCAACTGAAAGATCTGTTAAACATTAAATCGGCCAAAGCCCTCAGATCAGTTAAATATAAGTTTTATGTTCACGGTGACAGAGGTTCTAAACTACTTACTCAGATGATCAAGGGTCAAAGAGACAAAGCTTTCATTGCTAGTATTAAATCCGAGAAGGGCCCTCAACTAACTAACACTCCTGCCATAGCGGAAGAGTTTGCTAGGTTCTATTCAGACCTATACAACCTAAATTCCGATGACCCGAACCGTATACTGCGCAAAATGGACTCTTTCCTAGAAGAAATAAAGCTCCCTAGCGACTGAGGAAAAAAATATGTTGCTTTCCCCAGTGACAGTAAAAGAAATACTGGATATTTTAGCGAGCATCCCCTCAGGGAAATGCCCTGGACCTGACGGCCTACCCATGGTTTATTATAAAAAAAATTAAAAGCACTCTTGCCCCTAAACTAGTAAATTTATGCAATTCCCTCCTAAACGGAAAATCCCTCCCTCCTCAATCTTTAATCACTCACATAACAGTTATTCCCAAAGAAGGAAAAGAACCCACCAAGTGTAGTAGCTACAGACCAATATCCCTGCTCAACGTTGACGTTAAAATATGGGCTAAGCTTCTAAGTCACAGATTGGCTAAGCTACTTCCTAAACTCATAGGCGAGGAGCAAGTGGGGAAGGCAAACATAACGTGAGTAGGGTCCTACATGCCATTTATTATGCTAAACATCACAACGTCCCATTGACCCTGTTAGGTACAGATGCTGAAAAAGCGTTTGACAGGGTCAATTGGGCTTACATGGAACGAACGCTACGTCACTTTGACTTCCCGCCCCTGTTCATATCAGCCTTTTTCTCACTATACTCACACCCCTCAGCAAGAGTTTTGGTGAATGGTACATTATCCCCCCATTTAAAATCTCCAATGGGACGAGACAGGGCTGCCCTCTCTCACCAGCATTATTTATATTAACCCTGGAACTGCTACTCTGTAAATTAAGGACTTCGGAGTCCATAAGAGGGTTGCAGGTAGGAGGCAGAACTCACTCATTAGCAGCTTTTGTGGATGACCTGCTTCTTCTCTTAACAAATCCTAGGGTGGCAATTCCTGAAGTAATTAGGATATTCTCAGAGTTTGGAGAAATCTCCAATTTCAAAGTCAACTATGACAAATCTGAGATACTAAACATTACGGCCCCGCAGACACACATTTCGAGGGTCAAAACAAGTACCTCCTTCCAATGGCCAAAAGATGCTATTAAACACCTGGATATAATGATCCCGGCAAATCCCTCCCATTTATTTAGACTCAACTACACACCCCTATTTAGCAAAATTAAATCCTACCTGGCATCCATTAAACTCCCCTTCCTCTCGTGGTTGGGTAGGAAAAACTTGGTGTCCACATATGCCTTACCACAAATTCTATACACCCTGAGATGTCTACCTATACCGCTGTTGAATAAATTTATGTCTGAATTCCGTGCCTTATTTAGCAAGTTTATATGGTCCAACAAAAGACCTCGACTGGCCCACTCTCTCCTTATTAGAAAACGTAACAAAGGTGGTCTATCCCTACCAGACTTAAAAACATACCTCCATGCTATTCAGCTGTAAAGGTGGGTTGAACTGGCCAGGCCACATAACAAAGCCTTACATGTTGACCTTGAGAAAGCTCTTCTGGGTGACATAGCCCTACATCGACTATGGGTTCACACACCGGCTAAAAAAGATAAAGCCTCTCTTAGCGCCCTAACTCGTTGTATGTTCCAAGTTTGTGGTAAGACCAAGGCTCTATCAATGTCCTCCAACAAACTTTCACCTATAGCTCCTCTATCCGCCCTTCCGTTTTTCCTTAATAAGGAGAAGAGAGACTTTCATAGAGCTTGGTTACATCTAGATGAACTCAAGATTTCTGACCTGACCGGGACCAGAGTCCTTTCGGAATTTCTAACTAAAGCCCAGACCCTAGTACCTAAACATTTGTTGTCTAGACTGGTAGAACTAGATCTCGAATTATGCTGCAAAAAATACAAGAAATTGAGTGAAAACTCGATCAAAGACCCTACTTGGCTTGAAAACTACACCATGTTGCCGGCCTCCCCCCCCACCCCCCCCCCCCCCCCCCCTAAAACCCTTTCAAAGATATATTCTCAACTGTTGCTTGATCTGTCTATAGAGAGACCTTTTTATTTAAGAGCGTGGGAAGGGGAGCTTCAGATTACCCTCTCTGATGAAGATGTTGGGACGATCCTGAAAAACTCACATGGTTTTTCAAGATGTGTTCGCATTCAAGAGAACTCCTTCAAAATTATATCTAGGTGGTACAAGACCCCTGTTTTTCTGCATAGAGCCCATCTCTCTCCATCAGACAGGTGCTGGAGCTGCTTAGAGGATAAAGGCTCCATATCCCACATTTGGTGGTCCTGTAGAAAAATCTCAGACTTCTGGTCTGAAATAGAACGAACCATCAACACAGTCTGCGGATCTAAGATCTCATTAACTCCTGCTCTTGTCTTGCTTTGGCTTCCTCAGGGTGAACTTCGTCCCTCCCCTAGTAGTTTAGCCACACACATGATAGCTGCAGCTAAATATATTATCCCCACCAAATGGCGGAACTCAGATCCTCCTACCATAAAAGAATGGGTGGAGAAAACCCATCAAATTTGCCTTATGGAAGAAATGGTAATTAGGCTCTTCATACTAACACCGAGGAATCTATCTACTTGCCCTCTTCTACGCTTTTGCTTGGCCTGACCTCAATAGGCCATGTTAGAATGGGACCCCAGATTCCCTCTTCACAGGCCAGATATTTGACTCCCATTTACTAGAACATGTACAATCTACCCAGTGTTACCCTAACATATAGTAGGTTGCTCTCATCCCTCACCCACTTCGATAGATGCATATCACATGCGTTCCCAGATTTTCAGATATCCCAAAGGACACATCCGACTATTGATGTATGTTATTGTTGTTTGTTACTGTTTTTAACAGTTCTATCAAATATCAGGTACTAGGCACATAATGCATTAATATATCATTGGTCCAATGCTTGGATATTGGCTTACATGTTACTCTTTCTAAACTGACAGGTTGTTATGCTTCGCTTACGTGCCTATATAGTCTAAACTGTCTTGCACCTTTGATATATGATTTATGCCTACTTGTGTGGGGATTGTCCGCCCAAGTGGTACATCTGCTTTGTATAAGCCTTAATTTATATTGACGCTGAACATGTCATGTTATTTTGTCTATATAATGAAAACTCTTCATAAATAAAGAATTTACAAAAAAAAAGATGAACATACTTCTGGCCAAGTTGCTGGTACTACTGTCTCTCCCTTTCCAGGTGGTTAACTCTGCACCTTTCAGAGAACTGATGGCTTGTGCTGAGCCAAGGTGGAGAGTCCCAAGCCATCATTACTTCTCCAAAATGGCTTTACCAGTACTGCCCATGTAAGTTGAGCAGAAAGTGGGGCAGTTCTCGAGCCTGTCAGTGTATGGTACAGTTCACAGCAGCACCAAAGAGTGGAGCTGTAACTATGGTCAAGGACAATTTCTGCGGCCCACTGGGTAAATGTGGTTTCTGCCTATGCACACCAGCAACTTGGCCAGGTGATGGCAATGCTGCCTCCAAATTTTTAAGTCTATTCCCGCGCTGTTTCCTGAGTCAATGTCCTCCTCTGTCACCAATAACGGGAAGAACATCATGCTGGTGCTGCATCAAGGAGGGCTGCCCTGCATCACGCACATCTTTAATCTGGTTATAAAGCAGTTCCTGAAGTGTTCCAACCAACTGCAAGACACCTTGATAATGGACAGGAAACTGTGCACAGGAAAAGGAAGAGCAGGGGGAGCCGGAGGGTGATGAGGAAGACCAGGCAGATGACCCCGACAAATGACACGTGACATAATGCTGGCAGTTGTAGTTCGACAGTGCGGCTCTGATCCCCTCAGTGAGTATTGAGGAGATCGGGGCCGCGCTGCTGTCTTTCTGTGCCCCGATCTCACCCACCCTTCAGGATGACCGAGAGGGAGAAATAAATATTCAATGCCCCCTCCACACACACACACAATTCATCAGGATGGCTTAGAGGTTTAGTAAATTGTCTGCTGTAACATAGAGCTGACAATCTACTGTAACGGCCAAAATCAGTTGATGTCGGCCGTTTAACCCCTTCCATGTCGCGGTCCGTAGGGACTGCTATATGGAAGGGGTTAACATGGTAGGAAGCCCCGCCTTCTGGTGCTGCGCTGTTATGGCAGCGTCCGGATTATTCAAAACAGAGCGAGGGAGCTCTCTCCTTCCCCCCTCCCATCAGACGCTGCTCTGCTGTGGCAGCGTCTGAAGGTTACCATGGCAACTGTATGCCATACACAGGCATTCAGGCTTGCCATGGTATGTAAGCCTCACAGTGTCCTGCCAGATACAGCAGCACTGCAGTACACTATTCAGTGACACTGAAGTGTATTGTAGAACCATCAGACCCACTGTATTTTCAAGAACAAAGTGGGTCTGAGTCAAAAAAGTTTAAAAAAATTTAAATAAAATAAAAATAGAAAAAAAGCTAACATTTTCCAATATATGCACATTTATAATTGGTTAAAAATTAAGATACCCTAAGCATGCTTGATATCGCCGCATCGTATAAACCAGCTCTATAAAAATATCACCTGACCCAACCCCTCATGTGAATACCGTTAAAATAAATAAATAAAAATGGTGCCAAAATTGCAAATTTTTGGGTCACCTTGCCCCAAAAAGTGTAATAATGAATGATCAAAAAAATCATACCACAGTGCCCGCCCCTTTAACAGTGACCTCCACATTCCTTGCCTCTTTAACAGTGACCTCCACAGTGACCTCCCCTTTAACAGTGACCTTCACAGTGCCCGCCCCTTTAATAATAGTGACCTCCACAGCACCTGCCCCTTTAACAGTGACCACAGCCCTCCTTAGCACCCCACATCTTCTTTTACTTAAAATTGGATCCCCAATTATTTTACTACGCAATCTTGACCCACCAAAACTTTGCAATGGCACAAGGCTTTGTGTTAAGAAGCTACTGGCCAATGTAATTGAAGCCACTATCTTAACAGGAAAAGAAGCGGGTGAAACTGTTATTTTATCCCACTCATTCCAACAGATCTCCCTTTTCAGTTTAAGAGATTGCAAATTCCAGTTAGACTTGCGTTCTCAATCACAATCAACAAGTCACAGGGACAGACTATTACATACTGTGGAGTGGATTTGCAATCATCCTGTTTCTCCCACAGAAAACTTTATGTTGATTGCTCGAGGGTGGGTTCATCCAAGAATTTATTTATTCTAGCTCCTGGAGGTGAAACTAAAAATGTTGTTTGCAAGCAAGTTGTGTGTTAAAGTAAGATTATATTCATTTTGTCAAAAATGTCACATTACAATTTGTATATATTGTACTTATACTATTTAAAACCTATAAAAATGTTTTATTTCATTTACCATTACATCTTCATTTGATTCCTATTCATGTATAATATAAAATTGCAATAAATAAATACCCAAGCAACACCGGGTCATCAGTTAGTTCAACATAAAATTATGAGAGCTTAACCTTTGCAAAGATGAATCAGGTGTGGATAAGGCTATTTTCACACTAGCGGCAGGACGGATCCGACAGACTGTTTACCCTGTCGGATCCGTCCTGCCGCTATTCGCCGTGCCGCCGGACCACCGCTCTGTCCCCATTGACTATAATGGGGATGGGGCGGAGCTCCGCACAGCGCAAGGCCGCCGGACTAAAAGTACTGCATGTCCGCCTTTCACCGCGAACTGCCGTGCTGCGCCGGAGCTCCGCCCCTGTCCCCATTATAGTCAATGGGGACAGAGCGGCGGTCCGGCAGCATGGCGAAATAGCGGCAGGACGGATCCGACAGGGTGAACAGCCTGTCGGATCTGTCCTGCCGCTAGTGTGAAATTAGCCTAAGCCAGGATTTCTACACACAAGATCCTGATGCATCAGACTAGATCATTCAGTGTGTCACACCAAAATATTGTGAAAAATGGCCCAGTAACTTTGGCCACATTCTTCTGCCACTATTCTGATACTTCCACATGCCTGATGCCACACACCTGCTGTCACTGCTGCAATCTTCACCTACTTCCACTTTCTTGTGCTTTTACTGCCACTGCTGTTGCTCCCCACCTTTTTACTCTGTGACCGGTCTATGTTGACTCTTCATGCTGTTGTCACACTTACGACTTTGTGACGAGCACTATGTTGTCTTATCATGCTGTTGTCACCCTCTATAATCTGTGAAGGGGCCAATAGTGTCCCTTTTTGGCTATATTGACATCACCCTTTATTTTACCCTTCTGATCTGTGAGAAGAACCAAGAAATGAAAAACACAATGGATCTTGGCTTTGGAGCATCCATAAGACCTCTGTACACTGTCAATATTTTGCATCAGGATTTGCTCATGATTTAAAAGCCAAAAGCAGGAGTTGGTACAAATACATGCAAATATTCTAACGTGTCATCTTTGTTTTTGTTTTTTGTCTTACCAATACTGATGGAATACTGATGCAAAAAACTGACTAGATATAACCATGTGAGAGAGAGGTTGTTAAAGTCTAGCATGCAGGACATCTTTTCCATCTAAATACAACCAATTTCAGAGGTAAATAGCCAAAACTCATGCAAATTGAGCATGAGGCCTCCTTCCCTTATCGGGGGCACATGGTGTTTAAATACCCTAAAAAGCCACTATGTTCTCCCTCTCTGCTGATAAAGATTGACTTTTCTACCTATTAATTCCATCTATCTACCTAATATACGTTCATCTCACTCCACTGTCCCTAAAATACTGTAATATGGCCGTCTTGTTTCTGTAATTTGTGTCTTCCAGATAAATGACAAACGTATCATCTCACATCACTGGCTGAGCCTACAAATAACAATAAAATGGAAAGCACAGTTTTACACGATTCATGCAATACAATCCGATACAATTCAAAATTATAGATTAATATGGCGGAAGAGATTTTTGTGAAAACGAAATGAATCTGATTAGTTTAGAATGGATTTGCTTATCTTTATCTAAGAACTATAACTTATTAACTTTTCCATCAAGGCAGTTGTGGTTTGGTACTATATTAGGGTACATACAAGTTTTTGAATGGTTTTTATGTCATTTTTGGGTGGTGAGATGACCAATTTTCAGCAATTCCGTCATTGCTTTTTAAATTTTTCCTAGGGTATCGGATAGTAAGATTATTTCTATGTATCAGATTGCTGATGTTGCGCTAACAATTATGTGTAGTTTATTTTATTTTCTCAGTTTTTACCAATAATATGGAATTGTATATGGAGGGAAAAAGTCATTATTTAGCTTTTTTCAATTACACATATTTGGAGGTCTTGGACATATACTTGATTGCTAGTAAAACGCATTAAAATATTTCTGTATGGTAATGTATTTTTCCTGTCTTTGTAAACCACATAGATGACCTGGCTGCTATTGAATACAGCTTTTAAGAGGCTAAATAGCTGGGATAAGAGTTAGCTGTGATCTGGGCCATTGCAGAAAGATCTTGGCTCTGCACTAGAGCCAACTCCTACTGCTAATGTTATGGGTTAAACTCTTTAGCTCATGCTATCCTAGTGCCATACATACAGTATATGGTCCTAGGCTTTAGGTACCAGTACCCTGCAGTATACATGTACATGAAAATGTGTTATGGGTTTAAACAATGCACTAGGAAGCTATCATCATGCCACTGTGGTTAGAATTGTACTTACTTCTGCACACTGGTATATTAATCCAATTTGTGTTGTCACATTGTGCTTCTCCTGATCTTTCCAGGGAATAACCAGAATTGCACTCATAAGTAATTTTTTCACCAGATGCATAACTAGATTTAGTTTCTCCTTTAGGTTTGGAATTCAGAACTTTAGGTGGCGATTTACAAGATGTTGCTAAAATCAAAAATAAAAGGAAATAATTATGTAAAATAGACACAATACACTACTTGCTGTCAAATGTTTGATTACTTACAACTGGCTAGAACTAGTCATTAAAATAAACCTTGTCCCAAGGCGCAGTTTGGTTCAGATATGTGTTTTTATAAAGTAACAAAATTTATCATGTTGGTTAATTAAAAAAGTTACATAAAATGTGCTGTAATTACAGAATATATACAGAATATTAATTTTGGAGTCAGAGTTTGTGGTTTTAAAAATGTTACATATTTAAATGCAGGACTGTCCACCTAAACGTCTTCAGATTACAGTGCAAGACGTTTACAATCACCTTTGGTTACAATTAGAGATGAGCAAATCAAATCCCATGAAAAGGAATTCAATCCGAATTTCAGAAATTATTAGATTAATCCTGAAATTCAAACTTATTGCCTGCATTTTTTAATGTTAATTTCACACTTTGTACACTCAGATGCGGTGCTATAGCAGATCCCTCTCTTTGCACCCACTACTTACAAAAAAATGCACTTTGTGGTGAAGTAAAAACAAATTTGGTATTCGGTGAATCAGCCAAATCGATTTTTCAAGAAATTTGCTCATCTCTAGTTACAATATTTGCAAAATTCAAAATACTGAGCATCGGTACCAGAATGCAGAGAGCATCACAGCCAGGGAGCGTCACAGCCAGAGGGAAAAAAAAGCTCACCTTCTCCCTGGTTGTGATGCTCTCCGCTGTGATAGGATCACGGCACAGCCAGGGATAAGGAGACGTCCATTGAGAAACCCTGGTGTCTCCTCCTTCCTGTACCAATGCTCAGTATTAACATACTGAGCAGGAACATTGCAGGGGGCACAGCGGGACATAGGAGCGATATAAAATAAAAACAGGCAGGGTGGGCGCAAGGAAAGGTATTTATATAAACGAGTAAAAAAAAATGAAAGGTCCTCTCTAAAGGGGTTGTGTAGGCCGTATATAGATAATCTATCATCAAGACAGGTCATCATTATCTGATCGGCCCCCGCCGATTATCTGTTTGAAGAGGAGGCGGCATTCCATGCAAGAGCTTCTTCCTCTGCTAATCATCTCAAAAGTGCAGTGTAATTACAAGTAATTATACTAAGCCACCGCTGGAAGGGAGATCATGATCAGTGTGATGAAAAGGAAGTAGCACTTGCTTGAAGTGCCGACTCCTGCTCATAGGCAGGATGCCGGGTGTGAGACCCCTGCTGATCAGATGTTGATGACCTATCCTGATAGGTCATCAATATAAACTGCCTACACAACCACTATATTAACTGAAGAAATGTTCATTAAAGAGAAAGATGCTACTCTGGGCATTGCACACTACTCACAAAAAGTAAGGGATATTTGGCTTGTGGGTGAAATTTCAGGATAAAAATAAAATGCACTCTAACCTTTACAGGTGACCTTCTCTAAACTTTTGAATGCACATGTCCAATTGATCAATGTTTCAGTACTTTTTGCACAACTTGATGTTCTCCAACAAGGAACTTAACAGCAAAATTCATAACAGGTGTTTGATACATGAATCACCCAATAATTTCCTGCATCAATTAGAATTGGTATTTAAACAGATGGAAGTTACTGAGCTTAAAGTGTCAGAGTGTCAGCATGTTGCATTAGAGATACAGAGAGACTGAAAGAGTCACATAAAAACATAGTCCTTTGGCCACATCCCACACTGATGACCACTTCATTGTGAACAATGCCCTGCGGAACCGGATGATGAATGCAACACAACTCCAGGCACATTTAAGGAAGGTGAGAGGTATCCAAGTGTCACGTCAGACCATTTGAAACCATTTACATCTGTGCTAGATGACCTGAAAAGGTACCTGACCACAGGCGTCATTGTCTTGCATGGGCCAGGGAGCATCTACGCTAGACGAGGGACCAGTGGGCCTCAGTGATGAAAGTAGATTCACACTGAGCAGAAATGATGGAGATGTCAAGGAGAGCATCAGCCAGTTTGCCTTTGGTGAAGGTGGTGTTACAGTGTAGGCCAGTGGCATAACTACCGGGGAAGTGTGACAGTTTATTTTCAAGTTAGTTAAATATTGTGTTCAGGGCCCCTTCACAGCAGCAGCCACTAATGTGATCTAATCTTACTGTCTGCTAAAGTCTCCTGGTGTGTTTGGGATTCGAACCCACAACCTCCAAAGTATCAGCGGCAAAGCATTAACCCACACAGCCATAAAGGCTGCATTACAACTGACTGAAAATAAATATTCCAAATAAAAAATCCAAGTGCAAATGTATGCAAATACAGATGACTAAATATATAAATATAATAATATAATAATAATAATAATTATGAGCTGACAGTGTCCAAGTCTTCAACCCCCGTGTGAAAATAAAAAAATATAAAAAAGTGTCTTTGGAGACTAAATATTGGCAATAGGCAGTCCGTTTCTTGGTTGCTGATAACACCAAGACTCAGTATTCCGCTAAAGTGATGCAGCTTTCCTAGAGTGCGCTTGAAAATTTCGATATTAATTTGCACACTTCCTAGGAGTAGGCTGGATATCACAGAGTTAGTCCGGCAGATTGCCGTAAAGGCCGTGCAATGTCAGTACGGTAAGATGGTTTTGCGGCAGCCAGTACAATTGAAGCAATGTTAATTGTAATTTCTTACTTACAGTCCTGCTGTCCACCGTGGCGTCCCACGTGGTGTAGGTTTTTGAAGTAAGTTGGCCTGGCAGCCGAATGAGAAGACTGTGTGTTCCGGTCTTATAATCTCGTGCTCTCAGCTGTGAATGCAGGTGCTGGCTCTATCACGCTGTGAATGCACTTTGGGTTATCTAGGTTAAAGTGTATATTCCACCTGTGATTCAGTCACATCCAAAGGTAACTGCACGATATCCAAAAAGTCCGAGGCTCCCTTACTTCTCCTTGTAAGCGCTTACTTGATCCAGCCAAATATGACAGATTATCGCAGTTTAAAGTTAGCCGGTTATAGTCTGCTCCAATTCCTCCACGCCAGACGCGTTTCGAAGGTTATCCTCCTTCTTCCTCAGTGGCTATATTGGAACTGACTCACTAGCCGGCTATTTATACAGATTGCCTCTCAAAAAGCTCTCTGGCAAATCCGAAATGGATCCGAGAAGACTGCATTTCACAAATATAGTTTCCTATATGTTGTGGTATTGGTGCGGTTCATCTGCGGTTTTCTGTGCACTCATGCGTTTTTTGTACCATATGATCTTGAGTTCATCAGAAACATTCCCCATATAGAATTATTGTTATAACTGGTTGCATTTTCATCTTACATAGATAATTACAACAGATGCCACAGAACCTCACTCAATGGTACAAATTCTCGGCCGCACATTTATACTCAATAACTAAAATGTATAAACATATAATAGACTTTTTTGTGAAACAGTCTCATAGGTATTTGAGCAAATCCACTCTGATTTCTCCATCGGCAAGTCTATACATATGTATTGTAATTGGTATATATTAAAAATTTCATGTTTAAAAATTAATTTAATTAATATTAATTAAAAAATATTAAATAGGGCATCTAACCTATCTTAATATAAAATATATGCATTTATATAAAAGTAAATAAAATATATATAAAATACCAGAAATAAAAAGGGCTTATCTTTGAATATTCTAGGAAGTATTACTACCTCTATTATAGGGTATAAATCCACATCTGATTCTGTACAATATAATTAAAAGATTGCTATATGTCAAAAGTATTTCAGACAACAAAGAACTCAGAGTCAGAGATCTTGGTCACCGATATGTACTAACTGGGATATGTACAGCATTCTATGGTCCGGTGGGAGGCATTGCCTGGAATGTTTCGGGCGAGGTGGATTGATAGATGGTATGAGGGTGGATACCCACAGCGCAGGGGGGGTCATGGTGCTGCTAAACAGCCTGACCAGTACCCCCCATGAGCTGCAGGCATCCACCCCCTATATGAATCTGAACATTTCCAATTCGTCCTTTTCTCTGTTTATTCACTCACTATTTGACGTACCCAATTAGGACAGAGCTCCCTCTGATTCAATGATGGATATCTGGAACCACTTAGAAAGTAAGCGACTTAAGGTTGAAACTTATAGTTTTAACAATCTACCTATATATGAGTTAAATGCTACTGGAGGAGATAAATCCACTGAAGAGATATTTAGGGAACTTGAACCACTGCTGCTAAAGCAACTTAGACAGCAGTGGGAAATCAAGTCACTGCAACTATGTATTGAAGATAAGAGAATCCCTAAGGGACTAATGGTTTCTAAAATCCCTGCACAGGATCTTTGCAATTATAGAATTCAATAAAGAGTGATAAGCACTGTTACCCAATCAATTATGTTGACACAACTCATATAGAAAAGGAGATGTCAAGTATTGGAAGAGTTAACTGAAAGAATTAATCAAATTAAAAGTGTGGTTGAAAAATTACCAGCCAATGAGGAATTGGCTATCTGGCAGGAACGTCTATGTAAAAGCTTAGATAAAACTGAGTCAGAAATAATTAATAGAAAGACCAAAAAATATAGGTTTAACAACAAACCAATGGAGGTACAGAATTATATAAATAACTCACAAGAGCGAGATCTTAATATTAGACCTCTGGATCATTTAACTACTGACACTAATCCCCCCAGATATAATATCCCAGTAAGTAATAGATTTGAAACATTAAACCACAATCATTTTTTAGACAGGACCCCACCCCACCACAAGGCAAGAATCAGACAGAGATCACAGACACCAACCAAGACATATGCTCAACATCAACAGACATCAGCACACCACAATATAAGAACCAGACACAGATCGCGCTCACCAATAAGAGATCAGCAATATCAACAAATACTACCAACTCACACATACAATTTGAGGAACAGGTTCAATTACCAACCAGACCACTACAAGCCACAACAGAGGACCTGGCCCCCTCAGAACAGACAGCCACAGACACCCAAATATTCGAGAGAGGGCACCCACAGACAACAGCAGAAATTAGATTCAAAAGAAAGATACGGAGATCCCAAAGAAAAAAGAGGGACCTACAACAGATACAGGTAAATTCAGAAGCTATAGTGAACCTCAGCTCAGTTGTCCTGACGGATCCACAGACAAAATTACTGGGCAGGGGTCTTAAATTTGCACCTACAGCAAGACTGAATAAATTTGATACGTATGTGGGGATAGAAAAAATTGTGAGGAAACTCTGTTTGAAAAAGTATTTTTTAAAGAATCCGATACTAACCAATGCAGATAAATGTGAGGATGGTGAGGTTGAACATACACTTTTGAAACCAAAATCAAAAAAGTTCCCAAGACAGGAGATTGGTGTAGAAATAGCCACCTTTAGAAGAAACATAGAGACAGATTTGAGAAAGCTACCCGATAAACAGATGAGGAGAAATAACATGAATATACAGGAGATCAAAGCTATTAAGGAATTACAAAAACTGAATGGCCTTACAATCCGCCCCGCCGATAAAGGCGGAGCAATTGTTCTCCTAGAAACGAGTAAATATAATGCCGAGTGTATGAGACAACTTACAGACACAACAACCTATAAGAGATTAAGGAAAGACCCAATAGAAGAGTTCTCAGAACTACTGAATCAATATTGTAACAGAGGACTTGGGGTTGGACTACTTTCCAAACAGGAATTTGATTTTATTTTGGGGACACAGCAGGGGCTACCTGTGTTCTACTGTTTGCCAAAAATCCATAAAAGCATGATAGATCCACCCTATCATCTCTGGTATAGAGTCTTTGACATCCAATTTGTCCCAATATATAGACCAACTTATTCAACCAACAGTAAAGAATATTCCAGCTTATCTTAGAGACACCACCCAGATTGTCCAAATCTTGGAGAACCTAAAGGTGGAGCCACATTGGTTGATTGGGACATTGGATGTCCAATCTCTCTATACCGTTATTGATCATGAACAGAGCATTAATAGTATGAAATTACAACTGAGGAACTTTGGAAACCTTAAACAGAAACAAACTGATTTTTTGGCAGAGGGTGTGAGATACATACTGACACATAATTATTTTTATTTTGAGGGGGCTTATTACCTGCAGACTCGAGGCACTGCCATGGGCACCAGATTCGCCCCCAGCTATGCCAATTTGTTTATGGCACAATGGGAACAGGAGACCATCACACCCAGGCTGGGGTCGGATCTGGTGCTCTGGCGGCGCTATATCGACGATGTTCTATTTATCTGGCAGGGAGATGTGTCTAGCCTCCATACCTTCTTAGAAGAAATCAATAATAACCATTATAATCTCAAATTCTCCTCTAATATTAATCAGGACTACACAGAATTCTTGGATATACGGATCTCTACTCAAATAAACCAATATATATGTACTACGTATCAGAAAGAGGTGGCCAAAAATAGCTTCATCCTTTTCTCCAGCTGTCATCTGCCCTCCTGGCTACTGAATATACCTACTGGGCAGTTCCGGAGAATCAAAAGGAACTGCACCAGCCAGGCTGGATTTGAGGAAGAAGCTATAAACATGAAAGAGAAATTTTTGGCGAAGGATTACCCAGAGACAGTTATCGAAAATGCCCTACAAAAAGTTATAAAGATAGATAGGAAGAAGTTCTTTGAGGTCAACCAAAATAAAGTTGATAGAACTATTAATGATAATAAATTTCGCATAATATTGCCTTATAATGTACAATGCAAGAAAATCGAAGAAAGCATTAAAAACCACTGGCATCTAATCCAGAAGGATAAAATTATAGGCCCCTTGGTCCCACCAATACTGGAGATAGTGTACACGAAGGCCCCCAATTTGGGTTTGAAAATAGCACCATCTATCAAAAATCAGTCAAGAGAAACCGGGTCCATTAACAAATGGTTAAAAAGAAGTGGGTTCCATAGATGTGGGCATACGTCCTTTGCGAAAAAAAACCACACGAGTGAGCTCAACACAAAATACTTTTTCGGTTGAGATCAAAGAGCTCCTTACGTGTAATAGTTCAAATGTCATCTACATTATTGAATGCCCATGCGCTAAACAATATATTGGCAGGACAAAAAGACCTTTAAGAATTAGGATAGCAGAGCATATAAATAATATTAAGAAAGGCTACGAAAAACATGTTCTATCCAGACATTTTAAGTTGATCCACAACCAAGATCCTAAGACTCTAACTTTTGCAGCTTTCGAACAGATAGAACGTCATTGGAGGGGAGGCGATCATATTGCACAAAAGTCCAGGGCTGAGTCAAGAAGGATTTTCGAATTTGGCAGTCTGGCCCCAGCTGGACTCAATGCCGAATTGGAAATCTTCGGATTCATATAGGGGGTGGACGCCTGCGGCTCATTGGGGGTACTGGTCGGGCTGTTTAGTAGCACCATGACCCCCCCTGCGCTGTGGGTATCCAACCTCATAACATCTATCAATCCACCTCGCCCGAAGCATTCCAGGCAATACCTCCCACCGGACCATAGAATGCTGTACATATCCCAGTTAGTACATACTGGTGACCAAGATCTCTGAACATGAGTTCTTTGTTGTCTGAAATATTTTTGACATACAGCAATCTTTTAATTATACTGTACAGAATCAGATGTGGAGTTTTATCCTATAATAGAGGTAGTAACACTTTCTAGAATATTTAAAGATAAGCCCTTTTTATTTTTAATTTTTGGTATTTTATATATTTTATTTACTTTTATATAAATGTATATATGTTTATTAAGATAGGTTAGATGCCCTATTTATTGAATATATCTTTTAATTAATACTAATAAAATACATTTTAAACATTAAATTTTTAATATATACTAATTACAATACATATGTATAGACTTGCCGATGGAGAAATCAGAGTGGATTTGCTTAAATATCTATGAGACTGCTTCACAAATAAGTATATTATACGTTTATACATTTTAGTTATTGAGTATAAATGTGCGGCCGAGAATATGTATCATTGAGTGAGGTTCTGTGACATCTGTTGTAATTATCTATGTAAGATGTAAATGCAACTAGTTATAACAATAATTCTATATAGGGAATGTTTCTGATGAACTCAAGATCATATGGTACAAAAAACGCATGAGTGCACAGAAAACCGCAGATGAACCGCACCAATACCGCAACATATAGGAAACTATATTTGTGAAATTCCAGTCTTCTCGGATCCATTTCGGATTTGCCAGCAAGCTTTTTGAGAGGCAATCTGTATAAATAGCCAGCTAGTGAGTCAGTTCCAACTATAGCCACTGAGGAAGAAGGAGGATAACCTTCGAATCGCGTCTGGCGTGAAGGAATTGGAGCAGACTATAACCGGCTAATTTTAAACTTGCAATAATCTGTCATATTTTGCTGGATCAAGTAAGCGCTTATAAGGAGAAATAAGGGAGCCTCGGACTTTTGGATTTCGTGCATTTACCTTTGGGTGTGACTGAATCACAGGTGGAATATCCACTTCAACTTAGATAACCCAAAGTGCATCCGCAACGTGATAGAGCCAGCACCTGCATCCACAGCTGAGAGCACGAGATTATAAGACTTGGAACACACAGTCTCCTCATTCGGCTGCCAGGTCAACTTACTTCAAAAACCTACACCACGTGGGACGCCACAGTGGACAGCAGGACTGTAAGTAAGAAATTACAATTAACATTGCTTCAATTGTACTGGCTGCCGCAAAACCATCGTACCGTACTGACATTGCACGGCCTTCACGGCAATCTGCCGGACTAACTCTGTGATATCCAGCCTACTCCTAGGAAGTGTGCTAATTAGTATCGAAATTCTCAAGCGCACTCTGGGTAAGCTGTATCACTTCAGCGGAATACTGAGCTTTAGTGCTATCAGCAACTAAGAAACGGACTGCCTATTGCCAATATTTAGTCTCCAAAGACACTTTTTTATTATTATTTTTTATTTATTTTTATTTTTACACGGGAGTTGAAGATTTGGACACTGTTAACTTATAATTATTATTATTATATTTAGTCATTTGTATTTGCATACCTTTGCACTTGGGTTTCTTATTTGGAATATTATTGATATACACAATTTTCCTTTTGTTTGCACATGGTACATTTATTGGTGCATTTTTGACTGTATCCATTCAAAAATATTTTATCCCAATTGACACATTTTTTGGGGGGACATTTTTGGTATCAATTACCGCTATAGCTGAGCGAATACACATAGGTAGTTGGAACAGACCTAGATTCCATATCCTTATCATTTATATTTGCATTTTTGGCAGGGACAACAGGCCTCCTGACCTTTGTATTTTACCAGCTATACCAGTGTATTGACGATTGTACTGAATTATTAATTTGTACTATTATTATTTTAGAGTCAGATTTTATACAGGGCATATAAGTCTTATGCATGGCGAATATCGTTCATTATTGCTATTCATTTTTATGTACGGTGATTATTGCTGATATATTGCTATTAATAAACCATTATCGCTTTACCGACTGTGTGGTCCAGCTATAAGAGTGCCCATTCTTTCTATTATTATTATCTCCCTTGCACATGAAAAGTGGTGGGAAAAAGTAGCAGGTGTGACTGCAACTTTAAAAAAAAAACATATCGCATCTATCAGTCTTATGCCACCCTCTCCACTTTCCCTAAAGGGGCACGTGGCCTACCACCTCTACAAATTTACCTTCATTTACACCAGTTTTCTGGCACATAGCATCTCTGAAGTGTCATAGATTTGACTTACGGTGCCTGGAAAACCGGAGGATGCATCTAATTTATAATGAGGCCTGATTCTCATAAAAAAAATTATGGCCATTTTCACAGAAATCCTTTTTGGGGGGGGGGGGGGGGGAGATAAGTGAAAACTGCACAACACGTGTTCTACCATCAATCTAGCACAGCATATAGAATACTAGTGAGATCTCTGTGTAAGGTCATGTCACATATTTCTTTTGTTTTGTTTTAGTTTGAAAATCTGTATCAGTAATTGAGAATAAAATGTCATGGCTAAATCAATTTATTATTTCCAAACACAGTTCAGTTTTTTTCTTTTTTGGGCGGGATTATTGAATTTAATCAAATCAGCATATAGGTGATCAATACACCAATAAACACTAGGATAACAATTTACCTGTGTTAATGTGAATTTGAGTGTAAGACCAAAATCATCCATTTCCGTTTATTTACGGTTAGAATTAAAAAATGTTGTGGATTGTTCAATTTATTTAAACTAGCATATCTACAGGGAGTGCAGAATTATTAGGCAAGTTGTATTTTTGAGGATTAATTTTATTATTGAACAACAACCATGTTCTCAATGAACCCAAAAAACTCATTAATATCAAAGCTGAATATTTTTGGAAGTCGTTTTTAGTTTGTTTTTAGTTTTAGCTATTTTAGGGGGATATCTGTGTGTGCAGGTGACTATTACTGTGCATAATTATTAGGCAACTTAACAAAAAACAAATATATACCCATTTCAATTATTTATTTTTACCAGTGAAACCAATATAACATCTCAACATTCACAAATATACATTTCTGACATTCAAAAACAAAACAAAAACAAATCAGTGACCAATATAGCCACCTTTCTTTGCAAGGACACTCAAAAGCCTGCCATCCATGGATTCTGTCAGTGTTTTGATCTGTTCACCATCAACATTGTGTGCAGCAGCAACCACAGCCTCCCAGACACTGTTCAGAGAGGTGTACTGTTTTCCCTCCTTGTAAATCTCACATTTGATGATGGACCACAGGTTCTCAATGGGGTTCAGATCAGGTGAACAAGGAGGCCATGTCATTAGATTTTCTTCTTTTATACCCTTTCTTGCCAGCCACGCTGTGGAGTACTTGGACGCGTGTGATGGAGCATTGTCCTGCATGAAAATCATGTTTCTCTTGAAGGATGCAGACTTCTTCCTGTACCACTGCTTGAAGAAGGTGTCTTCTAGAAACTGGCAGTAGGACTGGGAGTTGAGCTTGACTCCATCCTCAACCCGAAAAGGCCCCACAAGCTCATCTTTGATGATACCAGCCCAAACCAGTACTCCACCTCCACCTTGCTGGCATCTGAGTCGGACTGGAGCTCTCTGCCCTTTACCAATCCAGCCACGGGCCCATCCATCTGGCCCATCAAGACTCACTCTCATTTCATCAGTCCATAAAACCTTAGAAAAATCAGTCTTGAGATATTTCTTGGCCCAGTCTTGATGTTTCAGCTTGTGTGTCTTGTTCAGTGGTGGTCGTCTTTCAGCCTTTCTTACCTTGGCCATGTCTCTGAGTATTGCACACCTTGTGCTTTTGGGCACTCCAGTGATGTTGCAGCTCTGAAATATGGCCAAACTGGTGGCAAGTGGCATCTTGGCAGCTGCACGCTTGACTTTTCTCAGTTCATGGGCAGTTATTTTGCGCCTTGGTTTTTCCACACGCTTCTTGCGACCCTGTTGACTATTTTGAATGAAACGCTTGATTGTTCGATGATCACGCTTCAGAAGCTTTGCAATTTTAAGAGTGCTGCATCCCTCTGCAAGATATCTCACTATATTTGGCTTTTCTGAGCCTGTCAAGTCCTTCTTTTGACCCATTTTGCCAAAGGAAAGGAAGTTGCCTAATAATTATGCACACCTGATATAGGGTGTTGATGTCATTAGACCACACCCCTTTTCAATACAGAGATGCACATCACCTAATATGCTTAATTGGTAGTAGGCTTTCGAGCCTATACAGCTTGGAGTAAGACAACATGCATAAAGAGGATGATGTGGTCAAAATACTCATTTGCCTAATAATTCTGCACTCCCTGTATATTACTACAGTGAAACACAGGGTAGTGCAGCAGTCTACCCGTATGTGTTAATGTGAATTTGAGCGTAAGGCTTAGCCCTGGATCATCCTTAAATGTTCATTCAATTTCCCATATGGTTGGAATTTTATTTTTTTGGGACTTGTTCAGTTTTATTTAACCAACATATAGGTGATTTAACCAACATATAGGTATACCAAACTACTTTCCTGTGAGTGATAACAACAAATTGAGCATCAGGCCTCAATCATCCATTTTCATGAATTCCATTTCCACACAGTTGGAATGTCATTTTATGAGGGATTGTTCAATTTAATGAAACCAGCATATATATATGATTACTACAACAATGTACAGCCTAGGGCAACAAATTACATGTGAGTGTTAATGTGAATTACAGTATCAGGTCTGTTTCTGTTTATTCTGTATCCACACTGTTAGAATTGAAATTTTGGGGGGAATGCTTAATTTATATTTATCATTACACTACAGCAAAACACAGAGTAGTGCAGTGATCTACCTGTGAGTGTTAGTATGAACTTGAGAATCAGGCCTCAATCGTCCGTTTCCATGAATTTCATTTTCAGACAGTTGGAATGTAATTTTTGTGGGGATTGTTCAATTTTATTAAACACCACTAGAGAAGGGCATGGTGGGGCATGTCCTATGGCAGATAGTGAAGAGAATCTCCCTGTTGATGAATTGTGCAAGAGCACTCACCATTTGGGCTGCCCTGGGGAGGAGGTTGATGGTGGTGGTAATAGTGGCACCTGTATCCATGGGATTAGTGGTGGGGCAGTGGCAGTAGGTGAAAAGGCAGAGAAAGGGAGGAGCGCCCATGAGCTCACCATGATATCTTACAGTCTGATAAAATCAGCAGGGAGTGTGAGGATTCCGATGACGATTGTGTGCTAGACAAGACCTAGAAGCCCATCAGGGTTCTGAGGGGGTGGCAAGAAAACCCCACCACTCCGTACGGCATATGGTCAAGAGAGTCTCCCTGTTAATGACTTGTGATGCCCTGAGGAGAAGGTGGAGGCTGCAGACCCCAGGCTTAGCCGTGGTAGTAGTGGTGGTAGTAGTGGCCTCCATAACCTTGGCACTGGTGTTTGAGGCAGCGACAGTGGCAGTCGGAAGGGGGGGGGCAAATAACTCACCATGATATTCCACAGTCTGATAGAGACAGAAGGGTGGTTGAAGACTCTGATGATTGCGTGCTGAACAGGACTTGCAAGAGTGCCGAGGAGGAGGTAACACCAGAGAAGGAGCGTGCTGGCAGCAGCAATAAACAGCAGAGACCCTCTACCTCCCAAAGAACAGCCAGGCCCACTTCTGGGGGAGGGGAAAAAATTAAGAACAAAAATAGATAACTAGTTTTCCTAAATATTCTGTGTCCTAGGAGGATAGAGGGGGTTATATACCAACTTTCAGGACAATTGGATCATCGAACGGATTTGGGTCTGAACTAAAGTTTTTCAAAAATTTGGTGAACCAAACCTGAAATGAATCTTGAATTGAATATATATATATATATATATATATATATATATATATATATAGTGAGAAAGTGAAGGGAAAACAGATATCTGTCGCTTAGCGGCTTGCATTGTATATGGTGAAACCCAGGGTTTGTCTGTCTTCACCTGTGAGCTGGCTGAGACAGACATAGAGGGCAGAAAAGTGTTTATCTACAGTATGTCAGGCATAACTGCCATAGACTTTTTTGTAAAGTTCATTAAGGGAATGTTTTTTTATGGGATGAACAGTGGTTTGGAAGTGTGACCCTTCCCTCCATCCCGTTTTTTTTCCCCTTTTTCCCTAGCCCACAGCTGTGGGTCATGTGGCTTGTTAGGAGCCTGATATATTCTCCTTCAGAAAATCTGAGATGTGCACTATCTGGGGACAAGGTAACTCTGTGACACCTACTTCTGTGAAACAATAACGTTAGTCTGGAAGCCAGGCCTCGTCTTTTTCTGTATTAGGTATGGGCTTGATGACCGAGTAGTTTGTGCCTGAGTTAAGACTGTTTATGATTTATTTAAAAGTCTGATTAAAACCCTGTTTTTGGACTTTAACCCTTTCGTGACCACCCATATGCCTTTTTATGGCGATCACTAAGGGGCCTTATGCTGGGCCGCCACTTTTTCCTGGGAGACCCATGCAGCGGAGAGCGGGGGCCCAGCTCTCACACCGCTTTCCTGCTCTAACAGCCTAAACTGGCAGGAGTGCCGATCCGGGCTGTTTAACCACTTCAGCCCCGCTAGGTGAAACCCCCTTCATGACCAGGCCACTTTTTACACTTCGGCACTACACTACTTTCACCGTTTATCGCTCGGTCATGCAACTTACCACCCAAATGAATTTTACCTCCTTTTCTTCTCACTAATGGAGCTTTCATTTGGTGGTATTTTATTGCTGCTGACATTTTTACTTTTTTTGTTATTAATCAAAATGTAACGATTTTTTTGCAAAAAAATGAAATTTTTCACTTTCAGCTGTGAAATTTTGCAAAAAAAACGACATCCATATATAAATTTTTCGCTAAATTTATAGTTCTACATGTCTTTGATAAAAAAAAAATGTTTGGGCAAAAAAAAAATGGTTTGGGTAAAAGTTATAGCGTTTACAAACTATGGTACAAAAATGTGAATTTCCGCTTTTTGAAACGGCTCTGATTTTCTGAGCACCTGTCATGTTTCCTGAGGTTCTACAATGCCCAAACAGTAGAAAAACCCCACAAATGACCCCATTTCGGAAAGTAGACACCCTAAGGTATTCGCTGATGGGCATAGTGAGTTCCTAGAATTTTTTATTTTTTGTCACAAGTTAGCGGAAAATGATGATTTTTTTTTTTTCTCTTTTTTCCTTACAAAGTCTCATATTCCACTAACTTGCGACAAAAAATAAAAAATTCTCGGAACTCGCCATGCCCCTCACGGAATACCTTGGGGTGTCTTCTTTCCAAAATGGGGTCACTTGTGGCGTAGTTATACTGCCCTGGCAATTTAGGGGCCCAAATGTGTGAGAAGTACTTTGCAATCAAAATCTGTAAAAAATGACCGGTGAAATCCGAAAGGTGCACTTTGGAATATGTGCCCCTTTGCCCACCTTGGCATCAAAAAAGTGTCACACATCTGGTATCGCCGTACTCAGGAGAAGTTGGGGAATGTGTTTTGGGCTGTCATTTTACATATACCCATGCTGGGTGAGAGAAATATCTTGGCAAAAGACAACTTTTCCCATTTTTTTATACAAAGTTGGCATTTGACCAAGATATTTTTCTCACCCAGCATGGGTATATGTAAAATGACACCCCAAAACACATTCCCCAACTTCTCCTGAGTACGGCGATACCAGATGTGTCACACTTTTTTGCTGCCAAGGTGGGCAAAGGGGCACACATTCCAAAGTGCACCTTTCGGATTTTGCAGGGCATTTTTTACACATTTTGATTGCAAAGTTCTTCTCACACATTTGGGCCCCTAAATTGCCAGGGCAGTATAACTACACCACAAGTTACCCCATTTTGGAAAGAAGACACCCTAAAGGTATTCCGTGAGGGGCACTGCGAGTTCCTAGAATTTTTTATTTTTTGTCACAAGTTAGCGGAAAATGATGATTTTTTTTTTTTTCTCTTTTTTCCTTACAAAGTCTCATATTCCACTAACTTGCGACAAAAAATAAAAAATTCTAGGAACTCGCCATGCCCCTCACGGAATACCTTGGGGTGTCTTCTTTCCAAAATGGGGTCACTTGTGGCGTAGTTATACTGCCCTGGCAATTTAGAGGGCCCAAATGTGTGAGAAGTACTTTGCAATCAAAATCTGTAAAAAATGACCGGTGAAATCCGAAAGGTGCACTTTGGAATATGTGCCCCTTTGCCCACCTTGGCATCAAAAAAGTGTCACACATCTGGTATCGCCGTACTCAGGAGAAGTTGGGGAATGTGTTTTGGGCTGTCATTTTACATATACCCATGCTGGGTGAGAGAAATATCTTGGCAAAAGACAACTTTTCAAATTTTTTTATACAAAGTTGGCATTTGACCAAGATATTTTTCTCACCCAGCATGGGTATATGTAAAATGACACCCCAAAACACATTGCCCAACTTCTCCTGAGTACGGCGATACCAGATGTGTCACACTTTATTGCTGCCAAGGTAGGCAAAGGGGCACATATTCCAAAGTGCACCTTTCGGATTTTGCAGGGCATTTTTTACACATTTTGATTGCAAAGTTCTTCTCACACATTTGGGCCCCTAAATTGCCAGGGCAGTATAACTACCCCACAAGTGACCCCATTTTGGAAAGAAGACACCCCAAGGTATTCCGTGAGGGGCATGGCGAGTTCCTAGAATTTTTTATTTTTTGTCGCAAGTTAGTGGAATATGAGACTTTGTAAGGAAAAAAGAAAAAAAAAGAAAAATCATCATTTTCCGCTAAATTGTGACAAAAAATACAAAATTCTAGGAACTCGCCGTGCCCCCCACGGAATACCTTGGGGTGTCTTCTTTCCAAAATGGGGTCACTTGTGGCGTAGTTATACTGCCCTGGCAATTTAGGGGCCCAAATGTGTAAGAAGTACCTTGAAATCAAAATGTGTAAAAAATGGCCTGCGAAATCCGAAAGGTGCCCCTTTGCCCACCTTGGCTGCAAAAAAGTGTCACACATCTGGTATCGCCGTACTCAGGAGAAGTTGGGGAATGTGTTTTGGGGGGTCATTTTACATATACCCATGCTGGGTGAGAGAAATATCTTGGCAAAAGACAACTTTTCCCATTTTTTTATACAAAGTTGGCATTTGACCAAGATATTTTTCTCACCCAGCATGGGTATATGTAAAAAGACACCCCAAAACACATTCCCCAACTTCTCCTGAGTACGGCGATACCACATGTGTGACACTTTTTTGCAGCCTAGATGCGCAAAGGGGCCCAAATTCCTTTTAGGAGGGCATTTTTAGACATTTGGATCCCAGACTTCTTCTCACACTTTCGGGCCCCTAAAAAGCCAGGGCAGTATAAATACCCCACATGTGACCCCACTTTGGAAAGAAGACACCCCAAGGTATTCAATGAGGGGCATGGCGAGTACCTAGAATTTTTTTTTTTTTTGCATAAGTTAGCGGATATTGATTTTTTTTGTTTTTTTTCTCACAAAGTCTCACTTTCCGCTAACTTAGGACAAAAATTTCAATCTTTCATGGACTCAATATGCCCCTCACGGAATACCTTGGGGTGTCTTCTTTCCGAAATGGGGTCACATGTGGGGTATTTATACTGCCCTGGCTTTTTAGGGGCCCTAAAGCGTGAGAAGTCTGGAATATAAATGTCTAAAAATGTTTACGCATTTGGATTCCGTGAGGGGTATGGTGCGTCCATGTGAGATTTTATTTTTTGACACAAGTTAGTGGAATATGAGACTTTGTAAGAAAAAACAAAAACAAACAAAAAATGTCCGCTAACTTGTGCCAAAAAAAATGGCTGAATGGAGCCTTACCAGGGGGGGAGTGATCAATGACAGGGGGGTGATCAATGACAGGGGGGTGATCACCCATATAGACTCCCTGATCACCCCCCTGTCATTGATCACCCCCCCTGTAAGGCTCCATTCAGACGTCCGCATGATTTTTACGGATCCATGGATACATGGATCGGATCCACAGAACGCATGCGGACGTCTGAATGGAGCCTTACAGGGGGGTTATCAATGACAGGGGGTGATCAGGGTAATCAGGGTGATCACCCCCCTGTCACTGATCACCCCCCCTGTAAGGCTCCATTCAGACATCCGCATGATTTTTTACGGATCCATGGATACATGGATCGGATCCACAGAACGCATGCGGACGTCTGAATGGAGCCTTACAGGGGGGTTATCAATGACAGGGGGTGATCAGGGTAATCAGGGTGATCACCCCCCTGTCACTGATCACCCCCCCTGTAAGGCTCCATTCAGACATCCGCATGATTTTTTACGGATCCATGGATCGGATCCACAAAATGCATGCGGACGTCTGAATGGAGCCTTACAGGGGGGTTATCAATGACAGGGGGTGATCAGGGTAATCAGGGTGATCACCCCCCTGTCACTGATCACCCCCCCTGTAAGGCTCCATTCAGACATCCGCATGATTTTTTACGGATCCATGGATCGGATCCACAAAACGCATGCGGACGTCTGAATGGAGCCTTACAGGGGGGTTATCAATGACAGGGGGTGATCAGGGTAATCAGGGTGATCACCCCCCTGTCACTGATCACCCCCCCTGTAAGGCTCCATTCAGACATCCGCATGATTTTTTACGGATCCATGGATCCATGGATCGGATCCACAAAACGCATGCGGACGTCTGAATGGAGCCTTACAGGGGGGTTATCAATGACAGGGGGTGATCAGGGTAATCAGGGTGATCACCCCCCTGTCACTGATCACCCCCCCTGTAAGGCTCCATTCAGACATCCGCATGATTTTTTACGGATCCATGGATACATGGATCGGATCCACAGAACGCATGCGGACGTCTGAATTGAGCCTTACAGGGGGGTTATCAATGACAGGGGGTGATCAGGGTAATCAGGGTGATCACCCCCCTGTCACTGATCACCCCCCCTGTAAGGCTTCATTCAGACATCCGCATGATTTTTTACGGATCCATGGATACATGGATCGGATCCACAGAACGCATGCGGACGTCTGAATGGAGCCTTACAGGGGGGTTATCAATGACAGGGGGTGATCAGGGTAATCAGGGTGATCACCCCCCTGTCACTGATCACCCCCCCTGTAAGGCTCCATTCAGACGTCCGCATGATTTTTACGGATCCATGGATACATGGATCGGATCCGTAAAAATCATGCGGACGTCTGAATGGAGCCTGACAGGGCGGTGATCAATGACAGGGGGTGATCAGGGAGTGTATATGGGTGATCACCCACCTGTCATTGATCACCCCCCTGTAAGGCTCCATTCAGACGTCCGCATGATTTTTACGGATCCATGGATACATGGATCGGATCCGTAAAAATCATGCGGACGTCTGAATGGAGCCTGACAGGGCGGTGATCAATGACAGGGGGTGATCAGGGAGTGTATATGGGTGATCACCCGCCTGTCATTGATCACCCCCCTGTAAGGCTCCATTCAGACGTCCGCATGATTTTTACGGATCCATGGATACATGGATCGGATCCGTAAAAATCATGCGGACGTCTGAACGGAGCCTGACAGGGGGGTGATCAATGACAGGGCGGTGATCAATGACAGGGGGGTGATCAGGGAGTTTATATGGGGTGATCAGGGGTTTATAAGGGGTTAATAAGTGACGGGGGGGGTGGGGGTGTAGCGTAGTGTAGTGTGGTGTTTGGTGGGACTGTACTGACCTACCTGTGTCCTCTGGTGGTCGATCCTAACAAAAGGGACCACCAGAGGACCAGGTAGGAGGTATATTAGACGCTGTTATGAAAACAGCGTCTAATATACCTGTTAGGGGTTAAAAAATTCGGATCTCCAGCCTGCCAGCGAGCGATCGCCGCTGGCAGGCTGGAGATCCACTCGCTTACCTTCTGTTCCTGTGAGCGCGTGCGCTCGCGTCTCGCGAGAAGACGCGTATATGCGTCCAGGAGGAATAAAGCAACCACCTCCCGGACGCATATATGCGTACGGCGGTCGGGAGGTGGTTAATGCCTACCACATGGAAAGCTCTAACAGACGGAGCGGACTCCCTCTGTCTCCCATCCGCACCCTTCAAATGCGGTGCTGATGTGTATATAGTCTGGCTGGGGTCTCCTATAGGCTCCAAGCAAGCCTTGAGTAGTTTCCAGTCAATGTTAGTAATGCACTCACATTAAAATTCAATGCACTATAAGTATAGTGCATCCTATTTTAAAAGCAATCAAAATGTTGTCTGTTATAGTCCCCTTGTGGGACTATTAAGTGTTTATAAAAAAAAAGTATAAAAAAATGTACTAAATAAGAAATTCTACAAAAAAAATGTTTTCCTATTGAAAACACGCTTTTCAATGGAAAAAAAAAAACAGAAAAAAAATCACTGCATCTGTAACGACCTGCAATACATAAATATCCTGCAAATTATCCCCTACGTTGAACGGTGCTAATTTACTTTTAATTACCACCGAAAAAACATAATAACAAGTGATCAAAAAGTGTAATTTACGCCAAAATAATACTAATCAAAACTGCAAGTCTTCCTGCAAAAATTAAGCCCTCACACAACTCCACAAAAAGAAAAAAAGTTATGGGTCTTGGGAAGCAGTGATGCAAAAAGATTTTCTTCCTTTAAGGGTCCATTCACACGTCCGTTTTTTCTTTCCTGATCTGTTCCGTTTTTTCAGGAACAGATCAGGACCAGATCTGGACCCATTCATTTTCAATGGGTCCTGGAAAAAATCGGACAGCACACGTTTCCGTTGTTCCGTTCCGCATGTCCGTTTAAATATAAAACATGTCCTATTCTTGTCCTGAAAAATCGGATCCTGGTACAATACAAAGTCAATGGATCCGCAAAAAACGGATGACATTCGGATGTCATTCCGTATGTCATCCGTTTTTTGCGGATTCCGTTCCTGGAAACACATAACAATTTTTTTTATTTTTTTCAATTTTTTTTCAAAGAAATCCAAACAACTTTATTTGATTATTGAAATGTATACATGTTTCCGTTTTTTGCGGATCCGCAAAAAACGGATGACATACGGAAACATTTTAAGGAACAACGGATCCGCAAAAAACGGACCGTTTTTCAGGATGAAAAAAAACAGGACGTGTGAATGGACCCTAAAAGGTGTTTCTTCCTTTTAAAGGTGTTTTATTGCACAAAAGTAGTAAAACTAACTACAAACCGGATTCCAAAAAAGTTGGGACACTATACAAATCGTGAATAAAAACTGAATGCAATGATGTGGAGGTGCCAACTTCTAATATTTTATTCAGAATATAACATAAATCACAGAACAAAAGTTTAAACTGAGAAAATGTACCATTTTAAGGGAAAAATATGTTGAATCAGAATTTCATGGTGTCAACAAATCCCAAATTAGTTGGGACAAGGCAATTTTCACCACTGTGTGGCATCTCTCCTTCTTCTTACAACACTCAACAGACGTCTGGGGACCGAGGAGACCAGTTTCTCAAGTTTAGAAATAGGAATGCTCGCCCATTCTTGTCTAATACAGGCCTCTAACTGTTCAATCGTCTTGGGCCTTCTTTGTTGCACCTTCCTCTTTATGATGCGCCAAATGTTCTCTATAGGTGAAAGATCTGGACTGCAGACTGACCATTTCAGTACCCGGATCCTTCTCCTACGCAGTCATGATGTTGTGATTGATGCAGAATGTGGTCTGGCATTATCTTGTGGAAAAATGCAGGGTCTTCCCTGAAAGAGATGACGTCTGGATGGGAGCATATGTTGTTCTAGAACCTGAATATATTTTTCTGCATTGAAGGTGCCTTTCCAGACATGCAAGCTGCCCATGCCACACGCACTCATGCAACCCCATACCATCAGAGATGCAGGCTTCTAAACTGAGCGTTGATAACAACTTGGGTTGTCCTTGTCCTCTTTGGTCCGGATGACATGGTGTCCCAGATTTCCAAAAAGAACTTTGAATCGTGACTCGTCAGACGAATCGTGACGAACAGTCGTCCATTTTGCCACACTCCATTTTAAATGATCCCTGGCCCAGTGAAAACGCCTGAGCTTGTGGATCTTGCTTAGAAATGGCTTCTTCTTTGCACTGTAGAGTTTCAGCTGGCAACGGTGGATGGCACGGTGGATTGTGTTCACTGACAATGGTTTCTGGAAGTATTCCTGAGCCCATTCTGTGATTTCCTTTACAGTAGCATTCCTGTTTGTGGTGCAGTGTCGTTTAAGGGCCCGGAGATCACGGGCATCCAGTATGGTTTTACGGCCTTGACCCTTACGCACAGAGATTGTTCCAGATTCTCTGAATCTTCGGATGATGCTATGCACAGTTGATGATGATAGATGCAAAGTCTTTGCAATTTTTCGCTGGGTAACACCTTTCTGATATTGCTCCACTATCTTTCTGCGCAACATTGTGGGAATTGGAGATCCTCTACCCATCTTGGCTTCTGAGAGACACTGCCACTCTGAGAATTTCTTTTTATACCCAATCATGTTGCCAATTGACCTAATTAATGTTAATTGGTCTTCCAGCTCTTCATTATGCTCAAATTTACTTTTTCCAGCCTCTTATTGCTACTTGTCCCAACTTTTTGGGAAAATTCAACATATTTTTCCTTTAAAATGATACATTTACTCGGATTAAACGTTTGATCTGTCATCTACGTTCTATTACAAATAAAATATTGACATTTGCCATCTCCACATCATTGCATTCAGTTTTTATTCACAATTTGTTTAGTGTCCCAACTTTTTTGGAATCCGGTTTGTATGTGTATTTGGTATTACTGTAATCATACTGACCCAGAGAATAAAGATATTATGTTATTTATACTGAAAAATGATTGCTGTAAAATTTACGTAAAAACTCAGTGGCAGTATTGTTGTTTTTTTCCCCCATCTCCCCCAGAAAAAGGCAATAATGAAAAAAGGAAGAAAAACGCTTAGTCAGTAAGGCCCAAAACAGGCTGGTCACTAAGAGGTTAACCTGCTTGTGCCCCTGTCTCACTGCATTTGCTGTCCATGTTCTGAGTACTTACCTGTATTAGTAGGAAGCGGAAACAGCAGCAACACAGCGAGAAGGAGGAGTCAGCTTTAGGCCCTGCACAGAATGTCCCGATAGGCCTTGGGAGCATTGCATCCAATGCCCACAGCAATATTGTGACAGTGGAGTAGCTGGGGGCCACTTTTATTAATGGAAGCTGTGGGCAATTATCAATTTTCCAAGACCCCTAACTTTTTTAATTTTTCATTCACACAGCTATTTTTAATGGTATAATTTAATTATTACACCTTGTATTGCAAAACAGGGGGAAAAAAATCTATGTTGAATTAAATTTAAAAAAAAATAAATTCTGCTATGGGTTTTACTTTTATGGCATTCGTTCATATGCTAAAAATGACATAGTGAACTTATTCTGCGAGTCAGTACAATTACAGTGATAGTTTATATAATGTTTATGTTTTACTACTGTTTAAAAAATAAAGACCTTTGAAAAAATTAAAATTTTCTTTGTCTCACGATACTAATAGAGATCTCCCGAACTATTCGCCGGCGAACATAGCTTGTTCGCGTTCGCAGCGGCGGGCGAACATATGCGATGTTCGGTCCGCCCCCTATACATCATCATTGAGCAAACTTTGACCCTGTACATCACAGTCAGCAGACACATTCCAGCCAATCAGCATACCCTCCCTCCCAGACCCTCCCACCGCCTATCACAAAGCAAGGCCAGCATACATCTTAGATTCATTCTGAAGCTGCAGTGTCACAAATTTGACAATTAATACAGGTTATATTAATCGCATTGCGAATTCAACTTAGAGCTAAATTCCTAACGGTTATATTGATAGAATATAACGAAGATTGAGAATATAGTGCTATATTCGTTATAGTCCTCAATTCTAGCAATACAACCATTAGGAACTTAGCTCTAAGTTGAATTCGCAATGCGATTAATGCAGGTTATATTAATCGCATTGCAAATTCAACTTACCACACTCTGCGTCAACTACGTCATTTTCCATGGGAGTTTTGCCATGGATCCCCCATGCATGCCACAGTCCAGGTGTTAGTCCCTTTGAAACAACTTTTCCATCACTATTGTGGCCAAAAAGAGTCCCTGTGGGTTTTAAAATTTGCCTGCCTATTGAAGTCTATGGCGGTTTGCCCTTTTCGCAAACATTTGCAGAAAATTGCGTTCGCCGTTCGCGAACGGAAAATTTTATGTTCGAGACATCTCTAGATACTAACTAGAGAAATTTCTACTAACTAGAGAATTTTTTTGTCTACAGAGCTGTGAGATGGCTTTTTTTGTAGAATGAGTTCTAGTTTTTATTACTGCCATTTTGGGATACACATGACGTTTTGATTGATTGTTTCTTCAATTCTTTGTGAAGTGAAATGTGACCAAAATATGGTAAATCACATATTTGTTTATTTCAGTGTTCACTGTTCTGAAATATTAAATTATAAAAAGATTTTCTGAGACAGCAATACCTATTATATTTATTTGTTATTGTTTATTTTTATATGTAAAACTAGGAATGCGGGTGATTAGAAATTTTTATATTGTGTTTTGTTTATTAAAACATTTTTACATTTGCTTACTGTCATTTTTAGTTTGCACTGGGGACTTGTACAGGCTGACCATGACATTTCTGGGAGTCTTCTCAAAGCCCCTGCCATAGCAATTACAATCTCACATACAGTTGATAAGTAGAGTTGAGAGGACACCTGGATGTTTGGGATCGATGGGTTCAGTCAAACTTCACAAAAAAGTTTGAGTTCGGGATCTGAACTTGACCCAAACTTGTGACCACTAAAATGGCTGTAAAAATGTAATGTAAAGGGCTAGAGGACTGCAAATGGCATCAAAATGTGGTTAAGAGTAGTAATGAGCGGGAGGTGCCATATTCGATTTCGCGATATTTCGCGAATATTCGAATGAATATTCGTGTTATATTCGTCGAAATCGAATATTCGTAATTTTCCCAATTATCGCGAATAATATGCGATTTATTTTTCGCATATTGCGATTATTTATCTTGATAGTATAAGGCAACGTCCCTATGCTAATTGACTATGGCTAGGCTAATATGTGTATTTTGCGAAATTTCGGGATATTGCTCTAACTTCGTCTCTTAGAATATTACGAATATTCTAAAAGACGAAGTTAGAGCAATATCACGAAATTTCGTAAAATACACATATAGATTGTAATTTAGCTAATATAGTGCTATAATCCCTTTTTTTTCCTCTATTTTTTTTTTGCCTCTTCTGAACTTAAGTTTTGTAAAATATGTACACTATTAAAAAATATTACTATAGCAGTATATTAGCTTAAATACAATCTATGTGTATTTTACGAAATTTCATAATATTGCTCTAACTTCGTCTTTTAGAATATTCGTAATATTCTCAAAGACGAAGTTAGAGCAATATTAAGAACATTTGCAAAAGCCGAAATTGCGATGCGAGTAATATAACACGAAATAATCGTATGAAGATTTCAACTTAGCACTGCTATATTCCATATTCTAGCCTAATATAGAATATAGCTGTGCTAAGTTAGCACTGCTATATTCCATACTAGGCTAGAATATGGAATATAGCAGTGCTAAGTTGAAATCTTCATGCGATTATTTCGTGTTATATTACTCGCATCGCAATTTCGGCTTTTGCAAATGTTCTTAATATTGCTCTAACTTCGTCTTTGAGAATATTACGAATATTCTAAAAGACGAAGTTAGAGCAATATTACGAAATTTCTAAAAGACGAAGTTAGAGCAATATTATGAAATTTCGTAAAATACACATAGATTGTATTTAAGCTAATATACTGCTATAGTAATATTTTTTAATAGTGTACATATTTTACAAAACTTAAGTTCAGAAGAGGCAAAAAAAAATTTGAGGAAAAAAAAGGGATTATAGCACTATATTTGCTAAATTACAATCAATATGTGTATTTTACGAAATTTCGTAATATTGCTCTAACTTCGTCTTTTAGAATATTCGTAATATTGCTCTAACTTCGTCTTTCAGAATATTACGAATATTCTAAAAGACGAAGTTAGAGCAATATTAAGAACATTTGCAAAAGTCGAAATTGCGATGCAAGTAATATAACGCAAAATAATCGCATGAAGATTTCAACTTAGCACTGCTATATTCCATATTCTAGCCTAGTATGGAATATAGCAGTGCTAACTTAGCACAGCTATATTCTATATTAGGCTAGAATATGGAATATAGCAGTGCTAAATTGAAATCTTCATGCGATTATTTTGTGTTATATTACTCCCATTGCAATTTCGACTATTGTGAAATTTCGTAAAATACACATATAGATTAGATTGTAATTTAGATAATATGGAATATAGCAGTAAGTTGAAAACGCCACTGACTGGAGCAGCCAGGAAGCTAGGAATCCAAAGGACAGGTAAGAACAACTTTAGGGAAGTGGGAAAGAAAAAAATATAATAATTTAAAAAAAAAAACGAATATTCGATTTTGCGAATATATAGAACGATATTCAAAATATTCGCGAAATCTCTAAATTGCAATATTCGATAAAAAAATTTGCAATTCGAATATTCGCGCTCAACACTAGTTAAGAGCATGGCAAGTGCTCTGCAAACAAATGTGAATAGGGAAATTACTTTAAATAACACAAAATATGTAAAAATAAAAAATTATAATCTTGATCTAGGAGGACGAGGTCCATATGGAGTAGGAGTTTGAGGAGGCGGTGGAAGTGGCGGTGAAGGTGGAAACGGTGGTGGAGGAGGTAGCCTACACTGCTTTTTTTTATTAGGGTACACCCCAAAACATTGGGAAATATAACCTGTGATAACCCCCTCCAGTCGTGCTAAACACACGTTCAGACAATACACTGGCTGCAGGGCAGGCCAGCACCTCCAAGGCATAAAGGGCAAGCTCAGGCCATGTGCCCAATTTGGAGACCCAGAAGTAGCAGGGGGCAGAACTATCAGTCAGTTCATGTAGGCGTGTGCAAACATACTGCCCCACCATGTTGCACGTCCCTGTGATGTTCGCGATTTAATTGAATATCTGCTCTATAAACTTTCGATGTTGTTTTCTGCCCCGAACATGTTGATCACGTTTAGCGGCAAATCAGGGTCCCACGCCGGAGAGGGAACGTGAGTAAGAGAGACCACGTCCAAGGGACATAAATGGATGAAATTTTATTGTGATTGAGTGGAAATGTGGGAGAAGCTATTAAAACTGAAGAATTGAAGGAAAGGAGGGGGAGCGCCGCAATTACCCACTCCCGATTCGGGAAGGTAGTGACGATAAATAACAATACAGGACTCTTAAGATGTACTGTTATTTGAATGATTAATAAAAAAAATTATAGGGAATGTCACTGGGGTATTTGGGATTTGGAAACGTTAGCCAGGAGAGGCCCTGCTGGCGCTTTGTTGACACTAGAAAAACTTCTGCCTGATCGCACGTCACTGTGACGTCCACCATCCATTTGGATATCTTCTCTATCAACTTTCAATTTTTTTTTTTCGGAGCCTACCATATTGATCACGGTTATCGGCGAATCAGGGTTCCAAGCCAGAGAGGGAGCGTGAGAAAGGGAGACCTCATCCAATGGAGGTAAATGGCTGCAATGGGATGAAGCGGAAATGTAGGACAAGTTATTAAAGCAGATGGATCGAATAAAAGGGCCAATTAAAGACGAATTTCAGAAATTTAAGTCCCTGTCACCGCCATAAATTAGTTAGTTTCACCAGAAAATGTAACAGTAATTATTTTTTTACCTGTCTGTTGTTAGGTAGAGCAGTGGTATATCACACCCAAAAATTGGTGAATTTCCGACGAAAATGTAACAGACAAATTAGTGTTTTTTTTTTTTCAACCTGTCTATTAGTTCAAGCAGTGGTATATCACACCCAAAAATTTGTGAATTTCACCCGAAAATGTAAGACAAATTAGTGATTTTCTTTTACATGTCTACTAAGTATAGGAGTGGTATATCACACCCAAAAATTTGTGAATTTCCCACAAAAATGTAACAGACAAATTAGTGATTTTTTTTTACCCGTCTGCTAGGTATAGTAGTGGTATATCACAGCCAAAAATGAGTACATTTCACCTGAAAATGTAAGACAAATTAGTGAATTTCTTTTACATGTCTACTGGGTATAGCAGTGGTATAGCACACCCAAAAATTGGTGAATTTCACCCGAAAATGCAATAGACAAATTAGCAAAATGACATAAAATAAAATAAAATCCGTACAAAAAAATTATTGATTTATGAGGTGGAGGTCCATATGGAGTAGGAGTTTGAGGAGGCGGTGGACGTAGCAGTGTAGGTGGAAGCAGCGGTGGAGGAGGATGAGGTAGCCAACACTGGTTTTTGGTTTAGATTTTTATTTTTTAAATTAGGGTACACTCCAAAAGAGTGTAAAATATCCAAAATATAAGAATGAGCAATTGCGCTGTATTATAACAATTGCTGGCTAAGGCTGGTATACATGTCTATTCTGCACAAGGTACGGACAAGTACTGTGGTATCCATGCCTGGTTCATTTTAAAAAGCGTGAGCTTGTCCACATTGGCTGTGAACAGGCAGCTGCGCTTGTCTGTGATCACGCCCCCCTGCCGTGCTAAACACACGTTCAGATAATACACTGGTTGCAGGGCAGGCCAGCACCGCCAAGGCATAAAGGGCAAGATCAGGCCATGTGCCCAATTTGGAGACCCACAAGTTGAAGGGGGCAGACCCGTCATTCAGTACGTGTAGGCGTGTGCACACATACTGCTCTACCGTGTTGGTGAAATGCTGCCTCCTGTTAAGACGTTCCCTATCAGCTGGTGGTGCTGATTGTTGTGGCGTGCTGACAAAGATTTTCCACATTTTGGCCATGCTAACCCTGCCTTCTGAGGTGCTGGCGGTACCCCAGCTGCATTGGCGACCTCTTCCTCGTCCTCTGCCTTCGCCTTGTGCTTCGACTGTGCCACCGATGTCAGGTGGGAATTCCACCAGCACCGCGTCTACCAGCGTGCGCTTGTACTCGCGCATCTTATGATCATGCTCCAGCGAGGGAATTAAGGACGGTACTTTGTCCTTCTAACGAGGATCCAGCAGCATGGACACCCAGTAATGACCACAAGTTAGAATGTGGGCAACTCGTTGGTCGTTGCGGAGACACTGCAGCATGTAATCGCTCATGTGTGCCAGGCTGCCCAGAGGCAACGAAAAGCTGTCCTCTGTGGGAGGTGTATCGTCTGTGTCCTCTGTATCCCCCCAGCCATGCACCAGTGATGGCCATGAGCTGGTCTGGGTGCCACCCTGCTGTGAACATGGTTCCTCCTACTCATTCTTCCTCTCATACTCCACAACGTCATCCTCCAGACCTGTGCCCTGGCTGGCCAATTGTGTACCTGGCGTTTGTGGGTGAAGGAACCCACCCTCGGAGCCACTTGTAAATGACTGGCTGGAAACCCTATGAAATGATCCCTCCTCCTCCTCCTGTGCCACATCCTCTTCCTTCATCGCCAGCAGTGTTTTTTCAAGGAGGCATAGAAGTGGGATAGTAACACTGAGAACGGCGTTATCGACACTGGCCATGTTGGTGGAGTACTCGAAACAGCACAACAAGGAACACAGGTCTCACATGGAGGCCCAGTCATTGGTGGTGAAGTGATGCTGTTCCGCAGGGCGACTCACCCATGCATGCTGCAGCTGAAACTCCACTATCGCCTGCGGCTGTTCGCACAGTCTGGCCAGCATGTGCAAGGTGGAGTTCCGCCTTGTGGGCACGTCGCATATGAGGCGGTGAGCGGGAAGGCCGAAGTTACGCTGCAGCGCTGACAGGTGAGCAGCAGCAGGGAGAGAATGCCGAAAGCACGCACAGACAGCCCGCACTTTATGCAGCAGCTCTGATATATCGGAGTAATTCTTAAGGAATCTCTGCACCACCAAATTCAGCACATGCACCAGGCAAGAGATGTGCGTCAAACCGGCTAGTCCCAGAGCTGTTACGAGATTTCGCCCATTATCGCACACCACCAGACCGGGCTTGAGGATCAGTGGCACCAACCACTTATCGGTCTGTTGTTCAAGGCCTGTCCACAGCTCCTGCACGGTGTGGGGTTTGTCCCCCAAACAGATACGTTTTAAAACTGCCTGCTCTCGTTTACCCCTGGCTGTGCTGAAGTTGGTGGTGAAGGTGTTACGCTGACCAGATAAGGAGCCGGTAAAGGATGAGGAAGCAGAGTAGGAGGAGGAAGCCACAGGAGGTAAACTAAAGCGCCCTGCAATCTTTGGTTGTGGAAGGACATGCGGCAAACTGCTATCCGCCACTGCTTTTACTCAGAGTGCTGTTATGGAGATATAACGTGACTCAGTGTGCTTACTGGTCCACGCATCCATAATGAGGTGCATCTTGCCACAGATGGCGTTGCTAAGTGCACACCTGATTTTTTCCCCCACTTGGGAAGGGATGGCACGCCTGAAAAAGTTGTGGCAGCTGGGCACGACGTACTGTGGGACAGCCACCGCCATAAGGCTTTTAAAACTTTCCATCTCCACCAGACGAAATGACAGCATTTCAAAGGCCAGTAATTTTGAAATACTGGCATTCAGGGCCAGGGATCACACGTGGGTAGGGGGGTACTTCCTCTTCCGCTCCAGCGTTTGGGAGATGGAGAGCTGAACGCTTCCGTGGGACATTGTGGAGATGCTTGGTGACCCAGATGGTGGTGTTGCTGGCAGATCCTCTGTTTGCGGGGTGGCAGGTGGATGAAGAGGCTAAGACTGCAGCAGAAGAGGAAGCAGGAGGAGCCAGAGACCTTTCTTGGTTTTTGAGGTGTCTACTCCACAGCAGCTCGTGCTTTGCACTTAGATGCCTGGTCATGCAGGTAGTGCTCAGGTTGAGAAAGTTTATGCTTCGCTTCAGGCTCTGATTGCACAGCGTGCAAAACACTCATGTCTTGTCATCAGCACATTGTCTGAAGCACTGCCACGCCAGGGAACTCTTTGGAGCTGGCTTTGGTGTGATCGGTCCCTTGCTGCAGTGGGCAGTAGAAGGCATACTGTCTAGGGGATGGCCACTACGCTTTTGCACCCTCCTCCTTCTTCTTCTGTGCTGGTGGCTCTGTGCGACCACCACCTCTTCCTCCGAACTACACAGGTCACTCGCATGACCTTGATTCCATGTCAGGTCGAGGACCTCATCGTCCTCCACAACATCTTCCACCCAGTCTTCACTCCTGCCCTCCTTGTGTTTCGTCATCATCCGAGACGTGCTGCAATGGTCCTCCCATGTACTCATCTTGAATGATAAGTGGTTGGGCATCAGTGCACTCAATCTCTTCCACTTCTGGGGCAGGGATAGGTGGATGGCCCTGGGAAACACTGCTAACAGAGTCATTAAAAAGCAGAAGAGACTGCTGCATGACTTGGGGCTCAGACTGCTTGGCTGATTTGCAAGGGGGTGAGGTGAAAGACTGATGGGCATCGGCTGCAGGTGCCAACTCTGATCTTTCAGCAGGAGACTGGGTGGGAGACAATGTGAAGGAACTGGAGGCACTGTCAGCAACCCAATCTACTATCGCTTGTAAATGTTCTGGCTTCGCTATTCTAAGAGCTGCACCTACTGCACCTACTCGCACCTGAGGAAGGTGTTTTACTTGTGCGTGTAGCTGGCACAAATCGACCACGTCTTCTGCCTGCAACAGGAGCTCCACCAGCAGCACCATGACCATGACCACGACCCTTATTTGATGCTATCCTTATATTTCTTAAATTTAGGATCTTGCCCAAAATGGGTGTTTTTGTTTTATATCAGAATAGAACAACAGTATCTTACGCATGTATCTCACAATGACAGATGCAGACAAGGCCGCAAATTAAGATTTTTGCCCAAATTGGGTGTTTATTTAATACCAGAATAGCACAGCAGTATGTAAAGAGTGTATCTCACAATGAAAGATGCAGCAAAGGCTACAAAATAATGATTTTTGCCCTAAATGGGTGGTTTTCTAATAGCAGAATAGAACCACAGTATGTACAGGGTGTATCTCGCACGTACAGATGCAGACTAGGCCGCAATTAAAGATTTTTGCCCAAAATGGGTGTTTTATTAATAGTAGGATAGAACCACAGTATCTAAAGGGTGTATCTCACAATAACATATGAAGCAAAGGCTGCAAAATGAATAAAAAAAAGTGCCCAAAATGGGTGTTTTATTAATAGCAGAATAGAACCACAGTATATAAAGGGTGTATCTCACATGTACAGATGCAGACTAGGCCACATTTAACCCCTTAGGGACACATGACGTACCAGTACGGCATGTTTCCCGAGTCCTTAAGGACACATAACGTACCGGTACGTCATGTGTTGTTCCAATCACCGCCGCCCGGCGGGCGGTGATCGGAACAAGATGCCTGCTCAAATCATTGAGCAGGCACCTCTGCTAAATGCGTGGGGGGAGTCCCGTGACCCCCCCCCCCCGTGTCAGCGATCGTAGCAAACCGCAGGTCAATTCAGACCTGCGGTTTGCTGCGCTTTCTGCAGTTTCTGATCCCCGCGGTCCCTGACCAGAAACTTTAATATGCCGAAAATATAGATTTTCCACCCCCCTGCACCCCTGAATGATTTTATGCCAGCGGGTGGTGCAGGAGGGGGTTGCAGGCGGTGAGGGAGGCGGGCGGTGCGGCAGGCAGGATCGCGTTCCCCCGCCCGCCTCCTCTTGAATATTCATTGGTGTTCAGTGGGTATAGCAGAGTGTCAGCACATTGCTGACACTCTGTTATAAACGGCTGACATCTGTGCTGTAATGTCAGCCGTTTAACCCTTTCCATACCGCGGTCCGTATGGGCCGCTGTATGGAAAAAGTTAACAGTCAGGGAGCTCCCTCCCTCTCCCATCGGGGGGCTGCTGTGCCTTTGCAGCCCCCAGACAGGATGGGGTCACAGAGGGAGGGAGCCCCCCTCCTTCACTGTCTGCTCAGTTGTGGAAGACGTGGAGGGTTCATATGGCATCAGGACGCCTTTTCAGGCATCCTGCTGTCTATGGTGCTGAACAGATCTGTGCTAAAGGCATAGATCTGTTCAGATAAAGTGTAAGTAAAATACAGTACAATACACTATATAGTGTACTGTACTGTATTATACAGACATTAGACCCACTGGATCTTCAAGAACCAAGTGGGTCTGGGTCAAAGAAATGTAAAAAAAAAAGTGAAAAAAGTAAAGATAAAAAAAAAACATTTATCACTGAATAAAAATTTTACAAATAAAATACACTACACATTTTAGGTATCTCCGCGTCCATAACGACCTGATCTATAAAACAGTCATGTTACTTTCCCCGCACGGTGATTGCCATAAAAGTAAAAAAAATAAAAAAAATATGAGGAAATTGAAATTTTGCCCACCTTACTTCCCAAAAAGATAATAAAAGTCATCAAAAAAGTCGCATGTATGCCAAAATAGTACTAATCAAACCATCATCTCATCCCACAAAAAACATACCCTACCCAAGATAATCGCCCAAAAACTTAAATAACTATGGCTCTTAGACTATGGAAACACTAAAACATGATTTTTTTTGTTTCAAAAATTAAATCATTGTGTAAAACTTACATTAAAAAAAAAAGTATACATATTAGGTATCGCCGCGTCCGTATTAACCGGCTCTATAAATATATCACATGACCTAACCCCTCAGGTGACCCCCGTAAAAAAAAAAAAAATCAAGGCAATAAAATATAGCATTTTGTTTGGCTGTTAACCCTTGCTTTGTTACTGGGAAAAATTGATTAAAATGGAAAATTTGCCCAAAATCTAAATTCTGAAATTTGATCACCATTTGCCATTAACTCTTGTGGTACACCTAAAGGGTTAACGACGTTTGTAAGATCAGTTTCAAATACCTTGAGGGGTGTCGTTTCTAGAATGGGCGGTTTCTATTATGTAAGCCTCACAAAGTGACTTCAGACCTGAACTGGTCACTAAAAAATGGTCCCTAAAAACTTCTAAGCCTTGTAACATCCCCCAAAAATAAAATATCATACCCAAATTGATCTAAACAAGTAGACATATAGGGAATGTAAAGTAATAACTATTTTTGTAGGTATTACTTTGTATTATAGAAGTAGAGAAATTGAAACTTGGAAATTTGCAATTTTTTACACATTTTTGGTAAATTTGCAATTTTTTATAAATAAAAAGGATTTTTTTAACTTAATTTTACCAGTGTCATGAAGTACAATATGTGGCGGAAAAAAAAAATCGCAGAATGGCCTGGATAAGTCAAAGTGTTTTAAAGTTATCACCATTTAAGTGACACTGGTCAGATTTGCAAAAAATGGCTTGGTCCTTAAGGTGAAATAAGGTTGTGTCCTTAAGGAATTAAAGATTTTTGCCCAAAATGGGTGTTTTATTAATAGCAGAATAGAACCACAGTATCTAAAGGGTGTATCTCACAATGACATATGCAGTAAATGCTGCAAAATTATGTTTTTTTCCCAAATGTTTTTACTAACAGAATATGACAGCAGTATATAACGCTTGAATGTCACATGTGCAGATGCAGCAAGAGCTGTAAAATTGGTATTCTGCCCAAAAAGGGTGTTTTTTAAAACCCAGAAAATTATAGCTGTGTTTCTAGCTTAAATTGAACACTGACTAATGCGGCAGAAGCCCAAAAATTGGTGATTTTTCAAAGCCAGAAAATTATTGAAGTATTTCAAACTTGTTTTTAACAATCACAGATGCAGCAAGGGCTGCAATATTAAGTATTTTGCCCAAAAAGGGTGTTTTTTTACAGAATATGACAGCTGTATATAATGCTTGAACTTTACACATGCAGATGCAGCAAGGGCTGTGCATTTTGCCCAAAAAGGTCTTTTTTTAAAAAAATCCATAAAATTATAGCTGTATTTCTAGCTCAAATTGCACACTGACTAATGCTGCAAATGCACCAGATGTAGGATATTGTCAAAAAGGTTGTTTTTTTAAAACCAGATTATTATTGCTGTATTTCAAGCTTGGATTTGAATGTCACAAAAGCACATATGCAGTGCTGGTGCACTGAGCTTGCATAAAATGGCCGCCGCCGCCCTCCTAACTAACAGACGAATAAAAGTTATTTTTCTCTGTTACTGGGCTCAGGGCAGGGTAAAAAGATTATGCACTGCACCCACACAACTAAATCTATGTAGACTGCCGAGTTCAATTGGAGCTCTGATTAAAGATTCTGTCCTATTCTCTCCCTCACAGCAGCAGCATCCTCTCCCTACACTAAGCACAGCAGAGTGACGTGCAGCGCTACGTGAATCCAGCTGATATAGAGGCTGGGTCACATGCTGCACTGGCCAATCACAGCCATGCCATTAGTAGGAATGGTTGTGATGGCTTCTAAGGGCACACAGTTAAACGCTTGTTGATTGGCTGGCAAGAACCCAAACCCAAACTTTTACAGAAATGTTCCGTGGTCCAGAATCCCTAAAGTTTGAAACGAACCCGAACTTTACAGTTCGGGTTCGCTCAACCCTACTGATAAGATATCAACTGTCTGTGGTAATGGAGTGAAGTGAAAATACGGAGAGAACGGACACTGCAGTCTGTTGTAGGGCTGTGCTAATGTAGGCTACACATTAGCCAGATCCCCACCTGTCCATCCTCCTCTCTGTACTTTCACTTCGGTCCATTACCACAGACAGCAGATATCTTATCAGCTGTATGTAAGATGGTAATTTATTACAGCCAGTCTGGTTAGAAGGGCTGAGAGAACTCTTTAGCTAACTGCATTGAAGCTTTGATGTATCTCAGCTTTGTTATGAGAGCGGGTATTGTCTGTGCTACTAATAATAATAAATAATAATAATAAAATATATTTATATAGTGCCACCATATTCCGCAGTGCTTTACAAGTTCATAGGGTTCATATAAAAATCAAAAATAACTGGATAATATGCAACTGAAACACTAGGAGTCAGGGCCCTGCTCGCAAGAGCTTACAACCTATGAGGAATTGGGGGTGACACATAAGGTAGTTGATTGTGATAAGTAGGATTTGAGCCATTATAGTATTATAGTAAAGAAGAGGCCATTTTATTTCCCCTGCTTGTCCTTTAGAGAAAACTAGTAGTGTTAGTTAAGCACCATAGTGCTCGGGTGCTCTGGCCGAACACATCGGGGTGCTCTAGTGAGCACAGTAGAAGTCAATGGGAGAACCCAAGCATTAAACTAGGCACCCCCTGCTCTGAAGAGGAGAGGATGTCTGGTTCTTATGAAAAGGTTAGAAACACCCCCAAAATGGCTTGGAAAAAGCATGAGAAGAACATTTGGATGTATCTTGGACTCCTATTACCTATGACATACAATAGACAACCTCACAAAGGCTATTTGCCAAAAGGTGGTGTGTGTGCAAGCCAAGAATCTATCCATGAGACAGATACAGTCAGCACACCTTACAATGGCAGCCTTGTGCACTATGAGACATTCAAAACCAGCTCTCATCTGACTGAGAGCCAGTAAGTCTCAAAGTTGCTTCATATCTGTTGGATGGCTTGGGTGGACCTGTGCACCTAGATCATTATCATTAGGGTGACAAAATGTTTTCCGATTGTCCTAACATGATATTCAATGACTGTTCTATACAGTTTTGCCATGTAAACTCATTTGCATAAACATGGGCATATGGGAAAGACATGCAAATGAGCAAAATCGGCCTTGTTTTTCAGGTGAAAAACTATTTGCATGAAAAAATTGCAATTAGAATATTCGCAACCTACACTATGAATAGTGCCATCTATTGGATTCATAGTCTTGTCAAAAGACTATGAAACCAATAGATGGCGCTGTTCATGAGTCATGAACAGCGCCATCTATTAGATTCATATTCCTGTTATAAGACAATGAAACCAATAGATGGTGCTGTTTATGAGTCATGAACAGTGCCATCTATTGGATTTATAGTATTTTCATAAGATTATGAATCCAATAAATGGCGCTGTTCATGAGTAGCGTTGATCGCAAATATTCTAATCGTGAATTTTCCATGCAAATGGTGTTTCAGCTGAAAAACAAGCAGATTCAGCTAATTTGCATATTCCCATGATTATGCAAATGCCAAACCCTTTTCTATGAACCAGCACCCTCTTCTCTTCAAAGCAGAGGGTGCCTGGTTTAATGCTCGGGTCTCCCATCGATTTTCATTGTGTTCAATTTTGCTCGAGCATACACACTATTTGGCCAAACACTGATGTGCCAAGCATAGCGATGCTCACTCAAAACTAAAAAACAGCCGTTATTAATAAGTAAGTAATATGAAGTGATATTTATGTATTTTAGTAATTGTATTTTCTTAATTATTGGAAAACCTTTTTAAAAGTGGCTATAGTAAAAATATATATATATATATATATATATATATATATGTTAGACTTAGAATTGTGTTTCCTTTTTACAGATAATTGCATGCTAGCTCCTGGTAACAGTGACAGAATTGACAAAGGTGGTGGCAGCCCAGCATGTAGAAATAAAATAAAAATAATTTGCTACTCACTTAACAGCACAAATTTTGATGAGATCATTTATTTCAGATTCTGCCAACAATGCTGGAGAAAATTTGTACAGCATGCTGACCTATTTTCTCTGATACAATGACAGCCACCATGACGGACATCCAATAAACTCATTGTAAGTCAATGGGTCCATTGGGCCTCTTTGGTGTCTTTCATGTAACAGATCTATCGCTGCCATTAATTTTTTTTTCTGCTCTGATTAAACAGAACAAAACAGAACATGAGAATGGGACATTTTCTGTTCTAGGTTCACACTAGATATATTGATTTCCATTGTTTTCCTCTGTGCCGTTACTGAACGACGCAGAAGAAATATCCTTCACCAGTCTGATATGTTTCTGTTCAGAAGTATGCCTTTTTATTGGACAAAAAATTCTCAATACAGGACTTTAATTTTCTACAGTTCTTGGAGGAATCTGAGATCAAAGGAAACCCATACCAACTCTTACCATTTACAATCACTTTGATATATACATTGCATATACTGAACAGGTAGTTGTGAATCAGTACTGCCATAACATTTTCTGGTTGATAACAGTGGAATACTTACAAATACACACTGGAATGTTCATCCACTGTCCTTCTACACAACTTGCTGCATCTTCATCTTTAAACCGGAAACCGTTGTCACATTCATATTTAGCTCTTTCACCATGGCTGAAAGTTTTCTTATTTTCTATTGCCGTTCCATGTTGAATATTTGGAGCCTCAACACATGCATCTTGTAAAAAGTCAAAAAACATTTGTTAAAAAATCTCAGGCAAAGTTAAAACACATTATATTAATCAATAGCTACTGTAGGCATTTGAAGGTATCTGCAAAATGCAGTATATATTTAGGCCACTACCCTATGAATGATGGAAATCCGCTTTTTATTCTCTTTGTGTTGGCTGCCTGGCCGCTCTTTAGCTCTGTTTTATTAGAGAACTGCTTAGCTGCATGGTTGCTTAAGCAAAGTCAGACTCTGTCCATACCATTAATAAAGGAGGTAAAGTCTTTCTTAATAATAACCATATATTCCTTAAGTTCAGTGTCCATCCAAAGGAAATAATGATCCTCAACAAAAATTCTGCATACGCTTTGCCTGAATGGCTTATTTCAGCTTGTCCTGCTGAAAACTAGACTAGACTATGGGGACATTTATTATGAATTGTACAACGCTTTTAGGCGTATTAATGTTGCAGATTTTGTCACAATGTTTGTTGCTGCAAAATCTGTGACTTTTTGCTGCTCATGTCACTTTTCCAGAGTGCTGTGAAAAGGGGGCATGGCATGGGCAGGAATAGGATGGGGTGGGCACATCTCATTTTTCATTGTCCACGTCAGTTTGTGGCATTGAAAATTACGTAAATCTATGCCAGCAAGAGAGATGGCATATATTTTATTATGTCACATGGCCTGCTGGAACTAGCTCTAAAGTTACGTAGAGGCCTGCGCCTCCAAATAACTTTGGCGCATCCACTGTTAGCTCAGAGGGACCAAGACCGGCATGTAAATCGCCTTAATAACTGTCCCCCTATGTGTATGAATCTGGCTTTCTCATTTTAGATAATTTTATGCCTTTTAACAGGTGTTCTTGGTGAATGTTAAAGGGATTCTGTCACCTCCCCTCAGCCAAAAAACGATTTAAAAGCAGCCATGCAGCACAGCTTACCTGGATTAAGCTGTGCTGTTTAATCTTGAAATCCGTCCAGCAGTTACTTTAAAAAACGACTTTGATCAATAAGGAAATGCGTCCTGAAGGTGCCCAGAGGGGCGTTTTTTTCTTCCTAGTGAGCCCAGTACCGCCCCTCTTTCAGTGCCCAGCCCGCCTTCCTTGTATTTTCTAACTGCCGCCCCCAGCCTGCCACAGCCTCTCCTGCCTCTCCTCCCCCTCCCTCACGCCGAACGAAGTCTCGCACAGGCGCAGTACCCACTGAGGGCTGCGCCTGTGCGATCATCAGGAGACTGAGGGCGGCAGCTTCATCTTCGTCACTGGGCATGCGCCGAGCCCAGTGACGTCCGATGCTCGCTCTTCCCTGCTGACTGAGGGAAGAGCGAGCATCGGACGTCACTGGGCTCGGCGCATGCCCAGTGACGAAGATGAAGCTGCCGCCCTCAGTCTCCTGATGATCGCACAGGCGCAGCCCTCAGTGGGTACTGCGCCTGTGCGAGACTTCGTTCGGCGTGAGGGAGGGGGAGGAGAGGCAGGAGAGGCTGTGGCAGGCTGGGGGCGGCAGTTAGAAAATACAAGGAAGGCGGGCTGGGCACTGAAAGAGGGGCGGTACTGGGCTCACTAGGAAGAAAAAAACGCCCCTCTGGGCACCTTCAGGACGCATTTCCTTATTGATCAAAGTCGTTTTTTAAAGTAACTGCTGGACGGATTTCAAGATTAAAAAGCACAGCTTAATCCAGGTAAGCTGTGCTGCATGGCTGCTTTTAAATCGTTTTTTGGCTGAGGGGAGGTGACAGAATCCCTTTAAGAGTGAAAATTGGGAAAATCTGCATACATTGCAATGTCACAAGTAAAACATTTTTGGGAGTGTACCGTTTTTTATGTGGTATATAATATTAAAAGCCTATATAATTTTCAGATTATTTAACTAGAAATTTTAGGAATTTTAAATTTAACTTTTTAAAATAAGGCACATGTGGTAGGCAATTAAAGAGTGCTGTGTTTGTGTGAGGGGAGGCGGGGCTTTAATTATTTAAACCTGGCTCTCCTGCCCCCACTTGTCGGTTCGAATGCTTTCGAATCGGCTCGTGGGTTGGTGCCAGAGAAGTGCGTGCGTCACTGGAGAATCGGGTGGTCGGCTGCGTCGGGCTCGTCGCTTCGGTGATTAGGTAGGCAGGGTGGCTGCACACCCGTCTCGCTATGTATAACATGGGGGGCTGCCGAGCGTGCTGCCGGGCCCCAGCCGCGCTGGCGACTGCCCGCACTCCCGATCGCTTCCGGCACCCCGCTCCAGGCACCCCGCTCCAGGCCCCCCGATCCGCTCCAGGACCCCGCGCCAAGCACCCCCGCTCCCACGTGCAGCGTCCCCCAGGCGGGCACCCCTCATCTGTGGCTCAGCAGCAACGGGTCACACGTCCTTCACATACCCTGACCGCGGGATCAGAAACTTTAGGATTAAAAATTGTTTCCTGTATCCCTCCCCCCTGCACCCCTGAGTTATTCGAGCACGGTGGGAGGTGCAGGGGGAGGGTTGCGGGCGGTGCGGGAGGCGGGCGGTGCGGTAGACGGGATCGCGATCCCCCGCCCGCCTCCCATTGCGTAATCGTTGGCGTCTAGTGGGTATACCAGGGTGCCAGCACATTGCTGGCACCCTGGTATAAACGGCTGACATCGGTGATGCGATGTCAGCCGTTTAACCCTTTCCATACAGCGGTCCATACATGGTTTTGCTGAGGGTTTCTTTATACCCTTTGTTCTTAATAGGTCCCCGGTTTTCTCTGATAACCTTAAGTCTGTTAGGGAGCATCCGGAGGTTTTGTCGGAGAAGCTGGGGAAGGAAGTGGCTGCGGGTCGGATGGCGGGGCCCTTTGTTGCTCCTCCGTTTGCTAATTTGCAGGTGTCGCCGTGGGATGTTGTTCCCAAGAAAGAGCAGGGTAAATTTCGTCTCATTCATCATTTGTCTCATCCACGGGGTATGTCCGTGAACGACGCTATCCTCCCGGAGGAGGCGTCTGTGACGTATGTATCGTTTGATAGGGCGGTGGCATTGGTGAGGGATGCGGGTCGGGGTGCCCTGATGGCAAAGTCGGATATTGAGTCTGCGTTTCGGCTTTTGCCCATTCACCCTGATTGTTTCCATTTACTTGGCGGTTGCTTTAAGGGCCTGTTCTATTATGACATGTGTTTGCCTATGGGGTGCTCCATTTCGTGCCATTATTTCGAGATGTTCAGCTCCTTCCTGGAATGGGTTGTTCGGGTGGAGGCTGGTTTGACGTCAGTGATTCACTACCTCGATGATTTCCTTTTTGTGGGACCGCAGGAGGGCGACGGCTGTCAGCTCCTGCTGACCACTTTTTTGAGGATGATGGCACGTTTTGGAGTCCCTGTTTCGGCGCAAAAGACGGAGGGTCCGGTTACTTGTCTTTCCTTTTTAGGGATTGAAATTGATTCGGTGGGTATGGTGTTTCGGCTTCCGGCGGATAAATTGAACGCTTTGGCCGGTTTGATTGAAGGTTTTTTGGTGGTTGACAAGGTGACTTTGCGGCAACTCCAGTCCCTCCTGGGTTTGCTTTGCTTTGCGTGTCGGGTCATGCCTATGGGTCGTGTTTTTTCGCGGCGCCTCTCTTTGGCGACGCGTGGGTGCCGATCCCCTCGGCATCACATTCGTATCACGAGGTCATTGAAAGCTGACCTGGGGGTATGGAGGTCCTTTCTGGGGTCTTACAACGGGCACACTTGTTTTATCGGTGAGATGGTGTCGAACTCGGAGTTGGAATTGTGGTCCGATGCGGCTGGATCGGGTGGTTTTGGCACGATACTGGGTAAGGAGTGGTGTGCGGCTTCCTGGCCGGAGGAATGGCGGGTGTCGGGCTTGGTTAAGAATCTTACACTGTTGGAACTGTTCCCTATAGTAGTGGCGGTGGAGATTTGGGGAGGACGCTTAGAGAACCGGCATGTCTGTTTTTGGTCGGATAATTTAAGTACGGTGCAGTGTATTAATTTTCTGTCTTCTTCCTCCCTTCCAGTGCTGGCGTTGCTGCGGCATTTGGTGCTTCGTTGCTTGGAGCGGAATATTTATTTCAGGGCTAGGCATGTTCCCGGAGTTGACAATCCGATCGCTGATGCTCTTTCTCGCTTTAATTGGCAGGTGTTTCGGGAGTTGCATCCGGAGGCGGCGTTGGACGGGTTGGTATGCCCTCAGTTCCTGTGGCAAGTAGTGGTCAACAGCTGATGTCACTCGTTAGTGCGTCGGTGTCGCCAGCGACGTGGCAGGCACATGGTAAGGCCTGGGCTGAATGGTTGGCGGTGTGCGGGACAAGAAATGTAGTGGGGAGGGATGACGTTCGCCTGGAGGTGACTGTGGAATGGTTGCTGAGAATGAGGACTATGGGGGTTTCTGTTCATGTTGCGCAGCGGCAGCTGGCCGGGGTGGCGTTCTATTTCAAATTGTGTGGTTGGATGGATGTGACAAAGTTGTTTGTGGTGCGGCAGGCTATGAAAGGTTGGCGGAGGGAGTATGTGGTGCGAGATAGTAGACGGCCTGTTTCTTTCGCGCTGCTTTGCAAGTTGATTGATTGTTGCGGAGCGGTGTGTGCATCGGAATTTGAGGGCGCGATGGTGGCGGCTAGTTTTTGTTTGGCCTTTTTTGCAGCCCTGAGGGTGGGTGAATTGGTTGCTCTGTCCGCGACGAAAGCTGGGGGTTTGTTGCAGTCGGATGTGGTGTTGGCGAATAATGCTCTTAGGGTACATATCCAGAGGTCGAAAACGGATCAGTTGGGGGCGGGGGTGTGGTTGCCAATTTTACCGATGGTGGGGGTAGCTTGCCCAGTTAGGGTGGTAGGCGAGTATATGGCTGTCAGGACGGGGGGAGTGAATTTTCTCGCGCACGCAGATGGGTCCCCGTTTACGAAATTTCAGTTTTCCTCGGTTTTGCGCAAATGGCTGAGGGGGGCGGGGGTTGTTCCTAGTGAGTTTGGTACTCATTCTTTTAGGATCGGGGCGGTGACGGAGGCGGCTAGGGCGGGGTTAGCTGAATCCGAAGTTATGCGGATTGGTAGGTGGCGTTCTGCTTGTTTTGCGCGTTATATTCGGCCGGATTTGCTGATATAAAAAAAATTTTTAAAAAAATTTAAAAAATTAAAAATAAAAATCAAAAAAATTAAATTAATTACTGGATACGCAATGGTGGTGGAGAAAGATTCGGGGTGGCGGTGTGCGCCGGTTAATTTATCTTTTTGTCTTCTAGGTGTGGTTCGTCCGGTGGTCTGGTTATTGGGCCATTCGTATATTTTCTGGGCGGCGCAGAGAGCGGAGCGGAGGCCTGGAGGCCGGAACTTGGGATTCAGGGAAGTTGATGTTTTTTGGAAAGGTATTCGTGGCCTTCGGTGGTCGCAACTGTTGCCGGAGGTGGTCGATTTGGGTTTCCGGTCCGCTGGTCCGGTAATACTGGTTATTCATGCGGGAGGGAATGATTTGTGTGCCCTTCGGCTGATGGAATTGATGGCGCTCATGCGATCTGACATCGAGCGCTTCCCGGCCTTCTTTAGAGAGTTGGTCATCGTGTGGTCAGAGGTTATTCCACGAGTGGTCTGGCACGGGGCTCGAGATGGGGCGGCACTTGAGAGGTGCCGGAAAACGCTGAATGCTCGCATTTCGCGCTTTGTGCGTTCCCGTGGGGGTGTGACGGTACGTCACCGTCAGCTGGAGGGAGACAACAGAGCGTTGATGAGGCCTGATGGTGTGCACCTGACGGACATCGGTTTAGATATATTTTTGTCTGGCATCCAGGATGGGATAGAACAAGGTTTGTTTTTACTGGGTGGTGGTCGGAGTCCGGTATAATTCGGCCTCCTCCGTGGCGGCAATGTGGAGATCTGAAGCTGGATGGGAGATGATCTGGAGCACGTGCCCTCTGATGTTCAGGGGTTGGCACACGCACAGAAGGAGTGGTTCGGAGGAGGAGTTTATAACTGCCTGTATAATGTGAGCTGTGGCCGACAATCACCCAGTAAAAGAGAGTTATAAAGTTAAAAGGTGGTCCGTGTCATTTGTTTAAGTTAAGTTGGGGGAGGGAAAGGGTCCGAAGGTAGGTGTTATCCTAACCCCTCCTTTTTTCCCTGAGTACCAGCAGTCTGGAGAGCACCTGACAGGTTTAGGGAGGGTGATGAGGGACTGATAGTTCCCCCCATCCTTCCCTAAGGAGGTCTGAGGGCCCATATAAGGGATATTTCCTGGTGGATTATATGGCAGATGGAAAAAGGAAATGAAGGGGTTAAATGGCAAGGTGGTGTGGCTAATGGAGGGAAGGGGAGGTGGCCTTTAGGAGGATAAATACGCCCTCCCCTGCTCCTGCCTCTTCCTCTGTCCGGTGAAGGAAGCTGGTCCCGCCCGCCTGCCCTGTGTTATGGTTTTTTAATTTTAATGCTTGGTTGGTCAATTTGTTTTTCCTTTTTCGAGGTTCCTAGTGGTGCGGAATTAGGAAGTCACAGCTGGCGGCAATGTGGAGATCTGAAGCTGGATGGGAGATGATCTGGAGCACGTGCCCTCTGATGTTCAGGGATTGGCACACGCACAGAAGGAGTGGTTCGGAGGAGGAGTTTATAACTGCCTGTATAATGTGAGCTGTGGCCGACAATCACCCAGTAAAAGAGAGTTATAAAGTTAAAAGGTGGTCCGTGTCATTTGTTTAAGTTAAGTTGGGGGAGGGAAAGGGTCCGAATGTAGGTGTTATCCTAACCCCCCCTTTTTTCCCTGAGTACCAGCAGTCCTGCCCCCACTTGTCGATTCAAATGCTTTCGACCCACCCAGAAGCCCTCCCTTCTTCTCAGGACTCATCATTGGTGTGGCCCCCTTTAGGCTACCCTTCGATAAGCAGTTCCATCATAACTCTGCTGCTTCTAGGTGGGGGGGGGAATATAGGCTTAGGTAGGGGACCCTCTCGTAATGAGCCGATCCGAGCACAAACATATATTCTAAAAAACGTATGTACGTAACACTGCCTCACACACATCACACGCTGCCTCACACACATCACACGCTGCCTCACACACATCACACGCTGCCTCACACACATCACACGCTGCCTCACACACATCACACGCTGCCTCACACACATCTCACACTGCCTCACACACATCAAACGCTGCCTCACACACATCAAACGCTGCCTCACACACATCACACCCTGCCTCACACACATCACACGATGCCTCACACACATCACATGCTGCCTCACACACATCACACGCTGCCTCACACACATCACACGCTGCCTCACACACATCACACGCTGCCTCACACACATCGCACTCTGCCTCACACACATCACACCCTGCCTCACACACATCGCACGCTGCCTCACACACATCACACCCTGCCTCACACACATCACACCCTGCCTCACACACATCGCACGCTGCCTCACACACATCGCACGCTGCCTCACACACATCACACGCTGCCTCACACACATTGCACGCTGCCTCACACACATCAAACTCTGCCTCACACATATCACACCCTGCCTCACACACATCACACGCTGCCTCACAAACATCACACGCTGCCTCACACACATCACACGCTGCCTCACACACATCACACGCTGCCTCACACACATCACACGCTGCCTCACACACATCACACGCTGCCTCACACACATCACACGCTGCCTCACACACATCACACCCTGCCTCACACACATCACACCCTGCCTCACACACATCACACCCTGCCTCACACACATCACACGCTGCCTCACACACATCACACGCTGCTTCACACACATCACATCCTGCCTCACACACATCACACGCTGCCTCACACACATCACACGCTGCTTCACACACATCACATCCTGCCTCACACACATCACACGCTGCCTCACACACATCACACGCTGCCTCACACACATCACACGCTGCCTCACACACATCACACGCTGCCTCACACACATCACACGCTGCCTCACACACATCACACGCTGCCTCACACACATCGCACCCTGCCTCACACACATCTCACCCTGCCTCACACACATCTCACCCTGCCTCACACACATCGCACCCTGCCTCACACACATCGCACCCTGCCTCACACACATCACACTCTGCCTCACACACATCACACACATGACACGCTGCCTCACACACATCGCACGCTGCCTCACACACATCACACACTGCCTCACACACATCGCACCCTGCCTCACACACATCACACCCTGCCTCACACACATCACACCCTGCCTCACACACATCTCACCCTGCCTCACACACATCTCACCCTGCCTCACACACATCACACCCTGCCTCACACACATTGCACCCTGCCTCACACACATCGCACCCTGCCTCACACACATCGAACCCTGCCTCACACACATCACACGCTGCCTCACACACATCACACGCTGCCTCACACACATCACACGCTGCCTCACACACATCACACGCTGCCTCACACACATCGCACGCTGCCCCACACACATCACACGCTGCCTCACACACATCGCACGCTGCCTCACACACATCACACGCTGCCTCACACACATCACACGCTGCCTCACACACATCACACGCTGCCTCACACACATCGCACCCTGCCTCACATACATCGCACCCTGCCTCACACACATCACACCCTGCCTAACACACATCACACCCTGCCTCACACACATCACACCCTGCCTCACACACATCGCACCCTGCCTCACACACATCGCACCCTGCCTCACACACATGGCACCCTGCCTCACACACATGGCACCCTGCCTCACACACATCACACGCTGCCTCACACACATCACACGCTGCCTCGCACACATCACACCCTGCCTCACACACATGAAGCAGGCATTGGCTATTCGTTCAGTCCTATAAGCCTACCCATCCCATAACCTCCACCCCTACCCCATATAAATAAAACACACCACACCACTGCTTGGATTTAATCGGCCACAGCAGCCGTTTATTAAATAAATACAACATAAATATAACATGAGTTAACCCCTGACGAGGGAGGTCCTAGAAGCCCCAATAACTTTATAAACACTGGAACACCTGCGTCTCCATCTTGCCCCCAGCCGTTGAACCGAGCTCGGAGGCAGCAACTGATGGACGCGTACTTAGTTCCTATCAGCTCCTCAATGAGAGTCCAGCCCCTCCCGCGGGGCCCTCCCATCCTCAAGTACCACCATATTTCACCACTTCAAGGACCTCCCCCGCCTCCAAGAACGCGCAGCTTGACTACCTCAACCCTGCGCATCCCTCCATATACGCAAAGCTATCTCCACCCCACTCTGGAGCCCCAGAGCCCACAAATCCGTACCCACCGCATTCAGGTGCACCCCATCTGCCCTCCAAAACGCACCCTCACCCTTCTCCAATACCTCATGCCGCACCACCACACCACCATTCCTTGCCATAAAACGGCCCACCGCTCTGTTCACCTTTATCCTAGCCTTATTCAAGCTCTCTACCGACCTCGCTCCCCTCCACACCTTCCGCGGCACAATATCAGACCAGACAATGATAATCCCCGGAAACAACGCCCAAATCCTGAGTAAGTCAAACTTGACATCCCGAACCAATTCCCTAAACGGACGCTTCCCTAAATCATTCCCCCCCACGTGCAACACCAACACCTCAGGAGGACGATCCAAACGAACGAAACGATGCACCTCCCTCAACACTCCGCCCCACAACATACCTCTGACGCCTAACCACCGGACCGTAGCCAACTCCGGACTCACCCCCAACTGCCGCCCACTCGGCCTCACATCCGCTCTAATCGCACCCCAGAACACATAGGAGTGCCCCAAAATCCACACCAACGCCGCCATCATCCGACCTGTAAACACAAAAGGGACAAAATCAACATCACCTCCCACCTCCTCACTCTACAACAATGCAGGCCGCACATACGATTTAAAGCGAACCGACTCCCAACGCCCAATCCGCCTAATCACCTCCTCACTGGCGCCCACCCTGGCTGCCTCGGTTGCCGCACCAATTCTGAATGAATGGCCAGAATAATCCTTGACCGGCACCCCCAAAACCTGCAAGCATTTTCTAAAGACTGCCAGAAACTGAAACCGAGACAAAAAGGAACCATCCTCATGCCTCAGTAACGGGACCTCGTCCCTCCCCAGCCTTGCGCCATACGATTCAGCACACCTCACCGGGTACATACTACACCCCGGCACTGCAAACAACGTAAAACGCAGCCCCCTGCCCTCCTGATCCGTTTTTGACCTGCGAATCCGAATATGCAACCTATCCCCCACCCACTCCACATCCTCGCTCCTAAGGCCCCCCGCTCTCCTGACACTCCCACACACCAACTCCCCCAAGCGAAAAGCCCCAAAAAACGCCAACGCAAATGCCGCCTTAAACAGCCCTATCTCCCACCCCGAACTACAAACACCACTCAACCTGTCCCCCATTCGCACCAACAACTCAAAAGACACCGGCCTCCGACAATCTGGCACCCTGCCCGCACTCCTACGCCAACCCTTCAAAACCTGTCGCACCAAAAAACTCTTAGTCAAATCAGGCAGCCCCCGCCTCTTAAAACCAAACGCTATACCTGAAACCAGATGATTCACCTTGGACACCGACCACCCCTCACTCTTCAACTGCCCCAACAACATCAACAACCGCACCTCACCGTCCACTCCGCCAGCTCCCCACGTCCCATTCCACGCCTCCCAGGTCGTCCACGCCTTACCATACTCCCTCCAAGTACCCGGACTCAACGAATCCCTCAACAACCCCATCACTTCTCTTCCAGGATCGCCCACAGCCACGCCGGACACTCCAGACCCTCCGCCTCCGCTTCTGGCGCAAGAAGCCGGAACCGCTCCCACTGCAAACGAGAAAGAGAATCCGCCACTGAATTAGCCACTCCAGCCACATGTTCCGCCACCAACCACACGTTAAGCGACAAACACCGCAATACCAAGAACTGTAACAGCCTAACCACCGGCGGGGAAGATGCGGACAAACTGTTGATAGCCTGAACCACCCCCAAATTGTCACAATGAAAGCGCACCTTCCTGTTTTCCAATTTCTCGCCCCACAACACCACCGCCATCACAAAGGGAAAAAGCTCCAACAAGGCCATGTTCCTTACCCACCCACGACTTACCCACGACTCTGGCCACGTGCCCGCACACCATTGCCCCTGGCAATAGGCACCAAAACCCACCCCCCCGGACGCGTCGGTATATAACTCACAATCCACGCTATCACACAACTCCGCCATAACCAAAGACCTACCATTGTACTGACCCAAAAACTCCGCCCACACCCTCAGATCCCCTTTTAACTCCTTACGTAACCTGATAAAATGATACGGCCCCGACACCCCCGCCGTAGCCGCGGCCAACCTTCTACAAAAAATTCTACCCATCGGCATAATTTGACAAGCAAAATTCAATTTACCTAACAATGACTGCAACTACCGCAACCTAATCTTCTCCCTCCCAATGGCCCTATCAATCTCCTGACGCAAATCCACCAACTTATCCTGGGGAAGCCTACACTCCATCCGTTCCGTATCTATCACAATCCCCAAAAAATACAATTCCGTCACCGGACCCAACGTCTTCTCTTGCGCCAACGGAACCCCAAAGCGCGCAAAAACCGACTGCACTGTATGCAACAACAAGGAACAAACCCGCGAATTCGCCGGCCCTAAACATAAAAAATCGTCCAAATAATGGATAACGGAGGAACAACCGGAAACCTCCACCACTACCCATTCCAAAAAGGTGCTAAAGGTCTCAAAATATGCACACGAAAGAGAGCAGCCCATCGGCAAACACCGATCCACAAAATATTCCCCCTCCCAAAAACAACCCAATAATCCCATGCTCTCCACGTGTACTGGAAGCAGTTGAAAGGCCGCCTCCACATCAACCTTAGCCATCAAAGCCCCCCGCCCCAACCGCCTCACCCACTTCACAGCCGCATCAAATGAGGTGTAAACCACCGAACAAAGATCAGGATCTATACCATCATTGACCGACGCACCATTCGGGTAAGACAAATGATGAATGAGCCGAAACTTGTTCGGCTCCTTCTTCGGCACTACCCCCAGCGGAGACACCCTCAACCCCCCAATCGGCGGCTCTTTAAACGGACCCGCCATCCGCCCCAACTCCACTTCCTTCCTCAACTTCTCCGTCACCACATCCGCATGAACAAGCGCAGACCTGAGATTCTTATGAACCACAGGCCCCGCCGTAACAACCGATGGAATCCGAAAACCAAACCTAAAACCATCCCCCAACAAACCAGCCGCAACCCGATCCGGGTATCTATCTAGGAACACCTGCATCTCTTCCACCTGCACCGGCGTCCGTCTCTTTTCCAGAACCATCACCCCCCTTATTCCGTCCCCCTTTGAAACAACGGTTAGCTCCATGAGCTCCCCCACACCCCGTGCACTCGTGCTTAAACTTGCACTTGGCCCCAAATCTGCAATTTCCTTCGTTGAAAAGGAAACACAACCCTTTAGCCGATGCCGCTGCCAACGCCCCCAGGGAAGATCCCCCGGACTCCCCCCGAAAGGACTGCCCAGCCCTAGGAGGCGCCGTCACCCTCAACCACAACCCAATATCCTTATGATCCCACCGGATATCAGGCCTCACCGCCTTACGCTGCCGGAACTGCTCATCGTACCTGAGCCAGCCCACCCCCCCATAAACTCTATACGCCTCCCCAATAGCGTCCTGGTAGCAAAAAAGCGCCGAACAACATTCCGGAGCCCCTTCCCCAATAACACTTGCTAATATGGCAAACGCCTGAAGCCAATTAGCAAACGTACGTGGGATCAAACGGTGCCGCCGCTTCTCCTCCTCCTCCTTTTTCCCGTCGTCCTTCTTACCTCTATCCAAATTAAACCTTTCTAACGGAAGCAGCGAGAATATCTCCACGTACTCGCCCTTCCAAATCTTCTCCCTCACCTCCTGCTTCAAATGAGCCCCCAGCGGCCCCTCAAAGCACACATACACCTCACCACGAGCCCTATCATCCAACCTCTGCCCCTCCCCTTCTCCCTCCGCCTGCGTCTCCACCGACACCGACCCCAACCCCGCCGCAACCCCCCGCGCACTAACCCTCTCCCCCGGCCCCACTCCCCACCCAGGCGCCGGAGACCCCCCACCAGCTCCCATCCCCGACAACCATCCCGCCAAGCCCCCCAACAACTGCCCCAAACCCTTACCAAACTCCCCCATGGTCCCCCCCCCACCCACCGGGAGACCCTGCCCTAACATGGAGCCCCAAGCAATCTCACCAGGCACCATGATGTGCTTAGCCAGCCCGCGCATGCGCCAATAGTTCGAGGGGGGGGGTCACGTATTCAGCTTGCCAGCCAATGATCGTGGCTGGCAAGCTGATGATTTAAAAAAAAAAAAAAATATCACAAGCCATCTAACACATCATATTTGTAAATATAATGTGTTAAATGGCTTCTCTGTGCAGCACGCCAGACCTGCAGGGTATAGCAACAGTGAGGTCATGGTCATGGTATGGGCAATCGAGGGTTACTAACTTTTCTGAGGAGAACCCTGGGCAGGCATGCAACAGTGAAGGAAGGGTAGACACTAGTTCCTCTGGGGCACACTCTGTAGATAGGGACCAGGCCAGATGGTATGTGCGGTGCCCTGGATGTTGCAGGTGTTTTGAGTGCCTTAGGTAAGGTCCCTTTAAGAATCGTGATGCCAGTGCCTGTAATGGTGGCACACCGGTTTGCAGGAGGATTAATGGAGTAGACAGTTGGTAAACCAAACGTTGCTTTACTTTAGACAACAGTCCAACTTTATACAGGTAGTTGCAGGGGTGTATAATGCAGTCCTTTACAGTTCCAAATGCACAGCAGGTTTATGTCACAGCAGGTTTCAATCTTGCAAGATACTTGGAGGGTATATATAGTTAATTCTCTGCAGTACAATGCTGCTCTATCCCCACAGCTATGCTAGCTGGCTGGATCCCAAGGCCCGGATGCCTAGTTGCTGGCTTAAATCCTTGGTATATAAAATCCTTCCTCCAGTATTGGCACTTGACTAGGTTACAGTACCTTTGTTTCCTAGCTGGCTTCACTGCTGGATTGGAAAGGTGGCTGCAGGTTGCTCCCGGGAGGTGCTGTCCTACTACTGGGGTATCTCAACTGAGCTATCCTTAGCTTCAGGAGCTTCAGGCTGACTAGGTGACTGCTCTAGTCCCCTGGAATACACTGGTCTCCAAGCAGGCTGTACTCCTTCTAGCCTCCTGGTGCAACTAGAAACCAGGACTGTCTAGCTGCATGTCAGGAGGAGGCCCTCAGCATATCTCTGGCTGATGCCTTCTCACTTCTGTCTTCACAGACTCCTGACTATGACCTAACCCCTCCCTGTCTGGGCCTGGACATTTATACTAGGGGCTCCCTATCTCCCTCTAGTGTCTGGGATGTCTAATTACACCCAACTAGGCCTGCTAAGCATTAACAGGGGGAACCAACATATGTAATACACACAGAAAATACATTACAATGCATGGATAAATATGATATCACTGTCCCTTGTAAGCAGGAGTAACACGTTACCCAATTGACCCTTGTGTAGTGCCCACTCCTACCTAGTGGGACACTACACCTGCTCCTCTGCTGGTCCTTTTGGTCGGTTGGTCTCAGCAGAGGAGCAGGCATCACATTGAGTAGCACCAAACAGCACACTTAGCCCCAGATCACCCCCCTGCACCCCAATTAACCCCTTGATCACCCCTTGATCACCCCTGTCAATCACCTAGTGAAAGGAAAAAAGTGATCAGTGTAAACCGTCACTTTTTTTTCCCACTGGTATTGACTATTAGGTTTTAGGGATAGTTTAGGCCCCTTGGTTAGATAGTTAGCGATCGTTTAGTGCCCAGCCCACCGCACCGCAGTCACTTATTCGCTGATTAGCGTATCAATAATCAGCATTGGTACTGTTATAGTATCTGTAAGTGATCAGAACTGATCACAGTCAGATCTATAATTGTATTAGTGTCACCTTAGTTCGCCCTCCACCCAAAACGCAGTGTTTGCCCGATCAGGCCTGATCGGTCGCCCACACGTGCGTTCACCCACGCCCGCCCCGCCGCAGTGACAAGTTTTTTGTGCAGTGATCAAAAAAAAACAATCACTTTACAAGCGCTGCGGCGATTAAAAAAATCAGTTTTGATCTTTTTTATCAACCGCAGCGGCCTCCGGTACTTCGCTAGCCTCCCATTTGCAAGACAGGCTTGCTTTTTTTCTTGGGTAGTCTCAGAGAATACCCCTAAATTTAGTAGCCCAAATGTCAAACAGGGGGTATTCTTCTGAAGAGGCCTACAGGCTTCTGACCCAGTCGGATGAGGAATGGGAACCCTCATCTGATGAATCTAGCGGGTCAGAATATAAACCTGTAGAAAGCAGTGGCAGTCTGACCCAAAGCTCGGACGAGGAGGTTGAGGTCCCTGATACTACCAGGCGTACCCGGACCTGTGTCGCTAGACCACAGGTTGCGCAGGATCCGCTTCAAGGGCAGCAGAGTGGTGCTGGCGCTGTTGGATTACGTGGTGAGGCATACACCAGCAGCGCAGACCTCCCTGGACCTAGTACCAGCACTGCCGTAGAACATGGTGAAGTGGCGAGCACCAGAAGGGCAGTTGAAGCTGGTACGGTGGCACGTGCAGTAGTTACCCCGTCGCAGCCACCGCACAGACAGGCCCGTAGACCCCCTAGAATCCCTGAGGTGCTGGCAAATCCTGATTGGCAGTCCCCAACTTCAGACGCACCAGTAGTTCCCCCTTTCACCGCCCAGTCTGGAGTTCAGGTTGAGACAGCTCAGATCGGTTCGGCCCTGGGATTTTTTGAGCTGTTCTTGACTGCGGAGCTCTTGGACATAGTCGTGGCAGAAACAAACCGGTATGCCACACAATTTATATCCGCCAACCCGGGAAGCTATTATGCCCAGCCTTTCCGGTGGAAACCAGTCCAAGTTTCTAAAATTAAAACTTTTCTGGGCCTTCTCCTCAACATGGGTCTAACCAAAAAGCATGAATTGCGGTCATATTGGTCCAATTCATCACATGCCCATGTTCTCTACTGCCATGTCCAGGGCACGGTTTGAGGCCATCCTGCGTTTCCTGCACTTTAGCGACAACACCACCTCCCGTCCCAGAGGCCACCCAGCTTTTGACCGGCTCCACAAAATTCGGCCCCTCATAGACCACTTCAACCAGAAATTTGCAGATTTGTATACCCCTGAGCAAAACATCTGCGTAGACGAGTCCCTAATACATTTTACCGGGCGCCTTGGCTTCAAACAATACATCCCAAGCAAGTGAGCCCGGTATGGGGTCAAATTGTGAAAGGGCCACAGGCTATACCCACAAATTTCAGATCTATGAGGGAAAAGATCAGACCCTGGAGCCGGTCGGTTGCCCTGACTACCTGGGGAGCAGTGGGAAGACAGTCTGGGACTTGGTGTCACCCTTATTTGGCAAGGGGTACCATCTTTATGTGGACAATTTCTACACAAATGTGGCCCTCTGCGGGCTTCCCACAATGGCTCGTTACCACCCGTCTTGCAAGGGGGGAGAGGGCTGCCTTGTGTAACCAAGAACTGCTCGCGGTAAATGGAGAGACAAGCGTGACGTTTACATGCTCTCCTCCATTCATGCAGACACGACAATCCAAATTGAGTGAGCAACCAGTGTCACTGAAAAGCCCCTCTCAGTCCATGACTATAACCTTCACATGGGAGGGGTGGACTTCAATGACCAGATGTTGGCTCCGTATTTAGTTTCCCAGATGCTGGTATAAGAAGGTGTCTGTATATTTAATTCAATTGGCTCTGTATAATAGTTTTGTTCTCTACAGTAAGGCTGGGAGAACAGGATCCTTCCTCAAATTTCAGGAAGAGATCATCGAGAACCTCCTGTATCCAGGAGGTTCCGCGGCCCCATCCACCAGTGTAGTTAGCCATCTAAATGAGCGACATTTCCCCAATGTCGTTGCTGGTACCTCAACCCAACCGTCACCCCAAAAAATATGTTGTGTCTGTAGCAGGAGTGGAATAAGGCGTGACACCCGCTATTTCTGTCCTGACTGACCTGACCACCCTGCCCTATGCTTAGGGGAGTGTTTCCGGAAGTACCACACACAGGTACACTTAGCATAGGGATCACATCTCACAGGACAGGTACACAGGGCTGTAGTGTACGGGAGCTGTAATGCCCATCACTACAGAAGGGTCACTTGTGTGCTGTCGTTTCCCCTTATTTATGGGGAGGTTGGTATAAGTCATCTTCCTAATGTAATGCTATGTACTTCCCTGTTACTGTGAAATGTGCATGTGCAGGCCTGCTAGGGGTGTTATTCCAGCTCTGAGTCACTAGAGGGAGCTAGGGAACCCTAGTTTATATAAGGCCCAGTCAGGGAGAAGAATAGCAGAGAGAGTGGGAGAGGGAGAAGGAGATGAGACTGTGTCTGAGTTAAGGCTAGGCCATGGGCCTGTGAGAGTAGAGCAGGCCTGGAGCCTGCAGACTAGGAGAGGGTAGTGTAATCCCTGTAACCGGGTTCCAGATCCAAGGAGAAGGTTCCCCTCCTGAGTCATTATTTACTAAAGTAGGAATGCCATAGTTAACCGGCCTGAGGACACAGAACGAAGCAGAGGCATACCTAATAAGCAAGAGGTACTCAAAGCGACAGAGGAGGTACTTGATAAGGACAGACCCAAGGATACGCCAGAGCTAGGGCATCAGGCCTTGGAGAATAATTTCCATGTTTCAGGATCAGTCAGGAATAGAGTGCAAGCCGCCTGTACTGCAAGTCCTGTGTGTAACCCTCTGAAAAAATCACCTTGCTACATCCGGCCTGTCTGTAACGTACGTAAACCAACTGTCTTCAATGGAACTGCGCTTCCAACTATGTCCATGCATGATGATTACGGAAAACAAGTAAAGTTCCAGTTTTGGTTGGCTATTACGTGGTTTCTGCGTTATTCTTGCTATCAGCAAACGGTGTGCCACCGTTCAATTGGCACTGGCGTCACGACATTCATCACCTGCCTGTTCCAGTGCTGACCTGTTTGAAGACGACAGTGAGTCCCAGGTTAGTGGGTTACCCTGCACTACAAAGCCCAGCATAGCTAAAGCTACACTACTGACCCCCTGGGACACTGCATCGCTATTAGGGCCCATTCATACACAGCTGCTGCAAACCTCTCCTTTCACCTGGGGCAAAGTGCATAATGCACTTCGCCACATCTTTGGGCGATTTGCGCTTTGCACATTGTCCCATGGGGAAAGAGAGGTTTGTCCTATACAGGTAAAAAAAAAACAAAAAAAAAACAGTAAGCAAAAAAGTTAACGTTCAGTTCCAAAAGTTAAATAAAGTTTATATGTTCTGTTCAAAGGTTATTATAAAGTTAATAAAATTATTGCGTTGCGGCCTGGTTTTTTCTTTTTTGTTTTGTTTTTTTTACCTTCCAGGTGGACCAACCGCAATGAAGACTGAATAACAGAGGATTTCAACAGTTGGTACAGCCTAGATTCGTCCGGTCGCCTTGGGCAGGAGCCACCCTGCCACTCGGGTAACGGTAGAAAAAACGAGACGGTGAACTTTACGTCCAACGTATGGACAATAAAGGGCGCACTGACACAATCGGTCGTAGACAGTATTTGGGTTTCAACTATTTTTTTGCTTTATTCATAGACAACGCGTTTTGGGGTCCCCTATATAAAGTCTAAAAGGTGGGGTTAAAATAAGGGGGGAGAAACAAATATATGGAAAGACACAATACAGGTGTATCCGTCAATAGAGAAACGATAATATAAAGATAAATATAGAATGATAAAAAAATATACGTATATGTATATAGGTATAAATACATGTATAGATAAAAATGGAAAATGATCAATACTGACATATAAAAATAAATAAATAAAAATAGAATCAAAATATGGGCTACATATATACGAAAAAGATTTTTTAACATATAAAATTCATAATGGATATTACATATACATGGAGGCTTGTAGTTTAAAACAACCAGAAAAAATACATATATATAAAAAATTAATCTAATCACTACTGTCGCATATATTTTAAGAATTGTAGTTTTGAAGACCAGCAGTAAATGATTGTCCACTGCTTAAAAGAAAAGCAACTATATTGTGCCAGGACTAGGCACATCACCTAGGTGGATCCATGCTGGTTTTGTATCATGTTCTAAGAAAAAAAAAATTGTTATGGTACCCCCAAGGACAAAGGCAGAAATATATATATGTTATCTCATTAGGACCAGAGTATAGCTGAAGATTAGCAAATGTTTGAGTATGGTTGTAGACAGAACAGGGAGATCGGGGGGTATGAATAAATAAATAAAGGAATGAAAGGACATGTGTGAGTATATAATTCAGGTGGACATGTGGGCTAGCAATCAGCGGCTGAAGATGGACTCGTATGTTCTATAAGCTGCAGTGAGATTTGAAGATGTGGATGCTAAAAAAATGAAAAATAGACTCTGATGCCGGAGTGTAAACATACCTGGGTCGGATCAGCAGAGCGGTTGCCGCTGCTGAATCCGAGAAGCACGAGGGGGGCGCTGACCTGCTGTGGCGCGCGCACTGCTGGAGGTTAAAGGGTGGCTGCACTTGTGTGGGAGGGCCTAACTCCCTTCATTGGAGGAGCGTCCGTGGAGGGGCGGAGTCACCAGCGGCGCATGGAGAGATGAATGGGGAGAGCTGGACGGGGCAGAGAGAGGGATCGGGATTTGGATTGCATTAATAAAAGCTGAAGCTGAGATAGGCATGTGTGTATTACACTCAGAATATCGCAAGCCTGATATTAGACCGATAGTAGTGGCTGTTGGTTTATTGAGCAGGGCAAATTAATGACAACGGGGAAAAGAAGGAAAGGAATTAAAGAGATACACAACCTAGAGGGGAAGGTGGATACTGATGTGGGTATCTGTGGCGGGGGGGGGATGATAGGTGGGCTGGGGATTGGATAGAGGGAGGGGGGGGGAGAAAAGGGGACACAGTGTGAGGTATGGATGAGGACAAGGGGAATGGGCCAGAGGATATATGTGAAAAATGGTTGAACTGGATGGGGGGGGGGGGGGATAGGTATAATGAGGGGCACTGGGATATATGGGATGGTATGATGTGGATTGGGCCAATTAGAAGCATTTGCTCTCCAAGGACTCGTTGAGTCCGTACGGTTCCAAAGTTTGGAGTTTGACATAGGTTGATGAGCAGTTCATGAGGCGTTTGATCGGGTGTTCTTCTCCCGTTACATTGCTCTTGAAGGACTGGACGCGGTTTGAAATATTATCGCAGCATTTGCACAGTTTATGATTGCACGTGTAGCTGCCTTTAAATTTCAGCTGGCACGTTAAACCGGCTGAAATTGTGTTGATGTTCTTTTTTTTCTTGAGTTTACTCGGTGCGAGTATGTTCTTCAGAGTTTTTGCTCTCCTGAAAGTGATACGGGGTTTTGATGGTATCAGGTCTTTCAGATATGGGTCATCTTTCAAGATGTGCCAATGTTTCGATAGAATGGCTCTCAGAGCTGCGTGGTTGGGGTTGAAGGTTGCGATGAAAGATGTCTTGTATTCTGTGATTTTGGATGTTTCGGTCTGCCCGTTTTTCTTTTTTGTATTCAGGCATTATTACTGGCTTTGATTTTTTGCCCGTATAAACACATTTTGTATAATTCTTTCTGGATATTTCTTCTTAGTAAACCTAGACTTTAATGTATTGCTTTGAGAGAGAAAATCGTCCTCATCCGTACAATTCCTTCTGATGCGCTTGAATTGGCTGAACGGGATATTGTCTTTCCACTTCTTGTAGTGGGCACTCCTATAATCCAGGTAGCTATTTCCGTCAACCCGTTTGAAGCATGATTTGTAACGTGGCTTTGCAGGAAAAGGTCTACATAATGGGAGAGGTTACTGGTGAGAGAGTTTATTCCTGAAATAATCGGTCGACCTGGAGGGTTCTTACTGTTTTTGTGAATCTTCGGTAGGTAGTAAAAAATGGCTGTATTTGGATGTTCAACTGTTATGTACTCCTTTTCTTTTTTGGTGATAATTTTATTTTCTTCTGCCTGTTTCAGCAGGGCATTCAACTTCTTTTGGTCCTCTGTAACTGGGTTATATGAGAGGGATTCATAATACAGAGGGTCGTTTTTTTGTGGCAGAGATTTTTTCATCCACATTGATCGATGCGAATGAAGAAATCTGTGCCGTTCATTTTTTTTTTTCAGCCCAGAGGCTGAACGAAAAAAAAAATCTCATTACCTGTATGCTCAATATAAGGAGAATAGCAGAAACTCTTAATGCTGGCCATACATGTAACGATTGCGGAGACCCTCAAATGCCAGGGCAGTACAAACACCCCACAAATGACCCCATTTTGGAAAGAAGACACCCCAAGGTATTCGCTGAGGGGCATATTGAGTCCATGAAAGATTAAAATTTTTGTCCCAAGTTAGCGGAAAGTGAGACTTTGTGAGAAAAAACTAAAGAAAATATATTTCCGCTAACTTATGCCCCAAAAAAAAAATTCTATGAACTCGCCAGGCCCCTCATTGAATACCTTGGGGTGTCTTCTTTCCAAAGTGGGGTCTCATGTGGGGTATTTATACTGCCCTGGCTTTTTAGGGGCCCGAAAGCGTGAGAAGAAGTCTGGGATCCAAATGTCTAAAAATGCCCTCCTAAAAGGAATTTGGGCACCTTTGCCCACCTAGGCTGCAAAAAAGTGTCACACATGTGGTATCGCCGTACTCAGGAGAAGTTGAGGAATGTGTTTTGGGGTGTCATTTAACATATACCCATTCTGGGTGAGAGAAATATCTTTTTCAAATGCCACCTTTGTGTATAAAATGGGAAAAGTTGTCTTTTGCCAAGATATTTCTCTCATCCAGCCCAAAACACATTGCCCTACTTCTTCTGAGTACGGCGATACCAGATGTGTGACACTTTTTTGCAGCCTAGGTGGGCAAAGGGGCCCACATTTCAAAGAGCACCTTTAGGCTTTCACAGGCCATTTTTTACAGATTTTGATTTCAAACTACTTTGCACGCATTTGGGCCCCTAAAATGCCAGGGCAGTATAACTACCCCACAAGTGACCCCATTTTGGAAAGAAGACACCCCAAGATATTTCATGATGGGCTTAGTGAGTTCATGGAAGTTTTTATTTTTTGTCACAAGTTAGTGTAATATGAGACTTTGTAAGGAAGAAAAAATAAATAAATCATTTTCCGCTAACTTGTGACAATAAATAAAAAGCTCTATGAACTCACTATGCCCATCAGCGAATACCTTAGGGTGTCTACTTTCCGAAATGGGGTCATTTGTGGGGTTTTTCTACTGTCTGGGCATTGTAGAACCTCAGGAAACATGACAGGTGCTCAGAAAGTCAGAGCTGTTTCAAAAAGCGAAAATTCAATTTTTTTTGTAAATGCTATAACTTTTACCTAAACCATTTTTTTTTACCCAAACTTTTTTTTATCAAAGACATGTAGAACAATAAATTTTGCAAAAAATGTATATATGGATGTCGTTTTAAACAAAAAAAAAATTACAACTGAAAGTGAAAAATGTCATTTTTTTGCTAAAAATTTCGTTACATTTGGATTAATAACAAAAAAAAAAAAAAAGTTAACATGTCAGCAGCAATGAAATACCACCAAATGAAAGCTCTATTAGTGAGAAGAAAAGGAGATAAAATTCATTTGGGTGGTAAGTTGCATGACCGAGCAATAAACAGTGAAAGTAGTGTAGTGCAGAATTGTAAAAAGTGATCTGGTCATTAAGGGGGTTTCAGCTAGGGGGTTTGAAGTGGTTAAAGGAGTATTACAATTTCAGCAAATAAAGCATATTTTGTATAATGAAAGCTAAATAATTTTCTGGTATCCTTTCTGTATCCATCCCTTATGGGTTTCTAGACCTAAGCTTGTAGCCATCCAGTAAGAACTCTTCTTCATCAATTACAAACTTAGAGCTTGAAAATGAAACAAAGAAGCCTAAATATAATACCCCTTTACGTTACAGATACTCTTTCAAATTTGTGAGAGTTTTGTTACTGGTTAGATTCTTACGTGAGCATTTTGGTTCAGGTTCCCATCCAGCATTAGTACAGTAGATTCTTGTCCACCTTCTTGGCTGATAACTGCTCTCACAATAATATTCTAAATATCTTCCAACTTCTCTCGGATAATAGTAATCATTGTAAATAATTCCATGCTTTATGTCAGGTCTGTCACATTTTTTACCTGCAGAAATAAAAATAAGGGAGAGAGAACTTTTAGGTACAAGTCCCAAAAAGGTTACAAAAGACCCCTAAGATTAAGAAGATCTCGATGGCACATATGGTTGGCAAAGCAAATACAATTATGTATCAGGTGATCTTCCCTGCTACTCCTGATTCCATATAATATGTGTTATATAACCTCTGCTTGAAGAGAATTGTACATGTACAGTGCAGCGGGAAGTGACGGTGCCCAGATCAGGCGGGCACGGGAGCTGTAATCCCTTGATCAGAACAGGGACTGGCTGTTGCTGACAGCCAGGGCCCTGCTGTACCGTATAACCCCTGTTTTAACCCCTTACATGCCAAGGCAAATGCTGATTGCAGCATCTAAGGGGTTTACAGAGGGAGGGGGCTACCTCTCTCAACCTATCAGCTCCCAAGTGTTTAAAAAAATAAAAATAACAAATAAAAGTTTCAAGTAAAAAAAGCTCCATTTCCCCCTCCATTTACCATTTTTAAAGTAAATAGATCTACATCTATCACTGCATTGAAATCAACCAGCCCTATAAAATATCACATGATCTACACTGCCATAAAAAAATTTAAAGTATGCCAAAACAGCCACTTTCTGGCTAACTCGCCTCCCAGGAGTTTAGGAAAACTTTGATTCACTCTTTGTGGTAACGAAACAGTTTTCCCTAAAATGGCGGCTGCACGTGATACAAAGTGAAAGTAAGAATCTCAGGAATGCGAGATCACCCATGATGCTGTGCAGAAGGCCAATCCACAGAAAGCCACCCCCTATGATGTCACAGTCCTATAACACCCTCATCCCCGCAGTCTCCTCCATTGTCCTGTGAGCTGATCATAAGAAGAAACGTGGCAAGCGTTCATGTGCTAGGGATAGTGTTGCTGAAAACGATTAATGGAAAAATATTGGAGAGTGCAGGGAGACATTCTGCGTTACTTTTATTTATTTATTCCTACATCTGCCGTAAATGTAATTCAATACCAATAAGACTGAAGCCTTGGGCCAAGTCTTAAGGATCACATCCTCATCTTTTGCTGGCTTCACTTCTTCTAAATCATCCTTCAAAGTCTCCATGTCCTAAAAAAGTCAGCAATATTCAGAGAGAGGAGGAAGTGGATGTTCCTGATTAAATATTCTCATTGACATTAAATCATGTGGAGAAGGAGGAAAAGCATATAGCAGAAAAAGGGCTCCCACCTGCAGGGCAGGAAAGTGCTGGGGTTGGAGAAGTGGGTATGCCAGAGCTGATTTTTTTATTCTGTGTTTACTGTAAACTAACCTGCAGGATATTGAAGGCAAGAACAGCAATACTATGCACATTGTACCCACACCTAAACAGCCAAACCCTATACCAGGAACAGCCCCTGTTTAACCCCTTTCCTAATCTTCATGTATATGTACATACAAGAGGGAATGCGGTTTCTTGCCGCATCCCCACATGCATGTACGTGATCTGATCGGGAGGGTGCATGAACTGCCACGCCCGATCAGCAGCATGGGTCTGGCTGCTACTGACAGCCAGGCCCCTTCTGTATCTGCTGGCATCGCTGTATACGCTGATGTTAACTAATTAACCCTTCACATGCCGTGGTCAGCGCTGACCGCAGTAGGTGTCGGTTTTATAGAGGAAAGGGACGTCCTCTGACTCCATCGGCCCCCCGCACTGCGGTAACAATGGGCCAATAGTTGCTATGGTAGTATCACGACCATGGTCATGGTCGTGACTCCTGTAACCGCATGCAGTTCCCTGCGGTCTTGGTTGTGTTGTCGATCACAGGTGAGGGCTGTATTCCTCTGTATCGCCATCCTCTGGACAGCGATACAGGTGGATACTGCGGCAGGGCAGGGGAGAGGCGTTTCCCTTACCCGTTCCTCTGTTCTATCATAGGCTGATGCAATCAGAGAGATGACATCATTATGCAGCCTGAAACACAGGCCGGAAGAGACCTGCACCGCTTCACTGAGAGGGTCATGGAGGTAAGTATGTGAGTTTTTTTTTGTTTATTAACACTATGCTGTTGCCCAGAATGGGGAAGTGGGTGAAAGAATACTATGGAGGCATTTACAATGGGGCATTATACTGACACACATGTGGGGAGAGGAGCAGTATGGGGGCATTTAATAGGGGGCATTATTTACTGGCACAGATGGGGGCACCATGGGGGAATCTACTAGGGGGCCTTATTTACTGGCACAAATGGGGGAGAGGAGCAGTATGGGGGCATCTACTGGAAGCCCTATATATTAGAATTATACTGGCTCTATGGGGGAGAGGGGGGCATTATGAGGGCATCTACTGGGGGCCCTATATATTGGCATTATATACATTCACACATGGGGGCACTATGGAGTAGGGGAGAGGAGCACTATGGGCTCATCTGCTGGGGAGCATTATATAGGGGTATTTTATACTGGCACAAACTATATGTGCAATATGGGGGGTGGGGATGATCAATAGAAAGAGAGAATCCAGCTTCTTGTGGAGTACAAAATAGTTCTTTATTGGCTCATCGTATAAAATCTACCAAAATCACAGGAAAAAGGTGTAGTAACATGTTTCGGGCTACAGAATCCAGCCCTTCATCAAGACATAACACACATTAAAACCATTCCTTTTTATGTAGCACAAGGTCCAACCCCCTCTAATCAGCAAAGTGTCCGCACCTGGAGCCTGGGAACCATTCAGCGGTCCAGGGGAGGAGATCCAGTATCACAGGTGATGCATACATACACATAATGAACATATCTTAGGCCACTTTCACACCTGCGTTAGGTGCGGATCCGTCTGCTATCCCCACAAACGGATCCGCACCCATAAATGCAAACAATGGCATCCGTTCAGAACGTATCCATCCGCATTCTGTATAAAAAAGTTTAAATCCAATTGTTAGTCAGACGGATCTGTCCCGACCCCACACCAAAAGTCAACAGGGGTCGGATCCACCCGCAATTGCACCATATTGTGTCAACGTCAAACGGATCTGTCCCCACCGACCCACATGGCAAGTAAGGACGGATCTGCCCGTCTCCGCACGGCCAGGCGGACACCAAAGCGCTGCAAGCAGCACCCCGGTGTCCGCCTCCAGAGCGGAATGAAGGCAGAAGGGCTGTTCTTAAAAGAAACAGAGATTATTACACAGACTCCATTAGTAGAGGCTATACAGAGGCTATACACTCCAGAACATTAATAAAGGCCTTGAGTTTGCCAGATTAAAAGATAGGGAATCTCTGATCTTTCCGAAGACCTTGAAAAAATCCTATAGATGCCAAAAAAGTAAAAAAAAAGTGTACTACTGTTTGTTGTATTACTAACTACAGTAGAGAATATCCACACGTATGTAGAATTATCTGTAAACATCTCCCTGTCCTCAATTACGATGCGGAGTGGAGAGATGTGGTGTCTGCGGGTATCAGGTGTATATCTAAGAAAGCACCTACGGTGGGAAAAAAACTCAGCCCCAGCCTGTTTACTGATACCATTCCCCGGGTATGTTCCTGGCCAAAAACTACTGGCAATTATAAAATTTGTAAAGTTCAATATGTTGGCAGATCCGTCCTGACTTCCAGTGTGGTTCGGTGGGGACGGATCCATTTAACGTTGGCACAATATGGTGCAATTGCAGGCGGATCCATCCCCTGTTGACTTTCGGTGTGGGGTCGGGACGTATCCGTCTGACTAACAATTGGATTTAAACTTTTTTATACAGAATGCGGATGGATCCGTTCTGAATGGATGCCATTGTTTGCATTTATGGGTGCGGATCAGTCTGCCATCCACATAGACGGATCCACACCTAACGCAGGTGAGAAAGTGGCCTAAGATATGTTCATTATGTGTATGTATGTATCACCTATGATACTGGATCTCCTCCCCTGGACCACTGAATGGTTCCCATTCCAGGCTCCAGGTGCGGACACTTTGCTGATTAGAGGGGGTTGGACCTCGTGCTACATGAAAAGTAATGGTTTTAAGATGTGTGTTATGTCTTGATGAAGGGCTGGATTCTGTAGCCCGAAACATGTTACTACACCTTTTTCCTGTGATTTTGGTGGATTTTATATGATGAGTAGAGTTGAGCGAACACCTGGATGTTCGGGTTCGAGAAGTTCGGCCGAACTTCGTCCCGAACCCGAACCCCATTGAAGTCAAAGGGGACCCGAACTTTTCGGCACTAAAAAGGCTGTAAAACAGCCCAGGAAAGGGCTAGAGGGATGCAAAAGGCAGCAACATGTAGGTAAATCCCCTGCAAACAAATGTGGATAGGGAAATGAATTAAAATAAAAATTAAATAAATAAAAATTAACCAAAATCAATTGGAGAGAGGTCCCATAGCAGAGAATCTGGCTTCCCGTCACCCACCACTGGAACAGTCCATTCTCAGATATTTAGGCCCCGGAACCCAGGCAGAGGAGAGAGGTCCCGTAACAGAGAATCTGGCTTCATGTCAGCAGAGAATTAGTCTGCATGTCATAGCAGAGAATGAGGCTTCACGTCAGCCACCACTGCAACAGTCCATTGGCATATATTTAGGCCCAGCACCCAGGCAGAGGAGAGAGGTCCCGTAACAGACAATCTGGCTTCATGTCAGCAGAGAATCAGTCTGCATGTCATAGCAGAGAATCGAGGCTTCACGTCAGCCACCACTGCAACAGTCCATTGGCATATATTTAGGCCCAGCACCCAGGCAGAGGAGAGAGGTCCCGTAACAGACAATCTGGCTTCATGTCAGCAGAGAATCAGTCTGCATGTCATAGCAGAGAATCAGGCTTCACGTCACCCACCACTGCAACAGTCCATTTTCATAATTTAGGCCCAGCACCCAGGCAGAGGAGAGAGGTCCCGTAACAGACAATCTGGCTTCATGTCAGCAGAGAATCAGTCTGCATGTCATAGCAGAGAATGAGGCTTCACGTCACCCACCACTGCAACAGTCCATTGTCATAAATTTAGGCCCAGCACCCAGGCAGAGGAGAGAGGTCCCGTAACAGACAATCTGGCTTCATGTCAGCAGAGAATCAGTCTGCATGTCATAGCAGAGAATCAGGCTTCACGTCACCCAACATTGGAACAGTCCATTGGCATATATTTAGGCCCCGGCACCCAGACAGAGGAGAGGTTCATTCAACTTTGGGTAGCCTCGCAATATAATGGTAAAATGAAAATAAAAATAGGATTGAATGAGGAAGTGCCCTGGAGTCCAATAATATATGGTTAAGGGGAGGTAGTTAATGTCTAATCTGGACAAGGGACGGACAGATCCTGTGGGATCCATGCCTGGTTCATTTTTATGAACGTCAGCTTGTCCACATTGGCTGTAGACAGGCGGCTGCGTTTGTCTGTAATGACGCCCCCTGCCGTGCTGAATACACGTTCAGACAAAACGCTGGCCGCCGGGCAGGCCAGCACCTCCAAGGCATAAAAGGCTAGCTCTGGCCACGTGGACAATTTAGAGACCCAGAAGTTGAATGGGGCCGAACCATCAGTCAGTACGTGGAGGGGTGTGCACACTGTACTGTTCCACCATGTTAGTGAAATGTTGCCTCCTGCTAACACGTTGCGTATCAGGTGGTGGTGCAGTTAGCTGTGGCGTGTTGACAAAAGTTTTCCACATCTCTGCCATGCTAACCCTGCCCTCAGAGGAGCTGGCCGTGACACAGCTGCCTTGGCGACCTCTTGCTCCTCCTCTGCCTTGGCCTTGGGCTTCCACTTGTTCCCCTGTGACATTTGGGAATGCTCTCAGTAGCGCGTCTACCAACGTGCGCTTGTACTCGCGCATCTTCCTATCACGCTCCAGTGCAGGAAGTAAGGTGGGCACATTGTCTTTGTAGCGTGGATCCAGCAGGGTGGCAACCCAGTAGTCCGCACAGGTTAAAATGTGGGCAACTCTGCTGTCGTTGCGCAGGCACTGCAGCATGTAGTCGCTCATGTGTGCCAGGCTGCCCAGGGGTAAGGACAAGCTGTCCTCTGTGGGAGGCGTATCGTCATCGTCCTGCCTTTCCCCCCAGCCACGCACCAGTGATGGACCCGAGCTGCGTTGGGTGCCACCCCGCTGTGACCATGCTTCATCCTCATCCTCCTCCACCTCCTCCTCATCCTCGTCCTCCTCGTCCTCCAGTAGTGGGCCCTGGCTGGCCACATTTGTACCTGGCCTCTGCTGTTGCCAAAAACCTCCCTCTGAGTCACTTCGAAGAGACTGGCCTGAAAGTGCTAAAAATGACCCCTCTTCCTCCTCCTCCTCCTCCTCCTGGGCCACCTCCTCTTCCATCATCGCCCTAAGTGTTTTCTCAAGGAGACATAGAAGTGGTATTGTAACGCTGATAACGGCGTCATCGCCACTGGCCATGTTGGTGGAGTACTCGAAACAGCGCAACAGGGCACACAGGTCTCGCATGGAGGCCCAGTCATTGGTGGTGAAGTGGTGCTGTTCTGTAGTGCGACTGACCCGTGCGTGCTGCAGCTGAAACTCCACTATGGCCTGCTGCTGCTCGCACAGTCTGTCCAGCATGTGCAAGGTGGAGTTCCACCTGGTGGGCACGTCGCATATGAGGCGGTGAGCGGGAAGGCCGAAGTTACGCTGTAGCGCAGACAGGCGAGCAGCAGCAGGATGTGAACGCCGGAAGCGCGAACAGACGGCCCGCACTTTATGCAGCAGCTCTGACATGTCGGGGTAGTTGTGTAATGAACTTCTGCACCACCAAATTCAGCACATGCGCCAAGCAAGGGATGTGCGTCAAATTGGCTAGTCCCAGAGCTGCAACGAGATTTCGCCCATTATCACACACCACCAGGCCGGGCTTGAGGCTCACCGGCAGCAACCACTCGTCGGTCTGTTGTTCTATACCCCGCCACAACTCCTGTGCGGTGTGGGGCCTGTCCCCCAAACATATGAGTTTCAGAATGGCCTGCTGACGTTTACCCCGGGCTGTGCTGAAGTTGGTGGTGAAGGTGTGTGGCTGACTGGATGAGCAGGTGGAAGAAGAGGAGGAGGAAGCCGAGAAGGAGGAGGTGGCAACAGGAGGCAAAGAATGTTGCCCTGCGATCCTTGGCGGCGGAAGGACGTGCGCCAAACAGCTCTCCGCCTGGGGCCCAGCTGCCACTACATTTACCCAGTGTGCAGTTAGGGAGATATAGCGTCCCTGGCCGTGCTTACTGGTCCACGTATCTGTGGTTAGGTGGACCTTGCTACAGATGGCGTTGCGCAGTGCACACTTGATTTTATCGGATACTTGGTTGTGCAGGGAAGGCACGGCTCTCTTGGAGAAGTAGTGGCGGCTGGGAACAACATACTGTGGGACAGCAAGCGACATGAGCTGTTTGAAGCTGTCTGTGTCCACCAGCCTAAATGACAGCATTTCATAGGCCAGTAGTTTAGAAATGCTGGCATTCAGGGCCAGGGATCGAGGGTGGCTAGGTGGGAATTTACGCTTTCTCTCAAATGTTTGTGAGATGGAGAGCTGAACGCTGGCGTGTGACATGGTTGAGACGCTTGGTGACGGAGGTGGTGGTGGTGGTGTTGGTGGTACATCCCCTGTTTGCTGGGCGGCAGGTGCCAACGTTCCTCCAGAGGCGGAGGAAGAGGCCGAGGCGGCAGCAGCAGAAGAGGCCGAGGCGGCAGCAGCAGAAGAGGTAGCAGGGGGAGCCTGAGTGACTTCCTTGGTTTTAAGGTGTTTACTCCACTGCAGTTCATGCTTTGCATGCAGGTGCCTGGTCATGCAGGTTGTGCTCAGGTTCAGAACGTTAATGCCTCGCTTCAGGCTCTGATGGCACAGCGTGCAAACCACTCGGGTCTTGTCGTCAGCACATTGTTTGAAGAAGTGCCATGCCAGGGAACTCCTTGAAGCTGCCTTTGGGGTGCTCGGTCCCAGATGGCGGCGGTCAGTAGCAGGCGGAGTCTCTTGGCGGCGGGTGTTCTGCTTTTGCCCACTGCTCCCTCTTTTGCTACGCTGTTGGCTCGGTCTCACCACTGCCTCTTCCTCCGAACTGTGAAAGTCAGTGGCACGACCTTCATTCCATGTGGGGTCTAGGACCTCATCGTCCCCTGCATCGTCTTCCACCCAGTCTTGATCCCTGACCTCCTGTTCAGTCTGCACACTGCAGAAAGACGCAGCAGTTGGCACCTGTGTTTCGTCATCATCAGAGACATGCTGAGGTGGTATTCCCATGTCCTCATCATCAGGAAACATAAGTGGTTGTGCGTCAGTGCATTCTATGTCTTTCACCGCTGGGGAAGGGCTAGGTGGATGCCCTTGGGAAACCCTGCCAGCGGAGTCTTCAAACAGCATAAGAGACTGCTGCATAACTTGAGGCTGAGACAGTTTCCCTGGTATGCATGGGGGTGATGTGACAGACTGATGGGGTTGGTTTTCAGGCGCCATCTGTGCGCTTTCTGCAGAAGACTGGGTGGGAGATAATGTGAACGTGCTGGATCCACTGTCGGCCACCCAATTGACTAATGCCTGTACCTGCTCAGGCCTTACCATCCTTAGAACGGCATTGGGCCCCACCATATATCGCTGTAAATTCTGGCGGCTACTGGGACCTGAGGTAGTTGGTACACTAGGACGTGTGGATGTGGCAGAACGGCCACGTCCTCTCCCAGCACCAGAGGGTCCACTAACACCACCACGACCATGTCCACGTCCGCGTCCCTTACTAGATGTTTTCCTCATTGTTATGGTTCACCACAACAACAAAATATTATTTGGCCCAATGTATTGTATTCAAATTCAGCGGGATATAAATTTGAGGCCTAGTATTTAGGCGCTGGGTGACCGGTATGGATTTAGTGACAGAATTAGACTTGGAAATGCACAGTAGCGTGTGTGTGAAGTTATTCTGAATGACCCTATGTGCACCTTGAATATTATATACCCTTTTAGGGATAGATTTCAAATAGCTCTGATATAGCAGAAACCACTAAATTATGAAATTGCTAAATTGGGAATTGTATTTCAACCCAGAACAAAAAATGTGCTTTGACGGACACTAAATAACTTTCCCAGCCACAACAGGACAGCGGTAACGAGAGATTTAGCGGGATATAAATTTGAGGCCTAGTATTTAGGCGCTGGGTGACCGGTATGGATTTAGTGACAGAATTAGACTTGGAAATGCACAGTAGCGTGTGTGTGAAGTTATTCTGAATGACCCTATGTGCACCTTGAATATTATATACCCTTTTAGGGATAGATTTCAAATAGCTCTGATATAGCAGGAACCACTAAATTATGAAATTGCTAAATTGGGAATTGTATTTCAACCCAGAACAAAAAATGTGCTTTGACGGACACTAAATAACTTTCCCAGCCACAACAGGACAGCGGTAACGAGAGATTTAGCGGGATATAAATTTGAGGCCTAGTATTTAGGCGCTGGGTGACCGGTATGGATTTAGTGACAGAATTAGACTTGGAAATGCACAGTAGCGTGTGTGTGAAGTTATTCTGAATGACCCTATGTGCACCTTGAATATTATATACCCTTTTAGGGATAGATTTCAAATAGCTCTGATATAGCAGAAACCACTAAATTATGAAATTGCTAAATTGGGAATTGTATTTCAACCCAGAACAAAAAATGTGCTTTGACGGACACTAAATAACTTTCCCAGCCACAACAGGACAGCGGTAACGAGAGATTTAGCGGGATATAAATTTGAGGCCTAGTATTTAGGCGCTGGGTGACCGGTATGGATTTAGTGACAGAATTAGACTTGGAAATGCACAGTAGCGTGTGTGTGAAGTTATTCTGAATGACCCTATGTGCACCTTGAATATTATATACCCTTTTAGGGATAGATTTCAAATAGCTCTGATATAGCAGAAACCACTAAATTATGAAATTGCTAAATTGGGAATTGTATTTCAACCCAGAACAAAAAATGTGCTTTGACGGACACTAAATAACTTTCCCAGCCACAACAGGACAGCGGTAACGAGAGATTTAGCGGGATATAAATTTGAGGCCTAGTATTTAGGCGCTGGGTGACCGGTATGGATTTAGTGACAGAATTAGACTTGGAAATGCACAGTAGCGGTGTGTGTGAAGTTATTCTGAATGACCCTATGTGCACCTTGAATATTATATACCCTTTTAGGGATAGATTTCAAATAGCTCTGATATAGCAGAAACCACTAAATTATGAAATTGCTAAATTGGGAATTGTATTTCAACCCAGAACAAAAAATGTGCTTTGACGGACACTAAATAACTTTCCCAGCCACAACAGGACAGCGGTAACGAGAGATTTAGCGGGATATAAATTTGAGGCCTAGTATTTAGGCGCTGGGTGACCGGTATGGATTTAGTGACAGAATTAGACTTGGAAATGCACAGTAGCGTGTGTGTGAAGTTATTCTGAATGACCCTATGTGCACCTTGAATATTATATACCCTTTTAGGGATAGATTTCAAATAGCTCTGATATAGCAGAAACCACTAAATTATGAAATTGCTAAATTGGGAATTGTATTTCAACCCAGAACAAAAAATGTGCTTTGACGGACACTAAATAACTTTCCCAGCCACAACAGGACAGCGGTAACGAGAGATTTAGCGGGATATAAATTTGAGGCCTAGTATTTAGGCGCTGGGTGACCGGTATGGATTTAGTGACAGAATTAGACTTGGAAATGCACAGTAGCGTGTGTGTGAAGTTATTCTGAATGACCCTATGTGCACCTTGAATATTATATACCCTTTTAGGGATAGATTTCAAATAGCTCTGATATAGCAGAAACCACTAAATTATGAAATTGCTAAATTGGGAATTGTATTTCAACCCAGAACAAAAAATGTGCTTTGACGGACACTAAATAACTTTCCCAGCCACAACAGGACAGCGGTAACGAGAGATTTAGCGGGATATAAATTTGAGGCCTAGTATTTAGGCGCTGGGTGACCGGTATGGATTTAGTGACAGAATTAGACTTGGAAATGCACAGTAGCGTGTGTGTGAAGTTATTCTGAATGACCCTATGTGCACCTTGAATATTATATACCCTTTTAGGGATAGATTTCAAATAGCTCTGATATAGCAGAAACCACTAAATTATGAAATTGCTAAATTGGGAATTGTATTTCAACCCAGAACAAAAAATGTGCTTTGACGGACACTAAATAACTTTCCCAGCCACAACAGTACAGCGGTAACGAGAGATTTAGCGGGATATAAATTTGAGGCCTAGTATTTAGGCGCTGGGTGACCGGTATGGATTTAGTGACAGAATTAGACTTGGAAATGCACAGTAGCGGTGTGTGTGAAGTTATTCTGAATGACCCTATGTGCACCTTGAATATTATATACCCTTTTAGGGATAGATTTCAAATAGCTCTGATATAGCAGAAACCACTAAATTATGAAATTGCTAAATTGGGAATTGTATTTCAACCCAGAACAAAAAATGTGCTTTGACGGACACTAAATAACTTTCCCAGCCACAACAGGACAGCGGTAACGAGAGATTTAGCGGGATATAAATTTGAGGCCTAGTATTTAGGCGCTGGGTGACCGGTATGGATTTAGTGACAGAATTAGACTTGGAAATGCACAGTAGCGTGTGTGTGAAGTTATTCTGAATGACCCTATGTGCACCTTGAATATTATATACCCTTTTAGGGATAGATTTCAAATAGCTCTGATATAGCAGAAACCACTAAATTATGAAATTGCTAAATTGGGAATTGTATTTCAACCCAGAACAAAAAATGTGCTTTGACGGACACTAAATAACTTTCCCAGCCACAACAGGACAGCGGTAACGAGAGATTTAGCGGGATATAAATTTGAGGCCTAGTATTTAGGCGCTGGGTGACCGGTATGGATTTAGTGACAGAATTAGACTTGGAAATGCACAGTAGCGTGTGTGTGAAGTTATTCTGAATGACCCTATGTGCACCTTGAATATTATATACCCTTTTAGGGATAGATTTCAAATAGCTCTGATATAGCAGAAACCACTAAATTATGAAATTGCTAAATTGGGAATTGTATTTCAACCCAGAACAAAAAATGTGCTTTGACGGACACTAAATAACTTTCCCAGCCACAACAGGACAGCGGTAACGAGAGATTTAGCGGGATATAAATTTGAGGCCTAGTATTTAGGCGCTGGGTGACCGGTATGGATTTAGTGACAGAATTAGACTGGGATATGGCCAAAAAATAACCACACTATTGCTGGTTAAATGCACTTGGTGACGGGCGCAGCTTGCCCCTGATTTAGTATATGGCCAAAAAATGAACAGACTATTGCTGGTTAAATGCACTTGGTGTGATAGCTTGACCAACCACACCACTGAGGGTTAAATGCACTTGGTGACGGGCGCAGCTTGCCCCTGATGTAGTATATGGCCAAAAAATGAACAGACTATTGCTGGTTAAATGCACTTGGTGTCACAGCTTGACCAACCACACTACTGAGGGTTAAATGCACTTGGTGACGGTCGCAGCTTGCCCCTGATGTAGTATATGGCCAAAAAATGAACAGACTATTGCTGGTTAAATGCACTTGGTGACGGGCGCAGCTTGCCCCTGATGTAGTATATGGCCAAAAAATGAACAGTCTATTGCTGGTTAAATGCACTTGGTGTCACAGCTTGACCAACCACACTACTGAGGGTTAAATGCACTTGGTGACGGGCGCAGCTTGCCCCTGATGTAGTATATGGCCAAAAAATGAACAGACTATTGCTGGTTAAATGCACTTGGTGACGGGCGCAGCTTGCCCCTGATGTAGTATATGGCCAAAAAATGAACAGACTATTGCTGGTTAAATGCACTTGGTGTGACAGCTTCACCCTGATGTAGGCTTTAGCCAAAAACAACCACACCATTGAGGGTTAAATGCACTTGGTGACAGGCGCAGCTTGCTCCTGATGTAGTATATGGCCAAAAAATAAACAGACTATTGCTGGTTAAATGCACTTGGTGTGACAGCTTCACCCTGATGTAGGCTTTAGCCAAAAAACAACCACACCATTGAGGGTTAAATGCACTTGGTCGCAGCTTGTGCTGGCGCACCACAAGACACAAAATGGCCGCCGATCACCCCAGAAAAATGTGACTGACAAACGGTCTGGGCAGCCTAAAAACAGTGAGCAATTGAGTATCAGCAGCTCAATGATCCACAGCTGCAGATCGATCAGATTAATCAAGTCCTTTGGAGGAGTTAATCTGCCTAATCTCGCCCTACTGTCGCAGCCGCAACCTCTCCCTACGCTAATCAGAGCAGAGTGACGGGCGGCGCTATGTGACTCCAGCTTAAATAGAGGCTGGGTCACATGGTGCTCTGGCCAATCACAGCCATGCCAATAGTAGGCATGGCTGTGATGGCCTCTTGGGGCAAGTAGTATGACGCTTGTTGATTGGCTGCTTTGCAGCCTTTCAAAAAGCGCCAAGAAAGCGTCACAAAAGCGCCAAGAAAGCGACGAACACCGAACCCGGACCCGGACTTTTACGAAAATGTCCGGGTTCGGGTCCGTGTCACGGACACCCCAAAATTCGGTACGAACCCGAACTATACAGTTCGGGTTTGCTCATCCCTAATGATGAGCCAATAAAGAACTATTTTTTACTCCACAAGAAGCTGGATTCTCTCTTTCTATTGGATATTCTATTAGGCCCAGTTCTGGCCTTTTTTCCGTGCTTCGTGGATTAAAGTCAGAGGTGAGAGCTGCAGCCATTTCTATCATTGTTTTGGGGGTGGGGATGAGTACTATAGTTGGCATACATTATGGGGAAGTTGGGAGAGGAGCATTATCGGGGCATCTACTTGGGGAACTCTATAGGGACATTTTATACTGGCACATTATGTCAGGCACCATGGGACAGGGGATGAGCACTATGGGGGCATCTATTGGGTGCACTAATCAGGAGTATTTTATACTGGTGCAGATTATTGGGCACTAAACTGAAGGCACTAAGAGGTATCACAGAACAGCAGATGTGAACCCCCTGTGCCATTGACTAGCAATACTCCAGAGGGGCGTGACTAAGCACATCATTTTATATTAGCCGCTGGTGACATCAGCGACATTATCTGCGGTATTTCTCCTGTGTAACGTTTCCACATCCAAAATACCTGTGAAATTCCCTGCAATTTTATATTAGCCGGTGCTGCTCCTGTGTAACGTGTGCGCATCCCAAATACCTTATTTTTTTTTTTTTTGCGCATACTCTTACAAATATTACACTACTGTACGTGTGACATACTTTCAAGCATATATAACATTTAATATGAAGGAGGCGAGCAGTAAGGGACAGGGAAGTGACCATGATGCTGATGGTGCACGCAGAGACTGTGGCCCTGACTGCCTGCTGCCAGAGCACAAGAAAAAACATCATCCACGAAACCTAGCTTCATGTCCCAGTTTGCAGGGTGGCGCAGCACAACGCTCTCAAAGTCAGACCACTGCGACCAGATGGTCGGTTGGATTGCAGCAGATAATACTTCCTGTCGGGTAAGCACCACCCTATCTTCCACCAAGTCCAGTCTCAGTAGCCAAGAGTCTGGTCAACACAATCCTCACCCTGATACTCCTTCCTCCCACCATAGAGAGTCATGCCAAACAGGTGATCCTACACTCGGATATTCCGAGGAGCTCTTGCCTACGGGTAGGTGTTCCGCAGTCTGAAACGACAAAAGAATTGTAATTTGCAACCTGTGCCATACAAAAACGAGCAGGGGCGTGAACACTAGCAACATCACCACCACCAGCATGATCTGCCACATGGCATCAAAGCACCATAATAGGTGGGCCAAATGCCTTGGTCCACAATCAGTGTCTGTGGGTGACACCACTGCCTCCTCTTCCCCTTTGTTATGTGCTGACCTATCCCTTTTCAAAGGCACAGGCCAGGATGACTCCCGCTCTGCACCTGGACCTTTGCAAGCACCATCAGCGACCACATCCATTTCCATGTCCCAGTGCAGCGTACAAATGTCCTTACCCCAGGCATTTAAACACAAGCGTAAATACCCAGCCACGCACCCACAGGCAATCATTTGTGATCAATGATAGAAAACTGTTGTATGCCAAAAGTTTGATCTCTCAGGTTGGATTTTTTTCAGGCATTGTCAGTATGGCAGGACTGCTGAATGTGGTTGATCATTGGATTATATAATTGTGCCTGTAGCTTCAGCCTGTGCATTCTTGATGCTGCTATTGAAGTATTTTCATTAGAAGCATCAGTGTGGCTACTAGACCTCAAGACCTCGTCAGCCTCCTACCTGACAGCCCTGAACAGCCGGATGACAGCTCCACACAAGCAGCAGCTACCAGGCTAAAGGACCTTCTGTGATGTCATGATCATGTGAACAGTCACATGTGTGGGAGAAGTCAGGGTTCGGGCAATCTCCGTGCCAGAGCCTGCTGTTGGGAGGGATATGCTACACTGTTACTGCAGCGGCCAAGGAGCCTCAGCCTCCTCACTGTCGGCACGGCTGGCCGTGCGGCAGTCAGGGCTACCGGCCAACAGGAATTTTCCCGGTAGGCCAGTCTGGCCCTGACTGCCCCGATATAGTTTTACAGTTATTAGATCACTGTTCAGTAGTCTTCTATATTAAATTACCCAAATTGTAGTAATCTTTCTGGTTACTGTAGTCCACCCATTTCAGTTATTGCTTTAGTTGCCCTCCTCTGAACCCTCTCTAGCTCTGTTACAGTATGTCTTTCTTGTTCAGACTAGTTATTTGTAAAGTGGCAGGACTACGTTCTCATCATGTACTGTATATCTCTGCCCCTTTTGAAGTATATATAATCTTATTTGCCCTAGCAGCAGCTGCCTAACACTGATTTCTACAGGTTAGTTTGCTATCCACTAAAATTCCTAAGTCCTTTTCCATGTCAGTGTTACCCAGTGTTTTACCATTTAGTATGTACTGGTGACTTGCATTATTCCTTCCCATGTGCTTATCGGATCCGTCCTGAATTACAATGCAAGTCAATGGGGACGGATCCGTTTGACGTTGACACAATATGGTGCAATTGCAAACGGATCCGTCCCCATTGACTTTTAATGTAAAGTCAGGAGTCCCTTTATACCATGGGATCAGAGTTTTCCCCAATCCGATGGTATATTTTAACTTGAAGCGTCCCCATCACCATGGGAACGCCTCTATGTTAGAATATACTGTCGGATATGAGTTACATTGTGAAACTCAGATCCGACAGTATATTCTAACACAGAGGCGTTACCATGGTTATGGGGACGCTTCAGGTTAGAATATACTAAAAAACTGTGTACATGACTGCCCCCTGCTGCCTGGCAGGTGCTGCCAGGAAGCAGGGGGCAGACCCCCCCCCTGTTTTTAACTCATTGGTGGCCAGTGGGCCCCCCTCCCTCCCCTGTAGTTAACTCATTGGTAGCCAGTGGGCCCCCCTCCCTCCCCTGTAGTTAACTCATTGGTGGCCAGTGGGCCCCCTCCCTCCCCTGTAGTTAACTCGTTGGTAGCCAGTGGGCCCCCCCTCCCTCCCCTGTAGTTAACTCATTGGTGGACAGTAGGCCCTCTCCCCTCCCTCCCCCTCCTAATTAAAATCCCCCCTATCATTGGTGGCAGTGGAGAGTACCGATCGGACTCCCAATTTAATCGCTGGGGCTCCGATCGGCAACCATGGCAATCGGGACGCTACTGCAGTCCCGGTTGCAATGGTTACTTAGCAATTTGTAGAAGCATCATACTTACCTGCGAGCTGCAATGTCTGTGTCCGGCCGGGAGCTCCTCCTACTGGTAAGTGACAGATCATTAGGCAATGCACCGCACAGACCTGTCACTTACCAGTAGAAGGAGCTCCCGGACGGACACAGACATCGCAGCTCGCAGGTAAGTATGATGCTTCTACAAATTGCTAAGTAACCATGCCAACCGGGACTGCAGTAGCGTCCCGGTTGCCATGGTTCCCGATCGGAGCCCCAGCGATTAAACTGGGACTCCAATCGGTACTCTCCACTGCCACCAATGATGGGGGGGAGATTTTAATTAGGAGGAGGAGGGAGGGGAGAGGGCCCACTGGCCACCAATGAGTTAACTACAGGGGAGGGAGGGGGGCCCACTGGCCACCAATGAGTTAACTACAGGGGAGGGAGGGGGGGCTGGCCACCAACGAGTTAACTACAGGGGAGGGAGGGGGGGGCTGGCTACCAACGAGTTAACTACAGGGGAGGGAGGGAGGGCTGGCCACCAACGAGTTAACTACAGGGGAGGGAGGGGGGGGCCCACTGGCTACCAACGAGTTAACTACAGGGGGGGCGGGCTAACAACGAGTTAACTACAGAGGAGGGGGGGCGGCCGCACTGGCCACCAATGTGTTAACTACAGGGGGGGTCTGCCCCCTGCTGCCTGGCAGCACCTGCCAAGCAGCAGGGGGCAGTCATGTACACAGTTATTTTAGTATATTCTAACCTGAAGCGTCCCCATCACTATGGGAACGCCTCTGTGTTAGAATATACTGTCGGATCTGAGTTTTCACGAAGTGAAAACAGCTCTGAAAAATCTTTTATGCAGACGGATCTTCGGATCCGTCTGTATGAAAGTAACCTACGGCCACGGATCACGGACACGGATGCCAATCTTATGTGCATCCGTGTTCTTTCACGGACCCATTGACTTGAATGGGTCCGTGAACCGTTGTCCGTCAAAAAAATAGAACAGGTCCTTTTTTTTGACGGACAGGATACACAGATCACGGTCTCGGCTGCAAAACGGTGCATTTTCCGATTTTTCCATGGACCCATTGAAAGTCAATGGGTTCCGCGAAAAAAAAAAGGAAAACGGCACAACGGCCACGGATGCACACAACGGTTGTGTGCATGAGGCCTAAGCCTCCAATCTATGTAGCAGTATACTGTTTTTTTGTCTATTACTTTATATAATTTAGTGTCATCTGCAAAAATATTTTACTGTACAAGGTTTCTACAAGATCTTTAATAAATCTATTACAGAGAATATTGCCCAATACTGACCCTATGTTGAAGCAGCGCCAAACACTTCTTTCATTGAGATACTCCAGAATAGCATCTCTTAGAAAACATTCAAACTGTTTACCCACAATAGATGAATTACCAGCCTATAGTTTTGGGGCTTTGCTGGGTTTGGCCGAACTGCAGGTCAAAGTTTGGGACCCGAACTTAACCCGAACTTCACCCTAAACTCGGACCCCATTTAAGTCAATGGGGACCTGGACTTCACTTAATTTTTTTCTGTTATAACATGGTTATAATAGAAAATAATAGCATCCTTAAAAAAATGTCTATTGAGAGGTTAAAAATATTCTTTTCTTCAGTACCTGCAAAAGGACCTATGATGATGTCATCGCAGGTCCTGCTGAATGAAGATAGAAGGTCCTTCTATCTTCATTCAGCAGGACCTGCAGTGAGGTCACCACAGGTCCTTTTGCAGGTCCTGAAGAAAAGAAGATACCGGCTGCGCGATCAAGTGGATGAGGTGAGTTGTTGTTTTTTAACCCCTCAATAGACATTTTATATAGCATTCTGTTTTAAGAATGCTATTTTCCGTTATAACTGAAAATAATAAACTCACCCGAACACCGAACCCAAAATTCAGTGAAAAAGTCCAGGTTCGGGTCTGGGTACCCGAACTCGCAAAGTTCGGTACGAACCCGAACTGTGCAGTTCGGGTTCACTCAACTCTACTAAGCACCAATTTTCTTGAACGCTGTCTGTCATTATAGAGTCCTTAAATATCAGTATTAAGGGTCTGTCTATGACATTAGTTAATTGTTTTAGGATACGGGGGTGTATGCCATCTGGACCCGGTGATTTGTAAATCTAATCAATACACTGCTGCACTACTTCCTGGGTCAGAAGGCTACTTTTAATTGGGAATTTACTTTTACACTCTGTATTTCATCTGACTATTCAGTGAATAAATACCTATATGAATAGCATCAAACAAGCTTTTAGACCCTCACTTTCAAAGCAAAATGAGGTAATGTTTTCCTGTTACATAAAGGGAGGCTATATTTCTGTTTTACCAGGATACACTGTATATACAGTTTGCCTCAGCTTTTGGCAAACAAACACCTGCTGCCTGTGTGTCTGAATCAGGGGCATTTCTCTTTCCCCCACCGATTCCTTCCTCCCGCCATCTCTGCGACCACAAACAGCAGCCAACTCGGTCTCTAGGACTTGACAGAGTAGGCTTTTTCCTCATCGCTCTTTACAACTCCTTCCTCATCACTGTGTAATATATATTACTTTAAAGGGCTTCTGTCACCCCCCAAAAGTCATTTTTCATTTTTGGGCTAATTAAAATCCTTAGTGCGATTTTTCAATATATAGTGCTATTAAACTTTTCTGTTGTCCTAGTTTCTTTAAAAACCACACTTTTATAATATGTTAATTTCCTGGCTACCAGCAAGTAGGGCGGTTGCTTGCTGGTAGCCGCCACATCCTCCTTTAAAAAAAAAACGCCCCCTCCTCCTGTTGATTGACAGGGCCAGTGAGCGCTCTCCTCCTCTGGTTGGCCCTGTCTGCATTCTAAATATTGCGCCTGCGCCGTACCGATCTTCAGTCGATGCAGGCGCAATGAGAGGAGGACGCTCGTTCGGCCGCTCCTTCCTCAGTGTGCCTGCGCCAGGTGTAGATGTGACTGAGGAGGAGAGCGCTCGCTGGCCCTGTCAATCAACAGGAGGAGGGGGTGTTTTTTTTAAAGGAGGATGCGGAGGCTACCAGCAAGTAACCGCCCTACTTGCTGGTAGCCAGGTAATTAACACATTATAAAAGTGCCATTTTTAAAGAAACTAGGACAACAGAAAAGGGTAAGAGCACTATATATTGAAAAATCGCACTATAAGGATTTTAATTAGCCCAAAAATGAAAAAGGAAGGGTGGAGACGGATAAGGACAGGGATTGGCAAGGATGGTTTTAGACAACAGTGTGGCCCTAGGTAAAACTGAAGGTGGGCTCCAAATTTGGAAATACTGTGTAAATATTATATATACAAAGATCACAATGTATCGCTTATTAAACATTTATATCCTAAATTCCAAGGAATTGATTCTTGATTGCTTTGCAGGCAATAAAATGATAAGTTGAAGGAGACAACAATGTAGACAAAGTGAGGAAAGCTGGAGACGTCACCTGCAGTCCTACACCACAGATAACAGAGTAATAACTCTCTGCCAATAGATAGTGTAGCACTTACCTACAGTCCTATGTAAACCACAGATAAGATAACACAGTGACGCTAAACTGTCAGAGGCGAGGACCCCTCCTCCACCGACCATACACTTACCAAGGAGTGAATGGCCACAGTGGAGTCCTGATGGAGGTACTTTTCTTCCAATACCAATGTATCTTGTGTCCTCCTATCCTGGGGCTGAGTTCTTATCATGCACACAGGGCTCCACAGTTACAGCCAGCTGCAGATCCAGATCAGACATAAAACAATAAATGAACTTAACTCTCCTCCACCAGACAGCGCTGCAACTCTTCAGATCTGGGGGTCTCTTCTACACTCACCAATCCCTGGCCCCTGGTCTTCTTCTGACCCATGCTTTCGGCAGTCAGGACATGGGCCTGGGATAAACTGTATGTGCAGCCAGTGCTAGCAGCACAACACGTATGGCTCCCCACTCCTACTGCATAGTAATGAGCACTTTCATAATGGAAGTGTCACGGGGGGGCAAAGGCGCACTCTGTCTCCCATCAGCCGCAGACCTGCTGCTTAGCTTCGGGAACGAGGATCTATGTTTGTCTTTGTTCCCAGGGCGGCTTTGCTAGCTGGGAGGCTCCCTGCTCCTAGGTCTGCCTTGAGCGCCGAGCTGATCACTCGGTGCTCGACTTGTCTGTCTGTCGGTCATGTGATGCTGGCCACGTCACATGACCCTCAGACCCCACTATGAATACAGGCAGCCTGCTGGCCACAGGTTGCCTGTTAATTCTAGGTTCCTGGCTATTTGCTGGACTACTGAATATTCACCTGATCCTGTCCCCTGACAATCCTTTTCCTGCTCCTCCTGTACTGCGCATCCCTCCTGGTATTGTGACCTCGGCTCCCACCTGACTATTCTTTGGGAACTCCTCTGGTACTTTTCTACTCTCTTGGTATTTGACCCCGGCTTTTCCTGATCATTCTTTGCCTAACCCTTTGTACTGCGTAGCTCTCTTGGTTCTGACCCGGTCCGTTCACGTTCCGTATTTTGTCTTGTCTGTCTTCCCTGCGCATATCCTAAGTAAGGGACTGTCGTACAGTAGTCCCCGGTCATCAGGACTCATCAGGCAAGTAGGCAGGGCCAGGGGTGAGGGTGGAGCGCAGTGGTTACTATCCTTCCCCCTGTGTGTGTGGACGTGACTGTTACAGGAAGCATTCATAAGTAGAGTTGAGCAGACACCTGGATGTTCGGGTTCGACGGGTTTGGCTGAACTTCGGAAAAAAGTTTGAGTTCGGGACCCGAACTTGATCACGAACCCCATTGAAGTCAATGCGGACCCGAACTTATGAACACTAAAATGGCTGTAATAATGCAATGGAAAGGGCTATAGGGCTGCAAATGGCGTCAAAATGTGGTTAGGGGCATGCCAAGTGCTCTGCAAACAAATGTGTATAGGGAAATGACTTTAAATGACATAAAATACGTAAAAAAAAAAAAATAATCTTGATCTAGGAGGACCAGGTTCATAGGGAGTAGGAGGTTGTGGAGGCGGTGGATGTGGCGGTGTCGGTGGAAGCGGCGGTGGAGGAGGAGGTAGCCTACACTGCTTTTTGGTTTTCAATTTTATTTTTTAAATTAGGGTACACCCCAAAACATTGGGAAATATAACCTGTGATAACCCCCTCCAGTCATGCTAAACACACGTTCAGATAATACACAGGCTGCAGGGCAGGCCAGCACCTCCAAGGGGTAAAGGGCAAGCTCAGGCCACGTGCCCAATTTGGAGACCCAGAAGTTGCAGGGGCTGACCCCTGTCAGTCAGTTCATGTAGGCGTGTGCACACTTACTGCCCCACCATGTCACACGTCCCCATGATGTTCACGATCCAATTTGATATCTGCTCTATCAACTTTCGATGTTTTTTATGCACCTACCATGGTGATTACGGGTGGCGGGGAATCAGGGTTCCAGGCCGGAGAGGGAGCATGAGAAAAAAAGACCAAATTTAAGAGGATTCAGTTTTTCAAATTTAAAATTAGAGTTGAAATATGGAAGAAATTATTAAAGCATAAAAGTGTGATGATTTTTCAAAGTTTAAAGGGAACCTGTCACCTGGATTTGGGGTATAGAGCTGTGGACATCGGTTGCTAGATGGCCACTAGCACATCCGCAATGTCCAGTCCCCATAGCTTTCTGTGCTTTTATTGCGTAAAAAAACTGATTTGATACATATGCAAATTAACATAAAATAGTAATATCTTACTTGTGTGACCAGAGAAGATTCATATTTTCAAGTTCTGACTCCTCTCAGGTTAATTTGCATATGTATCAAATCGGTTTTTTTACACAATAAAAGCACAGAGAGCTATAAGGACTGGATATTGCCGATGTGCTAGTGGCCATCTAGCAACCCATGTCCTCAGCTCTATACCCAAAATCTTGGAGACAGGTTCCCTTTAAGCATTGAATGTAAGGATGTGGTGCGCATTAATTACTGAATCAATTTTATTCCCTGCCACCTATGCATAGCAGGTGTTTATTCACATCTAAAATTGTATAATGTGAACCCAAGAATGTAACAGAAAAATTATTGAAATTTATCAAGCTGTCAACTAGGTAGAGGAGGGTATATTACACCCAAAAATGTGTGAATTTCACCCAAAAAATGTAACTGACAATTTTTTTTCCGGTCTACTAGGTATAAAAGTGGTACATCACACCCAAAAATTGGTGAATTTCACCAGTATATATAAGTAACCATTATTATTTATTTTTTTAACCTGTCTACTAGGTATAGCAGTGGTACTATACACACCAAAATTGGTGAATTTCACCCCAAAATGTAAATGACTATTTATTTTTTAACCTGCCTACCAGTTATAGCAGTTACTATACACCCAAAAATTGGTTAATTTCACCCAAAAAAGTAAATGACAATTATATTTTTTAGTTTAATCTGTCCACTAGGTATAGCAGTGGTACGATACACCCAAACATTTGTTAATTTCACCATAAAATGTAACTGACAAAGTAGTGAAATGATATGAAATAATTGATTTATGAGGTGGAGTTCCATATGGAGTAGGAGTTTGAGGAGGTGGTGGAGGAGGACGAGATAGCCAACACAGGTTTTTGGTTATAATTTAATTTAGTAAAATTAAGGTACACTCCAAAAGAGTGTGAAATATCCAAAATAGAAACATGAGCAATTGCGCTGCAGTATAACAAAGGCTGCTTAGTGGCGGTATACATGTCTATTCTGCACAAGGTACGGACAAGTCCTGAGGGATCCATGCCTGCAAACCACTCGTGTCTTGTTGTCAGCACATTGTCCGAAGAACTGCCACGCCAGGGAACTCCTTGGAGCTGGCTTTGGTGTGTCCCTTGCTGCGGTTGGCAGTAGCAGTCATACTGTCTAGAGGACGGCCACTCCGCTTTTGCACCTTGCTCCCTCTTCTGCTGTGCTAGTGGCTCTGTGCGACCACCGCCTCTTCCTCCGAACTACATAGGTCACTCGCATGACCTTCATTCCACATGGGGTTGAGGACCTCATCGTCCTCCACATCATCTTCCACCCAGTCTTCACCCCTGCCCTTCTTGTTGGTCTGCACACTTTCGAAAGCCCCAGCAGTTGGCACTAGTGATGTCGCGAACATAAAATTTTCCGTTCGCGAACGGCGAACGCGAATTTCCGCAAATGTTTGCGAACGTTTACGTAGTTGGCGCAGAGTGTGTAAGTTGAAATCGCAATGCGATTTTATAGAACTTGAATTAATCGCATTGCGATTTCAACTTAGAGCTTCTGCCGACTTCCTTGCTCATGGAGTGTCCCCATCACTAGCTCCATGCTAGAATGTACTGTCGGATTTGAGAAAGTTGTAATCGCAATGCGTTTAATGCAGGTTATATTAATTAGTTGCGAATTCAACTTAGAGCTGCTGGGTTCCTAATGGTTGGATTGCTAGAATATAACGAAAATTGAGAATATAGTGCTATATTAGTTATATTCGTCAATTCTAGCAATACAACTATTAGGAACTTAGCTTGCATTCGCTAGCTTGAATTCCCAATGCGATTAATATAACCTGCATTATTCGCATTGCGAATACAACTTAGATCGGAGTTCCTAATGGTTTTATTGCTAAAATTGACAATGAACATAGCACTATATTCTCAATCTTCGTTATATTCTATCAATATAACGCATTGCGATTACAACCCAGCTCTAAGTTGTAATCGCAATGCGATTAATATAACCTGTATTAATCTCATAACAGCAATGGAGCGAGCCGCAGACATAGCGGAGTGCGCATTGACTTGGGGGGCAGACCTCAGGCTAGGAAGGGGTTAAGTTCAGGAAACTTGCTGGGGGGAGGAGTAGTATTTTCGCGGGCAGTATATAGGGTTTGGGGGAGTGGTTTGGGAGGCAGTCGTCAGTGGAAGGCAGAGTGTTTTAGCAGCAAGATGTCATCTCTGGAGGACCTTTTGGCAGCGGTCAGGGCTGCGGTTCAGGAGCATGGTGCGAGCGTCTGTAGGAGACCATTCAGGCGGCTCTTATCCCTTCATCCGAGGTGGCGGTGCGTCCCTACAGGGTGAGAAGGTCTGTCCCCCCTGAGTGTCTGAGTCCGGAGTCCACCCCCCGAGTGCGTCGGCGTCTCAGGAGTCCCCCTGCGAACCCTCCGCTGGCCAGGCGCAGCGGGAGGACCTCGTCTGTGCATGGTGGAGCGGCGGGAGAGGGCCAGGCTGTTCCCGGTCCCGTCTCACAGGCAACTAGAGGCAGAGACCGTGGACAAGCGGGTGCCTCCCCTGGTGCGGTCCGGCTTGGGGAGCGAACCCTTGCGGCCTTACCTGCTGTTCGGAGGAGCGGTGCGGTCAGGCAGTCTGGCAGCCTGGACCTTCCTGTGAGCAGAGCGGAGAGGTCTTCTGCGCCGCAGCCGGTGGCTTCCGGTCGGCGGCAGGAGCGTTCGAGGTCTGGTGAGTGTGGAGGACGGGGGAGTTCGGCGCATGCGTCGCGGCCCCTGGTGGTGAGTCGGCGTCATGGCAGCGTGGAGGGGGCCATGGTTGTGGCTCCGCCCCCTGACATCTTGCTACAGGATGCGGCTTTCAGCGGTCATGCTGAAGAGCAAGGGATGATGGGATTGTCGGAAGAGGAGGATGTGCGGCCCAGTGTGGGGGCCAGTGCGGCGCAGGATTTCCGGGATGACGGTCACCTGCAGGCGCAGGGGGATTTGGAGCTGTCGCCATTGGAGGAAGGGGAGGTGGAGTCGTGTGGAGATTCGGCAGCAGGCACTGTGGACGTTCCTGTGAGGGAAGAAGCCGTGCCGTGTGGGTCGACTACGCCACTGATGACGTTTGGGAGGAGTTCCGCGGCTGCCGGTGATGTTATCCGGGGATGGCCAGGTGAGAGATCGGCGGGTCAATGCCATGTTGTGGGGGGTGGGGGTGCTGTTGTGGATACTGTGGGGGGTTCTGATGTCTTGGTGCGGGAGGTATTGTCGGGTATGTTGTCGTTGCTGTCACGCTTGGGTTCGGGGTCTGGGGCGTCTCCGGTGCCAGTCTGGGCTCCGGTACAGGCTGTGGGGCAGGAGCAGGGGCTGGCGCGGGTTTCCGTGGGGGTTGGTGGGGACGCCACGGTGGGGGGTACCCAGGCATCTGGGTCAGGTGGGGTAGCGAGGGTTGTGGGCGACGTGGGTGATGGTGTTCGGTTGGCGGACGCGGCTAAGGGCGAGATTTATGTGTGTTTTGAGGGGCCGCTGGGGGCTCACTTGAAGCAGCAGGTTAAGGAGAAGATATGAAGGGACGAGTATGTGGAGATTTTTTCATTGCTTCCATTGGAGACGTTTAATTTGGATAGGGGTAAGCTGGATGAGAGTAAGAAGGAGGAGGAGGAAAGGAGGCGGTACAGGCTGATTCCGCGTACCTTTCAAAATTGGCTTCAGGCCTTTGCAATTCTGGCTAGTGTAGTTGGGGAGAAGGCGCCGGGGCACTGCTCTGCGCTCTTCTGTTATATGGATGCCATCGGCGAGGCGCATAGGACGTATGGGGGGGTGGCGTGGCTTAGGTATGACGAGCAGTTCCGGCAGCGGAAGGCGGTCAGGCCTAGCATTCGTTGGGACCACAAGGATATTGGTCTGTGGATGCGATTGATGGCGGCACCGAGGGGGGGTTCCCAGCCCTTTCGTGTGGGGGCCGGGGGTGCCTCAGCCTCGGAGTCCTCGGGGGGAAATAGGAGGGGTTGTTGTTGGCAATACAATGAGGGACATTGCAGGTTCTTGTCCGACTGTCGGTACAAGCGCGAGTGCTCCGGCTGCGGCGGTTCCCATAGCTTGTCGAGATGTTTCAAGCGGGGAAAAGGTAAGGGATCCGAGGTTGTGCAGAAGAGGGGTGACGCCGGTGAGGGTGGCCGAGATGGAGCCTTATTTAAGGATGTATCCAAATAAGGAGGCTGCGCAGTTGTTGTTGGCGGGGTTTACCAAGGGTTTTGTGATTCCCTGAGGTTTGGGTGGTGTTAGTCGGGCTCTGCGGTATTTGTCCTCAGCGTTCCGCCATCCGGCCGTGGTTAGGGACAAGATTGCGAGTGAGATTGCTGCTGGCAGGGTTGTGGGCCCCTTTGAGGAGTGTCCTTTGCCGGACTTGTGGGTTCCTCATTTGGGTTTAGTTCCAAAGAAGGAGCCTAATAAGTTTCGGCTTATTCATCATTTGTCCTATCCACTGGGGGGGTCGGTGAATGATGGTATAGCGGATGAGCTGTGTTCAGTTTCGTACACGTCTTTTGATGAGGCGGTGCGGTGGGTGCGACGTTTTGGGCAGGGCGCCCTACTTGCGAAGACGGACATTGAGGCCACCTTTTGGTTGTTGCCTATTCACCCTGATAGATTGCACTTACTTGGTTTTCAGTGGGATGGCTGTTACTACATTGATTGTTGTTTGCCAATGGGTTGTGCGATTTTGTGTTCTTTGTTTGAGGCGTTCAGTTCTTTTCTGGAATGGGTGATAAAGAAGGAGGCAGGTTGGAGTTCGGTCTTGCAATATCTGGATGATTTCCTGTTTTTGGGTCCGGCTGGATCTAGGGTGTGTTCTGTTCTGTTGCATACCATGGAGAGGGTGGCGGCGCGTTTTGGGATTCCATTGGCGGCTGATAAGACTGAGGGCCCCTCCACGGTAATAAAGTTTTTAGAGATTGAGATAGATAGTGTGGCCATGGAGTGTCGTTTGCCCGTTGATAAGGTGTCTGGTTTGTTGGATGACGTGGTGTTTTTGCGGAAGGCGAGGAAGGTCCAGCTCAAGCGGGTCCAATCGGTTTTGGGGAAATAGAATTTTGCTTGTCGCATCTTGCCAATGGGGCGGGTGTTTTGTCGTCGTTTGGTGCTTGCTACGGCGGGTGTTGTCACTCCTTTTCATTATTTGCGTTTGCCTGCTGCGGTGAAGGAGGATTTGGTGGTGTGGGAGGCCTTTTTGTCGGAGTATAATGGCCGGTCGGTTTAGATGGAGGCGGTGGTTGGTAGTGTTGATTTGGACTTGTTCTCTGATGCGTCGGGTTTGTTTGGCTATGGGGTCTTTTGTCAGGGTCAGTGGAGTGCGGGGCCGTGGCCGGTCGAATGGAGGCGGGCTGGTTTCCTTACTAACTTGGTTTTGTTGGAGCTTTTTCCTATTGTTTTGGCTACCGAGTTGTGGGGAGACAGGTTTGGAACTGGCAGGTTTGTTTCTATTGTGATAACATGGGTGTTGTGCAGGCAATTAATAGTCAGACGGCGAACTCGCCTTCGGTGTTGAATTTGCTGCGACATCTAGTTTTACGGGACTTGCAGTTGAATGCGTGTTTTGTTGCGGTGCATTTGCCTGGGGTGGATAACTTACCTGCTGATTCCCTCTCTAGATTTCAGTGGGATCGGTTTCGCAGCCTGGCGCCGGGTGCCGAGGTCGAGGGGTTGCCCTGCCCCCAGTGGCTCTGGAGCGTGGCCTTGGGGTGTCGGCGGGCCTGATTAGACAGTCTCTGAGTAGAGGTACGTGGTCGGCCTATTCTTCAGTGTGGGCGTTGTGGGAGGAATTGACTGAGCGGATGGGTGGTTGCAGTTCCTTTGGCGGCTGTTGCCTTTTGGTTGCGCTTGAGGGGCTTGGCCAACGTGTCTAGATGCTTTATGGTGCGCCAGGCTTTGAAGGGTTACCATCGTAGTGTGGTGCGAAGGGATGGTCGGAGGCCGGTTTCTTTTGTGGTGTTGCAGTTGCTGTGGAAGGAAGCGGGGTCGGTTTGCAGGTCGGCGTACGAGGTGTGTCTGTTTCGGGCGGCGTTTGCATTGGCCTTTTTCGGGGCTTTTCGGATTTCGGAACTGGTGGCTGCTGGTCGCACGAGTGGGGGTGGTTTGTTGTGGGAGGATGTTGTGCTGGTGGACGGTGCTTTGAGATGTTTGCTCCGCAGGTCTAAGACGGATCAGGTGGGTAAGGGTGTGGTGTTGTGGCTTAGGCCGCTTGCGGGGTCGGTTTTTTGCCCGGTGCGGTGTGTCAGGGAGTTTTTGGCGTTGCGTCCGGGTGTTCCGGGTGCGTTGCTGGTTCATGTGGATGGTTTGTGTTTGTTTTGGTTTCAGTTTGTGGCTGTTTTTAGGAGGTGTTTGTCGGCCGCGGGTCTTCCAGCTAAGGATTTTGCATCGCACTCATTTAGGATCGGGGCCGCGACTGAGGCTGCCAGGTGGGGGCTTGGAGAGGAGGTCATAAAGCATATAGGGCGGTGGGAGTCTGATTGTTTCCGTTCATATGTTAGGCCTCATCTCTTATAATGTTTGGGGGTGGAATTGTTTTATTGGCTGATTTGTGTGGTTGGAGTTGTCGGGGACTGTTTTGTTTTATGTTGACTTTCTTTGTTTTGTTGCAGGGACGACTCCTTGTCTGGCGTGGATTTTTGGGCATTCATACGTCTACTGGGGGGCTTTGTGAGCCGACGTTCAGAGGAACGGCCGTCAATTGGGTTTTTTGATGGAGGAATTGCAAGTTCGGTGGATTGGTATACGGGGGCTTCTCTGGGGGGCGGGTTTTGCCTGAGACTCATACGAACGTCCTGTTGGATTGCCCGCCTGATGTTTTGGTTTTGCATGTGGGTGGCAATGATTTGGGGGTACGGCGGTCGCGGGACGTGATTCGGGACATTAAGTTTGACGTGTTGCGTTTGTTGTCGGATTTTCCGGATTTGCTGTTGGTATGATCGAAGGAGGTGGCATGGAGTAGTTGGCGTTTTACAAGATCGGTGGAGAGGATCAACAAGGCTCGGGCGAAGTTAAATAAGGAGGTGGGGCGTTTTGTTCGCAGGCAAGGTGGCGTGGTGGTTCGTCATCGGGAATTGGAGGCAGCGTTGCCTCAGTTCTTGAGATCTGATGGCGTGCACCTTAAGGAGGTGGGGATTGACATGTGGGCCTTAGGTATTCAGGAGGGGTTGGAGACTGCTCTGAGGGTGTGGCAGGACGCCCACAGGTGAGGTGTCACCAGTGGTCTTCTGGTGGCTGATTGGTATGAGATCCTGGGGGAGCAATACAATGGTTTAAGAGATGCAGGATCTCATGTGGTTTGTGAATGCCGAGGATGGGGCTCCTGTTTGGGCTAAAAAGGCCTACAGGAGGAGATACTTGGATACTTCAAGGATTTGGTGCCCTTGGGTCGGTGAGTGCGGCCAAGGGTAACTTTGAAGTATAAGGAGAGATGGTTACGGAAGATACCGCTTGTTGGGGTTGCCCTCCAGGATCCTTGTTATGGTATAATTGCTCATAATGTTGAAGGATGTATTAAAGTGTTTGTTGCTATTATTATTATTTGTGTGGATAATAAAGTTGGCCGTAATGGTCATTTTACCAAGCAAGAAGGTGTCAGTGTGGTTATTGCTAAGTAAGGGGGTTTGGTGAATCTAGCCGGAGGAGAATTCTTCCATCCTAGTAAGTCATTGCGATTACAACTTTGTGACACTGCAGCTTCAGAATGAATCTAAGATGGATGCTGTCCTTGCTTTTTGATAGGCGGTGGGAGGGTCTGGTAGGGAGGGTATGCTGATTGGCTGGAATGTGTTTGCTCAATGATGACGTATAGGAGGCGGACCGAACATCGCATATGTTCACCCGCAGCGGCGAACGCGAACAAGCTATGTTCGCCGGGAACTATTCGCCGTCGACTAGTTCGGGACATCTCTAGTTGGCACCTGTGTTTCGTCATCATCTGAGACGTGCTACGATGGTCCTCCCATGTACTCCTCTTGAAAGATAAGTGGTTGGGCATCAGTGCACTCAATCTCTTCCACTTCTGGGGCAGGGCTAGGTGTATGGCCCTAGGAAACCCTGCTAACAGAGTCATCAAAAAGCAGAAAAGACTGCTGCATGACTTGGGGCTTAGACTGCTTGACTGATTTGCAAGGGGGTGAGGTGAAAGACTGATGGACATCAACTGCAGGTGCCAACTGTGATCTTTCAACAGGAGACTGGGTGGGAGACAAAGTGAAGGAACTGGAGGCACTGTCAGCAACCCAATCTACTATCGCCTGTTCTTGTTCTGGCCTCACCATTTGTAGAGCCGCATTAGGCCCGTCCAAATACCGCTGCAGGTTCTGTCGCCTACTCGCACCTGAGGAAGGGGTTTAACTTGTTCGTGTAGCTGGCACAGATCCTCTCCCTGCAACAGGAGCTCCACCAGCAGCACCACGACCTGGGCCACGTCTCTTAGTTGATGCTCTGCTTACATTGCTCAAATATAGGATCTTGCCCTAAATGGGTGTTTAATAGCAGAATAGAACGACAGTATGTAAAGGATGTATCTCACACGTACATATGTAGACTAGGCCGCAATTAAAGTTTTTGCCCAAAAATTGTGTTTCATTAATAGAATAATATAACCACAGTCTCTAAAGAGTGTTTCTCACACGCCCTGATCCAGACTAAGCCGCAATTAGCTTTTTGCCCAAAATGGCTGTTTTTCAAATAACTGAATAGAACCACAGTATCTAAAGGGTGTATCTCACAATGACTTATGCAGCAAAGGCTGCAAAATTAAGTTTTTGGCCTAAAATTGGTGTTTGTTTTATATACTGCTGTCATATTCTGTTATTAGCCTTGAATTTCACATGTTCGAAAGTAGCAAGGGCTGTAAAATTGTGTATTTTGCCCAAAAAGGGTGTTTTATTAATAGAAGCATATAACCACAGTATCTAAAGTGTGTATCTCTCATGTCCTGATCCAAATTAGGCCGCAATTAAACCTTTTTTGTCCAAAATGGTTGTTTTTCAAATAACTGAATAGAACCACAGTATCTAAAGGGTGTATCTCACAATGACATATGCAGCAAAGACTGCAAAATTTAGTTTTTGCCCCAAAATGGCTGTTTTTCAAATAACAGAATATAACCACAGTATCTAAAGTGTGTATCTCACACGGACTGATCCAGACTATGCCGGATTTTAAGTTATGTGCACAAAAATGGCTGTTTTTCAAATAACTGAATATAACTACAGTATCTAAAGTGTGTATTTCACAATGACATATGCAGCAAAGGCTGCAAAATTGTGTATTTTGCCAAAAAAGGGTGTTTTTAAAATCCAAGAAAATTATGGCTGTATTTCTAGCTTAAAATAGCTTTTTTTTTTTTTAAAACCGTATTATTAGTGCAGTATTTCAAGCTTGGATTTGAATGTCACAACAGCTCGGATGCAGTGCTGGTGCACTGAGCTTGCATAAAATGGCTGCCGCCACCACCCACCTAACAGACGGATAAAAGTTATTTTTTTCTGTCACTGGGCTCAGGGCAGGGTAAAAAGATTATGCACTGCACCCACACAACAAAATCTATGTAGATCGCTGAGTTAAATTGGAGTTCTGATCACAGATTCTGCCCTATTCTCTCCCTGAAAGCACCAGCAGCAGCCTCTTCCTACACTAGTAACAGCAGAGTGACGTGCGGCGCTACGTGACTCCAGCTTATATAGAGCCTGGGTCACATGCTGCTCTGGCCAATCACAGCCATGCCATTAGTAGGCATGGCTGTGATGGCTTCTAAGGTCACACAGTTAAAAGCTTGTTGATGGGCTGCTCTGCAGCCTTTCAAAAAGTGCCAAGAAATCGCCGAACACCGAACCCAAACTGAAATGTTCGGGTCCAGGGTCCAAAAATCCTAAAGTTCAGTACGAAGCCGAACTTTACAGTTCGGGTTCGCTCAACCCTAGTCATAATGAATGATCAAAAAAATCATATTTACCCATGGTACCGTAAAAATGTCAGCTATTACTGCAAAAAAATAGCCCCTGCAGAAGAAGTTTGCAGAAAAATAAATAAAATGTAGCTTTCAGAAAATAAAGACACAAAAACTGTATTTTTGTTTTCGAAAATGCTTTATTATAGACAACTGAAACAAAAAGAATACACATATTTGGTATTGTCACGTCTGTATCAACCTGCTGTACAAAAGCAAGACATGGTCTATCCTGTCAGGAGAACTCAGCAAAAACTAAAACTAAAATCTGTGACACAACATCCATTTTTGGGTTACCTTGCCTCACAAAAAGCATAATATCAAGCAATCAAAAATCATATGTACCCCAAAATAGTACTAACAAAACTGTCACCTCATCCCGTAGTTTACAAAATGGGGTCACTTTTTGGGAGTTTCTACTCTAGGGATGCATAAGGGAGTCTTCAAATGTGACATGGCAACATAAAATTACCCCAGCGACATCTGTCCTCCAAAATCCATATGGCACTCCTTTCCCTCTGCGCCCTACCGTGTGCCTATATAGCAATATACCACCAAATGTGGGCTGTTTTTGTAAACTGCAGAATCAGGGTAATAAATATTGAGTTTTTGTTGGTTGTTAACCCTTGCTGTGTTACAGGGAAAAATAGATTAAAAAGTAAAATCTGCTAAAAAAGTGAGATTTTAAAATTTCACCTCCATTTAACACCTAAAGGGTTAACAAAGTTTGTAAAATAAGTTTTGGATAACTTGAGGGGTACAGTTTCTAAAATAGGGTCATTTATGGGTGGTTTCTACTATGTATGCCCCACAAAGTGACTTCATAACTGAACTGGTCCTTAAAGTAGATTTTGGAAATTTTCTTAAAATTTTTAGGAATTGCTTCTAAATTCTAAGCCTTCTAACGTCCTAAAAAATAAAATAACATTTACAAAATGATGTCAACATGAAGTAGACATCTGGGAAATGTACAGTAAGGCCCCTTGCAGACTAGCATGTCCGGATTAGGTGTGGATGCGTAGCCGATGCGTTCAGTGATAACTGCGCAATTTCACTGGCAAAGTCATTCAGTTGTGCATGCGAACGTGTTCAGTGGGTCCAATGCAATTGAATGCGTTTTGCACACGCGTGATAAGAAACTGAATGTGTACAAACAACATCTCTTAGCAACCATGCGTGAAAAACAAGCAGAAAAAAAGCAAGCGCGGATGCGATATGATTTTCACGCAGCTCCATTCAGTTCTATGGGGCCAGCGTGAAAATCGCAGAATATAGAACATGCTGTGATTTTCACGCAACGCGCAAGTGATGCGTGAAAACCAACGCACATGTACACTGCACCATTGAAATGAATGGGTCCAGATTACGTGCGGGCGCAATGCGCTTGAAATGGGCCTAGTAACTATTCTATGAGGTATCACAATACCTCATAGAATAGTTACTAGGTATCTCGAGATGGGCATAGTGAGTTCATGGAAGTTTTTATTTTTTGTCACAAGTTAGTGGAATATGAGACTTTGTAAGAAAAAAATATAAAAAATCATAATTTTCCGCTAACTTGTGATAAAAAATTCTATGAACTCGCCATGCCCCTCACATACCTTGGGGTGTCTTCTTTCCAAAATGGGGTCACTTGTAGGGTATTTATACTGCCCTGGCATTTTAGGGGCCCTAATGCGTGAGAAGTAGTTTGAAATCCAAATGTGTTAAAAATGCCTGTGAAATCCTAAAGGTGCTCTTTAGAATATGAGCCTAGGCTGCAAAAAAGTGTCACACATGTGGTATCGCCGTACTCGAAAGAAGTAGGGCAATGTGTTTTGGGGTGTATTTTTACATATACTCATGCTGGGTGAGAGAAATATCTCTCTAAAAGTCAACTTTTCCCATTTTTTTTTATACAAAGTTGTCATTATAGAGAGATATTTCTCTCACCTAGCATGGATATATGTAAAAAGACACCCCAAAACAAATTGCCCAACTTCTCCTGAGTACGGCCATACCACATTTGTGACACTTTTTTTTGCAGCCTAGATGCCTAATTCCATTTAGGAGGGCATTTTTAGACATTTGGATCCCAGACTTCTTCTCACGCTTTAGGGCCCCTAAAATGCCAGGGCAGTATAAATAGCCCACATATGACCCCATTTTGGAAAGAAGACACCACAAGGTATTCAATGAAGGGCATGGCGAGTTCATAAATTTTTTATTTTTTTTTGGCACAAGTTTTTTTCTCAGTCTCCCCTTTCCGCTAACTTGGGACAAATAGTTCAATCTTTCATGGACTCAATATGCCCCTCAACGAATACCTTGGGGTGTCTTCTTTCCGAAATGGGGTCACATGTGGGGTATTTATGCTGCCCTGGCATTTTAGGGGCCCTAAAGCGTGAGAAGAAGTCTGGAATATAAATGTCTAAAAAATGTTACACATTTGGATTCCATGAGGGGTATGGTGAGTTCATGTGAGATTTTATTTTTTGTCACAAGTTAGTGGAATATGAGACTTTTTAAGGAAAAAATATAAAAAAAATTCCAATAACTTGTGCCCAAAAAAATGTCTGAATGGAGCCTTACAGGGGGGTGATCAATGACAGGGGGGTGATCAGGGAGTCTATATGGGGTGATCACCACCCTATCATTGATCACCCCTCTGTAAGGCTCCACTTAGACGTCCGTATGTGTTTTTTGCGGATCCACTGATCCGCGGATCCGCAAAACACATACGGACGTCTGAATGGAACCTTACAGGGGGGTGATCAATGACAGGGGGGTGATCACCCCATATAGACTCCCTGATCACGCCCCTGTCATTGATCACCCCCCTGTAAGGCTCCATTCAGAGGTCCTTATGTGTTTTGCGGATCCACGGATCCATGGATCGGATCCGCAAAACACATACAGACCTCTGAATGAAGCCTTACAGGGGGGTGATCAGGGAGTCTATATGGGGTGATCACCCCCCCCCCCCAGTAAGGCTCCATTCAGAGGTCCGTATGTGTTTTGCGGATCCGATCCATGGACCCGTAAAACACATACGGACGTCTGAATGGAGCCTTAAAGGGGGGTGATCAATGATAGGGGGGTGATCAGGGAGTCTATATGGGGTGATCAGGGGGTTAATCGGGGGTTAATAAGTGACAAGGGAGGGTTTAGTGTAGTGTAGTGGTGTTTGGTGCTACTTTACAGAGCTGCCTGTGTCCTCTGGTGGTCGATCCAAGCAAAAGGGACCACCAGAGGACCAGGTAGCAGGTATATTAGACGCTGTTATCTTAGCAGGTATATTAGCTGCTGGCAGGCTGTAGATCAACTAGTTTACCTGCACTTCCTGTGAACGCGCGCGCCTGTGTCCGCACGTTCACAGGAAATCTCGTGTCTCGCGAGATGACGCCCCGGCGCGTCCAGGAGGAATAACAGGGCCGCCGCAAAGACGCAATCCTGCGTGCGGCGGTCCTGAGGAGGTTAAATACTTAAGTATTCTGTGTCTAAACCTTGTAAAATGTATATTATTAGCAAGTAATGTAGTTATTAGTTAATTTTCAAAGAGGTGCCACTAGCCTAATCTGGCTACGGCACCAACATACCTTGCCCCGACCCTGTTGATCTATCAGATTGCACTGACCAGTCCAGATATGACCTGAGTCAGCAGTGTTACCAGTCGAGACTTCAGTCCAATGCTTCGAAGATTTGCCCAAGCCCTGACTGCACTCTACCATAGTGACAACCAGCTATAGCAACACACTCAGGAAGTCTGCGCTGGGAAGGGGGAGGTTAAGGGAGAAGAGGTTGAAACAGCAGCTGGTACAGTTCATTGAGGGGGCATGGCACACTATATAATAAGCAGCAGTAGGCACAGTTCATGGGGAAGGAATAGCACACTATATAATAAGCAGCAGGCACAGTACAGGGGAAGTACGGCACACTATAAAAGGCAGCAGCAGGCACAGTTCATCGGGTAAGGCAAGGTGCACACATGTGAGATCAGATTCTGGTATTCTGTTCAATAATAGGAGCGGAACCCACCCATTCATAAATTCCTTTGAGGGTTGTTTCCAAAATAGGGCCACTTTTCAGGATCCCTTTTATTATTTTATTTTAGAGCCTCTGCAATTGTCATATGTGTAAATCGTGACATTTGGCCTCAAGTGTACATGGTGCCCTAGTACTCCTGAGTCCTATTGTACTGTATATCCTGGGCAAAAAATTTGCGCCACATGTAGGGTGTCTTTTAAAACCAGTATATACTTAATTTGTTACATTACTTTAGCATCTATTATACTCTTACTTGCTAAAGTTGCATAAAAGATTATATAAAAGATTATATAATATATACAAATATTAGCAATCCCCAGATAGGGTCTATTTTTTTCTAATAGAAACTCTAAAACCAGAGAACATGGCTTTAGAGTGGCACAGGCAGACCACATCATATTGGGTATCGAAATGGAATATTAAACCTTTGGGAAAATGCCATTTTCACTTTGCACTTTGTCTGCTCACATTAGTTTCAACAAAACACCTGCATATTAAAAACGCTCACCAGACCATTTGATAAATTCAGTCAAGGGAGTGGTTTCCAAAATGGGGACACTTCTTGTGCATTTCTATTTCTATTTTACACTCTCTGCAGTTGTCGTTCAATGTTGTAAAACCACCAAATTAGGCCACAAATGCACATGGTTCTGGTTGCTTCAGACTCCTGTAGTGTGTCCAAAAAGCAGTTTAAGACCACATGGGCATATTGTGTAACAAAATGTTGGGTGCTTTTTCTCCTATACCACTTTTGAAAATGAAAAATTGACACTTAACATGATATTTAGAGTTGGGCGAATCGGGTTTGGACTGCTCTATCTGAACCCAATTTGTTTTAGTTTATAATATGCACTCTGTACCCCAGTAAAACATATGGGCTCCGCTGAGGCCCTCTTCTTTTAGCCACAAGTAACACAAGACTTGCTTAGTCTCGTGCCTGTGACATTACATTTCGGTTCTGCGCATACATTACTGTTTCAAAATCCAAAGCCGAACTTGGATTTGTGCCTAATTAATGAAGCCAAGTTCGGCTTCTGATTTTAAAACCGTAATGTATGCGCAGAACTAAACTGTAACGTCACAGGCATGAGACTAAGCAAGTCTCATGTTACTTCTGGCTAGAAGAAGGCCTGTAACCTGTGACATGGTGTCAAAAGCATGCCATCAAAACCTGCCCTGCAAATGCCAAATGGCACACATGCGCAAACACTGGAAACATGGATACATCAGAATTGCATTACTGTTATACTTATTATATGAAAATTAGAAGCTCTTTGCGCACATTTTTTTTATCAAAACTGTGTCAGCCCATCCATCAGTGACAGTGTGGCTGCCAACAGATAAGACCTACACTATAAGACTTGCCACTCATGGCCCAAAAAAATAAAAATCAGGGCAATATAGATTCCAGCTATATCATACTCGTTCAGTAATTTTGATGGAAATAGGTCCTTGGTGTATTCAGTATGTCCATAAATTGTTAGGGTGATTTAGGCGCTGGTCTTAGTCCATGTCCGCTGCAGCTTGATACACCGGCCTCTACATAACTTAGGCACATGATGTGGCGGCTGTTCAACAATATAACATATACGCCAGCTCCCTTGTTTTCCCCATCCAAACCACTCCCCCATTTTCTCAGAACTTGAGAAAAAGGCGTAAGTGGCATACATGGGGAAAAAGGTGCCGATTTTGCTGCAAAAGACTTTTGAGAGACAGTCTGCAACTTAAATACGCCAAAAAGTGGCATATTTTTTTCATAATTGACCCCCTTAATCCTTGAAAAAACATTAACAAATATGTTCTGCCTCATAATCTTATCTGGTGCACAAGGTCCTCTTACTACTATACATATAATATGTAATTACTTTTACTGCAATACATCTAATATTTATCCACTTTTTCAACCATAAAACACTGAAAAATGGAGAAGGTTTAGATTTGAATTACCTTTGCATTGGCCTTTAGCAATTTGCCACCAAATTCCTTCAATACATGCCATTTTAATGGGTCCATCCTGGGTGTATTCCGGAAGGCAGACAAAATTAGCTACTTTACCAGGTGGGTAAGTTTCATCGTGCCATTCGCCTTGTAACTGAGCTCCTTTTATTTGCTCAGGTTTTTCACAGTGATCTAAAATAAGAGAAAATGGATATTAAATAAAGTCTTCAATAATTAATGAGCTGACACATTTTGAACTAAAAGAAAATGCGAATAAACCACATAATGTGAATTCAGACAGTAGGCAGGGCTGTATATATAGATGGAGCCGCCCTAGGCACCAAGTCTGAATACTCCCTATCGGAGCTCAAGTTGAAAGAAGGTGTTGACAAATCGAGCAGGTAAAGCTAAAAGGTTGATGGATCCAGTAATACCACAGAGGTGCAGTATATTGTGCTATACAGTGGTTTCTGGTTCTGCGCAACACAGTATACTGACCCAGCAGAACCAAATACCACAGTGTAGCTGTCACAAATACAAGGGAGGGGAGGGACACCGAACTAGGCCTCAAGGCTATGGAGAGGGAAAAAGTCATCTCCTAGGAAGCCCCTAAACCTGGCCATGACTCCTGTCATTATGTAGACCCTGAAGTTGGGAAAATACATACGCCGTAACCTTTACCCTAGGATCCATGAAATGCCCTAGGCATGAGACTACTGGTTCCTTCCCAAGTGAATGAGCCAGCGTCTCCCTGTGGCCTAATAAACAACAAGCACAGAGGAATAAAACAAATACAAGGAACAGTACAATTAATCTTATAGAAAATGGATGAGCAGGAACACAGATAAGGTCCACACACCAACTCTTCCAAATCCAAGCAGAGAATATCAACTGCATGGTATGAAGTGTGAGACCACACTAACTAGGGAATGGAGTAATGACCACCGGCTGCCCCTGACAAGAGGTGTGGCCATTACCAAACCGCAACACTGAAAATCAAGAGACTGTCAGTTAACCTCATGTGCAGTCAGTCTCTCTGATCTCCTAACCTCTGTCACAGAAGGTACCTTGACAGTAGCATAATATACTGCCGCCGCAGAACCAAATACCAGCAGAACTTCTTGATGCACTGTGGTTTTTTGATCTGTATTGTGGTATTTGGCTCAGCTGGGAGAGCATATTGTACTGTACCGTGGTATGTGGTTCTGCTGCAGAACCAAATAAAATAGTACTAGACAACATTCTGTCTCAGCAGAAACAACTATCACAGTGCAGCACAATATCCTGCCCCAGCAGCACAAAATGCCTCCCAGAAGCTGCCCCTCTGTGGTGGCCAGTGCCACCACTATGTTCTCTCCTCCTCCAGTTGTCTTAGATTTGGAGGAGGGGGCTGAGTAGGTGAGATGCAGGTCAGAGTAGTGAGCCAACTCTACTTACAGCATACTGGCTGCCTGCCAGCACTACGAAACATATAGGAGAATAGAGCACCACGTGCCTCTTACATCCAGTGACATCTCTTGTGATGTAGATGTTCTCTTTTCTGTCAGGTCTTTGCAAAGTTTGTTACACAGACATGTGAGATTTCTCAATTCAATCCAATAACCTCCCCACCATTTCAACACAAACTATCCTGATGTCCCAAAATGTCATCCTGCTGCCACTCCAAATACTGTGTCCACTGTGCTCCCCAATGCCCCCAAATACTATACTGCTGAAACACTAGTGACCCCAATAGAAATAGAGGGGGAAATTTGTCAAAACTGGTGCAAAGGAAAACTGAATTAGTTGTGTAACACCCCCAAGTGGCATTGCCACTCCTACACACTGCTTCTGTCTATATCTGCAATAACCAGGTGCAGCACGCCAGACCTGCAGGGTATAGCGACAGTGAGGTCACGGTATGGGCATTTGAGGGTTACTCACTTTTTGGAGGACCCTGGGCAGGCATGCAACAGTGAATGAGAGGCAGACACTAGTTCCTCTGGGGCACACTCTGGGTGTAGAGACCTGGCCTGATGTTGGATGAGGTGCCCTGGTTGTTGCAGGTGTTTAGAGTACCTGAGGCAAGGTCCCTTTAAGGATCATGATGCTAGTGCCTGTAACGGTGGCACACTGGTTGGTAGGAATAGTAATTGAGGTACACAGATTGTATGGTGAACCAAACGTTGCTTTACTTGAAAACAGTCCAACTTTGTACAGTCAATTACAGTGGTTAATGATGATGATGCAGTCCCTTGAACAATACGTCCCAAGCAGGCTTACTTTCAATGATGGCAGGTATTAATCATGCAAGATACTTGGAGGGCAAACAGTTAATGCTTTGCAGTGCAATGCTTCTCTATCCCCTTAGCTATTCTAGCTGGCTGGATCCTGTCACGGAAGGTGTACAGGAAACAAGACAACACAAAATGAATATACGACTCACTGGATCCAAAACTAAGGAACAAAAAGGGAGACCCCTGCATAAGACCTGGCACTCTCCCTGACTGCTCAGCCTATGCGAAAATCCCAATGGTAGATGATTGCATATCCTCGTACCTCGACTGTATAACACCTGAACACCCTATAATAGTGAGGGGACACGACCACTGGCTCCCTACACTAGATATGGAGGGAGTCAGGGTCACCTGGGATCCAGCAAACAGAAAAACACAAATGAATGCACAACACTTATCTTGTAGAAGACTGGGAAGTAGGATCAGCATGCACACACATCCAGGAAGTAATATAAACCGCAAACTGATGCACTATGGGGAGGAATTTAAAGGGATGCAATCAGTACAACTACATGACAGCTGAGAGAGGCTAACGAGATGAGGAACCAAAAGCAAAACAAAGGAAGCTCAAGGAAGAGGTTCTGAAAGGCATCTGTCAGAGCTTCTCAGATGTCTGGTGGTGACAGATCCCAAGGCCCGGATGCCTAAGTGCTGGCTTAAATCCTTGGTATAAATTCCTTCCTCCAGTATAGACCCTTGCTCTTCACTTTATAGTACTTCTGCCCATCAGGTTACTTATCTGCACTTGGTTGTATGATCCTCTCTTGGTAGGGAAACTGCAGGTTGCTCCCAGGAGGTCCTCTCCTACTACTGGGGTATCTCAACTGAGCTAAGCTTAGCCTCAGGAGCTTCAGGCGGACGAGGTGACTCCTCTAGTCCCCTGGAATACACTCGGTCTCCAAGCAGGCTGTACTCCTTCTAGCCTCTTGGTGCAGCTAGGAACCAGGACTGTCCAGCTGCATGTCAGGAGGAGGCCCTCAGCATATCCTGGGCTGGTGCCTTCTCACTTCTGTCTTCACAGACTCCTGACTAAGACCTATCCCCTCCCTGTCTGGGCCTGGACATTTATACTAGGGGCTCCCTATCTCCCTCTAGTGTCTGGAATGTCTAATTACACCCAACTAGGCCTGAAAAGCATATAACAGGGAAACCAACATATAAGAACACACAGTAAATTACATTACAATACATGGATAAATCTAATATCACTGTCCCTTGTGAGTAGAAGTAACACGCAAACCATTTGACCTTTGTGTAGTGCCCACTCCTACCTAGTGGGACACTACATACCCCCATGCTATGCCGTTGCCCGTCCTCGGCGCAACATGAAAGGGGCCCTGCCCAGCTGGATACTGAACCTGAAACAGAAAAATAATGCAAAGCAGGAAAATACATCTACATTTGCGAAATACATTATATGTATATATCAGGCAGTTCCACTGGCTAAGGAGCAAGTTCGGTGAAAAGGGGCGTCGTTCTCTTCTCTCAGGATAACATAAGGGAACAGGGGTGCTGACCTGGTTCAGTGTATCAGTAAATACCAGGATAGTCCATATTGATATTTTAAGTGCAAAGTGTCCATAATAGAACAGTAGAAAAATGCAAAACAATTAAAAGTTCTTGGAGGCTCAAAGAACAAACATGAGTCCGTACCCAGGTTCCTTTCTTATTCACAGCAAGTTTCAAAGACAGCAAGGATAATACCACAAGGGCGAAGGTATAGGATCACAGAGGCTCACATACAGTGGAGTCCATCTCTGGGCACATTTCTTTAAAGTAGCAATATCTCAGAGGCTCATGTGCATTAGAGTCTATCCCTGGGCGCATTTCCTTAAAAATTTAAGTTGCATAATAAAAATGTCAGCACATAAAAATAGTCCACATTATTCAAATGGCACATATAAAAATAAGTGCTGCAATACCCTTAATCAACCTGAAAAGAGGTTAAAGGGTTAAAGGTGCAACATACACAATTAGGCACAACTTGGTTTGTCACTCTGAGAAAGCAGGCAAGAGGTCCTGTAAAACAATATGGCCTTGCTGCAATTGGTACTTTAGTGGTTTACCGCCTCCACTGAGCCGTGGGTAACTGGCAGCAGCAACAGAGGGCCAAAACAACAAAGGACTCCTGTCTTGGAAGGGTTAATCCACTTTATTTAGGGTCACTTGGCAAAATAAATCAAATGATGGCCTAGCAGGCCAAATCACAGGGGCATATCAAATCCACTTGGCATCACAGTGGTGCTCCCTGGCTCCATTTGTAGATTGGGCCTGTAATGAGAGTTAACAGGCGGATATGCCCACAACACAGTATTGGGGGGCAACTGCAGCATGAAAGGACCCCTAATAGGTATTGGCCCCATAGGCCTAGGGGGGATCACTGTTGCTGACCACACCGGTGCAGGCATGACAATTGGAGGTTGCTGCACTGGCCTGGGTACCGCTGCTGCAAGTAGTCCGGTGGGTTCCTGGACGACTGGCTCTGCGCGTCAGTGCACAGCATAGAAGGACCTCACCGCATGTTCTGACACTAAAGAGGGCCGGCTGGAAGGGACAGGTACTCTCACCTCAGACCCGGAGACGTCTAAGCCCTTAAGTCCTTTTTCTTTCAGGTCAGGTGGAGTCTGGATCCTGGCGGAGGCAATCTGGCCCAGCTCACGCAGTTTCTTCTCCAGCCGCACAATCTGGTCGTCCAGGCTTTCGGAGTCAGGATCGCTGTCCTCCGCTGTCGCCACCGGCACTTGTGAAGTAGAGGGCGCCTCCTGCACAGCCGCTGCAGGTTCAGGGGAGGCGTCCGCTTTTCTTCCTCTTCGGATGTTGTCCAGAGCAGCATGGAATCTCTCTACATCCTCTAGTTCACGAATAGTCTTTTCCCTGCGAGGCAGCTCAGGTGAGGGCCATGGGCTTACCCTCTTCTCCACCACTGTAGGTTGCCAAAAGACGTTCAGGCCAATGAAGAAGCCCCGTTCTTGGAAGGCATAATGGGCCGGTTCTGGAGAGCTCACAGGTTCGCGCTCGCAGCCAGGATGGTCCTCATCAAGGTCCCAGTCCTCCGATTTCTTTTTAGGACGGGACACGGCAGTGGTGTAGGGGCCTGGCAGGCCCTCGGCAGGGGTGAACTCGACTTCCTCTCCCTCGTGGAGGTTATGCAGATGCTCTGGGAGGTAACTCCGCTTGAAGGACCTCCGATTCACATATAAGTCTCTGCCGGTAATATAGTCTTTTATGAAACCGAAGCCTCGGTCTTTATCAAATGCCACAACCAACCCCATTCTCCTTTCCAGGCGGGGTTGGGTGTCAGTGTGGCGCTCATGAACGGTCTTTGCCAGTTCTTCATAGTTTATTTTAGTCTTGGTAGTTTTCTTGATTGCGGCCTCCCGTATCTCTGCCATCAATGCTGACCACTTGAATGAGGGCTGGAAAAAGTCTCTCCAGGAGCCATAATAGGTTTCCGGTTGCGTCCTCGGTGGCGGGCAGGTGGGTCACTCCGGTCCCGGAGAGTAGGCCGGTGGAGCGTCCTCTTGCTCTACACCCATGACGTTCATCTTTAGCAGATCAGGCGCAGACATCCCAGCAGAGCAGTCTTCACTCTTCAATGTGCTCGATCCTTCTCTGGAGAGCGACCGGGTGGCGCCAACAATTTCAGATAGATCCTCCCATTGCACTGGGAGGCCGCCCCCCAGGTACTCCAGTATGGGGGAGGCAGAGTCCATTTCTGCAGACATGCAAATATCCAGACAGGGTGGTGGCGCGGACATACAGCCTTTCCCGCACTTTTCAGCAGAAGGCGCCAATTTTTACCGCCAATTCAGTATGAAGATGACGCAGCAAACAATTCCAGTCAAGCTAAGCGGCCATCTTTGAGCAAAATCGCTGTCTATTCACTGACAGCAAGCGGTGGCTTAAATCAGCAGCAAACAGTCCATACAATATAATCTTCACACCGCAATTATCACAGTTCACTTTGGCCCCGCAATTTTCAATAAAGCAATTAGGGCTTGTCACTTTAAGGCAATTAACAGCACACAGTTTTTGTATCCGCAATGGCGCAGGAATGATCGTATCCTGTTCGTGACACCAATTTATGCAGCACGCCAGACCTGCAGGGTATAGCGACAGTGAGGTCACGGTATGGGCAATCGAGGGTTACTCACTTTTTGGAGGACCCTGGGCAGGCATGCAACAGTGAATGAGAGGCAGACACTAGTTCCTCTGGGGCACACTCTGGGTGTAGAGACCTGGCCTGATGTTGGATGAGGTGCCCTGGTTGTTGCAGGTGTTTAGAGTGCCTGAGGCAAGGTCCCTTTAAGGATCGTGATGCCAGTGCCTGTAACGGTGGCACACCGTTTGGTAGGAATAGTAATTGAGGTACACAGATTGTATGGTGAACCAAACGTTGCTTTACTTGAAAACAGTCCAACTTTAATTAATTACAGTGGTTAATGATGATGATGCAGTCCCTTGAACAATACATCCCAAGCAGGCTTACTTTCAATGATGGCAGGTATTAATCATGCAAGATACTTGGAGGGCAAACAGTTAATGCTTTGCAGTGCAATGCTGCTCTATCCCCTCAGATATTCTAGCTGGCTGGATCCCAAAGCCCAGATGCCTAAGTGCTGGCTTAAATCCTTGGTATAAATTCCTTCCTCCAGTATAGACCCTTGCTCTTCACTTTATAGTACTTCTGCCCATCAGGTTACTTATCTGCACTTGGTTGTATGATCCTCTCTTGGTAGGGAAACTGCAGGTTGCTCCCAGGAGGTCCTCTCCTACTACTGGGGTATCTCAACTGAGCTAAGCTTAGCCTCAGGAGCTTCAGGCAGACGAGGTGACTCCTCTAGTCCCCTGGAATACACTCGGTCTCCAAGCAGGCTGTACTCCTTCTAGCCTCTTGGTGCAGCTAGGAACCAGGACTGTCCAGCTGCATGTCAGGAGGAGGCCCTCAGCATATGCTGGGCTGGTGCCTTCTCACTTCTGTCTTCACAGACTCCTGACTAAGACCTATCCCCTCCCTGTCTGGGCCTGGACATTTATACTAGGGGCTCCCTATCTCCCTCTAGTGTCTGGAATGTGTAATTACACCCAACTAGGCCTGAAAAGCATATAACAGGGAAACCAACATATAAGAACAAACAGTAAATTACATTACAATACATGGATAAATCTAATATCACTGTCCCTTGTGAGTAGAAGTAACACGCAAACCATTTGACCCTTGTGTAGTGCCCACTCCTACCTAGTGGGACACTACACATGTCATCTTATGCTTTTATTCCAGATCCTTCAAGTAGTGTGCATTTCTTTTAATGCATTTGTATTGTTCAATCAATAATCTGGTTCCCCAGCGGGTGGCAGTATACTTGGCAGTGCTACTTTACAGAGGGTGGAACCTGGCTTTCCAGCTCTCTTATACTCTCCTCCAAGGAGCAAGTACGTTCTTGGTAGAACCAGTTAGTTCCTGTACTCCATGCTATAGGGAGGAAAGCAGATGCTCGTCCCTGGTGGGACTGAGCTCTCCCTAAAAGCCAACCAGGACAAGAAGTTCCTAGGATCACAGTGGGAGACTTAGAACAACAGCATCAAGCAGAAAGGAAAACATTCCTATTTAATATTGCTGACATAATAGAGCTGAGAAAGCTACAGCATAGCAGAGCTAAGAGAGTACACTACAGATTCAGCAGAGAGAAGTTTGTTTTGCAGAAGTTTTGTGCCTGCCAAAGTTCTGCTAAAACCTGTTGGGAACCAAGACAAATTCTGTGGAATTTTTGGATTATCGTTTATGAAAAGTAAAGCAATTGTTGAACTTCCATACATTATAGTGCCCCCAGTATTGATAATGTTGCCTATAGTTCCCCCAGTAAATATGCTCTTGTACAAACAATCCCGCTACAGTGCCCCAGTGTTAAAATGCCCCCTGTGCCTCCAACAATGCCCCATATAATGCGCTTACATAAAAAAATTCCCCAGTAATGCATCCTATAGTGCCCCAGAGTTCCTTCAATATACTTTCTAAATGCCCCTTCAGTAGTAATCTCCCCCCACAGTGCTCCTTCAGTAGTAATGTCCCCCATACGGCCCCATAGTGTTAATGTACATTGCTCTCCTTCCCTCCCCAGTAATATCCTCCACATTGACTCCCCCAGTAGTGTCCCTCATCCTCCCTTTAGTAATGTCTGCCAAAGTGCCCCTTCAGTATTTTTGTCCTCAAGTGCCCCCCACAGTGCACTCCTTTCTGTCAGTAATGTCCCCCAAGTGAGCATGTGGGCAAGTGAAAAAAATAAAAAATTAATATTCGTCTGTGTCCCAATCGCCGGCATTCACGATGCAGGCTGCAACCTCTTCTAGTCTACGACCTAGGATGGTGGGACACAGGTGGCCAGACACACACACACGCGTCACTTGTGCTGTGTCCCACCTATGCTGGGATATAATACATTATAGGACTCATGCCTGAAGCCTGAGGCGTATGAGGGTGATCAGAAGCCAGGAAACTATTGGCTCCGTGCCCTGCTGCAGTATTAAACTACATCGCCATCCTGCGGCCAGCAATACAGTTGAATTCAGGAGAGGGCACTTGCAGCTGTATGATTTATGTTGCCCTTAGAGCTGGATATGACTTAGGTTTATATGATTTGGAGTAAAAAAAAAAAAAAAACTAGTATGTCATTAAAGGACTTCTAGAACATACAGTGGTTACAGTGGCAGTACAGTGGCAGCTTCTAAGAGGCTTGCAGTGGCAGGGGAACCTGTCCTGTTAGACCTGGATCTCACCTGCAAGTACATGCCCAGTAATGATTACTGTTCAAGGACCAGGCACTAATGGGTGACAGACACAGCAACCAGACTAGGGCCCCAGTGCCTATCATCCATGAGGGCCCGTAACTCATTAACCAACTGTGCTCTCCTCAGTAGGCACTATGCAGTTACATCATCGGGCCTGCTGGGCTGAGTAGGAGAGTGCACAGGCCAAAGTTGATCCTTCGACCTGTCCCCAGCCGGGGCGCTCTCCTAGTCAGTCCAGCAGGCGCGATAACATCACTGTATAATGCCTTCTGGAGAGAGCAGAATGTGCTATGTTCATCAGTGGAACAGGCCAGGTAAGTATTACTTTTTAAAATGTTTTTAATGTTACAGGGGCATAACTGCAGTAAGGTGGACACTAAAGGAACAGCACTATTGTAAGGGGGGGGGCAAAACTAAAGTGTGGGGTCATTAATGGGAAATTCAACAGTTTTTAGGCATTAAGGAGACACGAATACTATGTTGGGGCATTAAGGGGTCAGTAATACAGTGTGGGGGCGCTAAGAGGGCATGATTACTATGAAGGGGGTGGTCATGTCTATGGTCAGATCGGTCTCCATACACTATTAAAATGTATGGGTTCTGATGTGCCGAAGTTAGTTATTCGCAAAATCGCAAGTGATCACTAATCATAATGACTTTTTGAACTAGTTTGCATTGATTTGAAGTTGGCAAAAGGAGTGCAAAATTTCTCCGATTTAGGCTACATGCACACAACTGTGCCGTTTTTTGCGGTCGTGTGCATCAGGCCTTACTTGATATTTGTTAAAGGGATTGTCCAGGTTCAAAACTAAACCCAGACATACCCACATTTTCAGCTAAAACGCTAGTATAAAAATAGCCCTAGATTTTAGCGAAGTTTTGAAAGATGTGAGCTGGCTGATTCTTCAAACTTCGACAAGAAATTTGATTTGTTGTGAATTAATTTGTCATGAATCATTATAAATCAGGTATACCCAGGCCTCTCAGTATGAAGAATTGGAAGTTAACCATTTAGTGGCTGTCAGAGTGACGCACATTCAATTTTTCACTAACATAATGTGTTACCTAGGAATGATGAATTTGGGTCCAGTTAGTGGAGCGATCTGTGTGGTAATACCATCTTGGTTCTGACCATAAACAATTGCAATAACTGTGCATACTATTTTTTTTGCAAAAAAAACCAACGTATAAGCTATGATGAACTTGGGTCGAGTTGGTGGAGCGTTTTGTGTGGTTCATTCCAATAATCGATAAGATTTAGGTGGTCTGCGTCCAACATCTTTAAAGGACAAGTGACTGTCACCCCCTAGATATTCGGGGCTGCACTCGAGCTACACTGAAGGGATCGTCTCGTGTCTACCCCTCGTAACCTGCTTAACGTCGTTCATCATGGGGATCGGGGATTGCAATACTCTGAATAATTGTTTGCTAACAGATCGGATTAGCAATGTTGAATTTGGGTCCAGTGCACACTTGTACAGGGTTAAATATTTAACTAACTGTATCATTAAAATAATGGACTAACTCTGTATGTCAGTGCAGTAGAACATGATACACACGGTGATATATTACACCTGCCTTATTTATTGAGGCACACTGGGACAGATTTATCAAAACTGGTGTAAAGGAAAACTAGCTTAGTTGCCCATAGCAACCAATCAGATTCCACCTTTCTTTTTCCAAAGGAGCTCTGCAAAATGAAAATTGGAACCTGATTGGTTGCTAGGGGAAACTAAGCTATTTTCCCTTTACACTAGTTTAGTAAAATATTGGATTAACTCTTAATGTGGGGACATGGACATGACCATATACTCAACGTGCAGTCTCCCTACTGTTTCCCTACAGTCTTTCCTGCAGTTGTGACTGTGCCCATAAGCCAGTGGCAGTGGCGTGCTGGGGATTGGGGGGCGGTCTGGTGCCAGCTCTCATGGGGGTGCCAGAAGCAATGAGCGCTTCCATCAATACAGATGGATGTGCAGGGAGCTGGGTCCTGTCACTCAGCCCCCCGCGCTCCTCCCCTCCCTCAGGCCGGAGGCACTCTGAATGGTGAAGCAGGGACTGGGATACTTCTCTCTGCTCCACCATTCAGCCTGCAGGCACAGATCACGCTGCCAGCCTGTGTGGGCGGAGCCGGCAGGCCAGAAATCTGCATAAGCTCCGCCCACAAAGTGCTGCAGCGCGATCTGTGCTGGCAGTGAAGAGAGGTATGTGAGTTTCAGGAACGGGACAAGGTGAGTAGTTACAATTATTATTTTTTTTTTTCTTTAATACAGAGGGGGCACAGAGGACTTTATTACTATGGAGGGGGCAGAAAGGACTTTATTACGATGGAGGTGGCACAGAGGTTATTATTACTATGGAGGGGGAACAGAGATCTTTATTACTATGGAGGTAGGACAGAGGTCTTTATTACTATAGAGGGGACACAGGGCCAGAGGGCATTACTACAATGAAGGGGGCACAGAGGGCATTATTACTGTGAAGGGGGTATAGTGGGCATTGTTACTGTGAAGGGGGCACAGTGGGCATTATTACTGTGAAGAAGGCACTGTAGGGATTTCTACTATGGAGAAGGCACAGTGGTCATTACTGTTATTAACCGCCTCCGAACCGCCTAACGCAGAATCGCGGTCCGGAGGCGGCAGCTGCAGGCACAGTCACGCGTGGATGCGTCATCTCGTGAGACGCGAGATGACGCGATTAGCCGGCCCGCACATGCGCATCGCGAGCCGGCATTTGTTCGAGGGGGGTCACGTCACCAGCCTGCCAGCCAATGATCGTGGCTAGCGGGCTGGCGATTTTAAAAAAAATCCAATCAGAAGCCATCTAACACATCATATTAGTAAATATGATGTGTTAAATGGCTTCCTTGCTCCTCTGCTGGTTCTTTTGGTCGGTTGGTTCCAGCAGAGGAGCAGGCTTCACAGTGAGTACACCAAACACTACACTGTAGCCCCAGATCACCCCCATGAACCCCAATTAACCCTTTGATCACCCCTTGATCGCCCCTGTCAATCACTAGTGAAAGGAAAAAAGTGATCAGTGTAAACTGTCAATTTTTGGTTTCACTGGTATTGACCGTTAGGTTTTAGGATAGTTTAGGCCCCTTGGTTAGGTAGTTAGCGCCCAGCCCACCGCACCGCAGTCACTGATTCACTGATTAGCGTATCGCTAATCAGCATTTGTACTTTTATAGTATCTGTAAGTGACCAAAACTGATCACAGTCAGATCTATAATAGTATTAGTGTCACCTTAGCTCGCCCTCCACCCAAAACGCAGTGTTTGCCCGATCAGGCCTGATCGGTCGCCCACACGTGCGTTCACCTACGCCCGCCCCGCCGCAGTGACAAAAAAATTTCATAGGGATCGGGGATTGCAATAATCTGAATAATTGTTTGCTAACAGTATTAGCAATGTTCGTATTAGCAATGTTTAATTTGGGTCCAGTGCACACTTGTACAGGGTTAAATATTTAACTAACTGTATCATTAAAATAATGGACTAACTCTGTATGTCAGTGCAGTAGAACATGATGCACACGGTGATATATTACACCTGCCTTATTTATTGAGGCACACTGGGACAAATTTATCAAAACTGGTGTAAAGGAAAACTAGCTTAGTTGCCCATAGCAACCAATCACATTCCACCTTTCTTTTTCCAAAGGAGCTCTGCAAAATGAAAATTGGAACCTGATTGGTTGCTAGGGGAAGCTAAGCTATTTTCCCTTTACACTAGTTTAGATAAATCTACCTCTCTAAGTTTATGAGTAAAATATTGGATTAACTCTTAATGTGGGGACATGACAATATACTCAACGTGCAGTCTCCCTACTGTTTCCCTACAGTCCTTCCTGCAGTTGTGACTGTGCCCATAAGCCAGTGGCAGTGGCGTGCTGGGGATTGGGGGGTGGTCCGGTGCCAGCTCTCATGGGGGTGCCAGAAGCAATGAGCGCTTCCATCAATACAGATGGAAGTGCAGGGAGCTGGCTCCCGTCACTCAGCCCCTCGCTCTCCTCCCCTCCCGCAGGTCGGCAACGCTCTGAATGGTAAAGCAGGGACAGGGATACTTCTCCCTGCTCCACCATTCAGCCTGCAAGCACAGATAGCGCTGCCAGCCTGTGTGGGCGGAGCCGACAGGCCATAAATCTGCATAAGCTCCGCCCACACAGTGCCGCAGAGCGATCTGTGCTGGCAGGGAAGAGAGGTATGTGAGTTTCAGGAACGGGACAAGGTGAGTAGTTACTGTGTTTTTTTGTGTGTTTTTTTTTCTTTAATACAGAGGGGACACAGAGGACTTTATTACTATGGAGGGGGCAGAAAAGACTTTATTACGATGGAGGTGGCACAGAGGTTTTTATTACTATGTAGGGGGAACAAAGGGCATTTCTACTATGGAGGGGGCACAGAGGTCTTTATTACTATGGAGGGGGAACAGAGTTCTTTATTACTATGGAGGTAGCACAGAGGTCTTTATTACTATAGAGGGGACACAGAGGGCATTATTACTGTGAAGGGGGTATAGTGGGCATTGTTACTGTGAAGGGGCACAGTGGGCATTATTACTGTGAAGAAGGCACTATAGGGATTTCTACTATGGAGGAGGCATAGTGGGCATTACTACTATTAAGGTGGCAGAATGGGCATTATTTCTGTGAAGGGACACAGGGCATTGCTACTATTAAGGTGGCACAATGGGCATTATTACTGTGAAGAGGGCACAATGGGAATTATTATTGCAAAGGGAGCACAATGGGGATTATAACTGTAAAGGGGGCACACAGAGGGCATTACCACCTGTGAAATGGGCAAAATGTGGGCATAACTACTGTGAGGGGGCACACATCTTTACAAAACTACTGTGAAGGTTGTACAATGAGGGCAATACTACTGTGAGGGGGTACAATTTATTTTAAGTATTGGTGGTGGTGGTGCCAGAGAAAGGACCAGCCCAGGGTGCCAAACACCCTAGGCACACCACTGGATAGTGGTGCTGAACATTTCCCTTTATAAGATGCAGTGCATCTTATAAAGGGAATGCTAGGGAGCACTTCCATGATGGAACCACCCAACTTTTTGAATGGTCACAGATGGACACTTGCAGCTCATTTTGTGACAGATGCAATCACTGCCTGAGGTGGGCATTTCTGCAGCCAGTTATTGCATCTTTCACAAAATCAGCTGCAAGTGTCCATCTTTGACCATCCAAAAAGTTGGGTAGTATGCTATCCTAAAGATAGGTTATCAGTAGTAAAAAGACAAAAAGGACAACCCCCTTTTACAGTAGGACAGGGAGGAATGGGTTAGGTTGAGAATTTGGCATGGGGGGGGCCTAAGTTGAACTCTTGCACCAGAGTCCACAAGCCTTTAGGCTACACCCCTGCCTTTGTAACAGATAACACAGTGATAACTCTCTGAGCACAGATAATGCAATAGATTTTACCTGCAGTCCTTAAGGAAATGTGTCATCAGAAAATTACCTGCTGTTTAAATATTTTTTTATTATGTTTAAAATATTCTGAAAGAATTTCTTATGTAACAGATACATCCATGCCATTTTTGCACTGGCGACTATGTCTAATAATTGGTGCCACTTCTTGGTTTGTACAGATTACTTTACTGCAGTTAACTCATTCTAATCCTGCCTATAATGATATCATCTCTGTGTATAGAAAAGATCCTCCATTAACAGTAGATGATTGTAAGTGCGTACAGTATCTATTCTTTCCTTGTACAATGACTAGGGATGAGCGAACCTGAACTTCACCGGGTTCGGATTCGGTGTTCCTTTGGGTTGGGAAAACAGAATATGATGGAATTCGTAGACAGAAAGCAAGAGGCATTCCATTTTGATCCATCATAATAGAAGTCTATGGCCAAGTATAACGAATTGTAGCTGGCATAGATTTCAGTTTCTGGCGCACAGCAGGTGCCTCTCTTGCCAGTGCAGGGAGATCAAGACTGGCGGATGGATCTGCCAGTCTTGATCTACTGTACGGTATCTCCCTCATTTTTTATTTTATTTTGGGGGGGGGGGGGGGGGGAGCAGTAGAATGGACATATGGATGCTGTCCGCATCTTTTTTTGAGGCCCCATTGACATGAAGTGAAAAAACATGGTCTTGTGCATGAGCCCTTAATCTGATATCTGATAGACTTCTTTAGATTATAATTTTTATGCAACATTAACCAATATGTGCAATCTTTAATGTGAATAAGGATCTGAGACATTGGGCACTACAATAACCAATGTCCAGAAATCGGGAAGTTGTGATTTTAGATTAGAATAAACTAGGTAAGTCACAAGCAAATAGTATTATTTTTTATTTTTTTATTTTTTTTAATAAATTTTTTTATTCAGATCAGGCATTGGGCAAATTACACAAAAGCTGATACAGTGCATACAATGAACTGTTATTAACAGAAAATGATACAAAATTGGCATCAGTCAGTACATGTCACAGAGAAAACCGCCTAGATCCACCATTTCTCATTTTATAGCCCCCCCAACCCTCCCTCCCCCTCAAAAAGAAAGCAAATCAAGACCCTTAGCATCTTGTAAACAGTAGAACAATTCCCATGTATTTCTAATAAAACCAGTTTAACATATGCCGTGTCACAATGCCATAGATCCAGACATCCTTCCTTCGTCTTTCATGCAGACGCTGAAATTATACATTAGCACTACAGATAATCTAAATCCATCCTATCTACACCAGTAAATCTCCCAAAGTACCTGCTAAATTCTCCTTCAGATACCACGTTGTGTCAATGAATGGTTTGATCACCTCTTTTTTTTCATACGCAGTGAGTGAATGCTCAATGAACAATCTCCATTTATGAATGAAGGATTTCACAGATAATTCCTTATTGCGTTCCGCGTCTAATCTATCCATGTACATTAGCACCTTCACCGTGCCGATGACTTCATCCAGAGTGGGCAGCAGGGGCTGCAGCCATTTCCTCAGTATGCATTTTTTCGCCGCAAGTAGCACTACATGAGGCCCCTTGGTGCCCACTATAGATGAGTCAGCATCACCTTGGTCCCTGGGGATAAAATGGAATACACATTGTTGGGGTACATTTTCCACTCTAATCTTCCAGGTATCATTAATATATTCACAAATTTGCTCCCAGTACAGTTGTAGCTTACTGCATCCCCATATCCCGGGCAGAAGGTCGGCTTTGGGCAGATCACATTTGGGGCATTGTCTCAAGTAGTGCGCAGGCGCATTGTCATAGGATAAGTTGTAAGCATAGGTCGCCCTGTGAATGATCCTGAATTGTGTTTCTCTCCAATGTTCACTACTGATAGCACATCTAAGCTTATCCATCCCTTCTCGAATCTTAAAGGTAAGTTTATCATCAGCCACCTGTTTTTCCCAGTCCTTGAAGACCGTCTGCGCAACCCCTTCAAGTTTGACGTTCATCAGCTTCCTATATAGTATAGAAATAGAGTCCATATGACTCGCCTGGCTCATCAGATTAGCAAATCTGACAGTGGCGTTCTCAGTTCCCAGTGTCTTTGACTGGGCAGCGCAGAAAGCCTTTATCTGTAAAAACTGTAGATATTGGTTAGGGGGTATGGAGTATCTGGACTGTATTTCCTCCCAGGATAACAGCTTAAGCCCATCAGCTGTCAAGAGGTCACCCAAAGTCCTCACATTTTTCCTCCGCCATTCTTGGAACAACCTGTTGGTTCCTCCCTGTGGAAAAGATGGAAGGGACCACAATGGCATATAGGTGGAGATATAGATCGGTAGCTTATATAATTTCCTGACATGTTTCCATGTCGCAATTGTATCCCGAAGAATCAGCGCTTGTCTGGCTTCCTCTGGAAGCAACGACATCTTAGAATGTAACAGAGCACATAGGTCATGCGGCGCTACTAATTCCTGCTCCAGTGTCCTGTCAGTGTAATGTGAGGTACCCCCCACCCAATCCCGTATATACCGCCACAATGCTGCCAAGTTATAGCCACGAATGTCAGGTAACTGCAGGCCCCCCTCCCATTTTAGCAGGCAGAGCTTTTGTAAGCAATCCGGGGTCTCTTCTTCCTCCATAAAAAAGCTACAAACGCAGATTGCAATTTGCTCACGTCTGTATGTTTCAATAAAAGCGGTATTGTTTGCAACTGATACAGGAGCCTAGCAAAACTTGTCATCTTAATGAGGCTTGCCCTCCCTAGTAACGTCAATGGGAGCTCTTGCCATTTCTGCAGTTCTCCAATAATCCTGGCTATCAAGGGGTCATAATTCAGTTTGTACATCTTAGTTGGAGATTTGCCTATTTTAATGCCTAGATATTTTATATGATCCCGTGCCACCGTTATCAGGTCCTCATCATACCTTACCCCTAAGCCTTTCCCAATATGTAACAGCTGACATTTTGCCACATTTATCCTATAGCCCATGAAGGCCTGCACCCTTTGAAGGGTGTCCAGTACTCTTGACAGATCTTTAGTGGGATCATTCAAAAACAGCAGCATATCATCTGCGAAGCATGTCAGTTTAACCTCTCTATTCCCCACCTTTATTCCTGTATAGACATCCGAAGTCAGCAAATGTCTGGCCAGGGGTTCAAGGGCTATGTTGAACAAAAGTGGGGAAAGAGGACATCCCTGTCTCGTGCCTTTCTTAAGAGGGAACTGAGCAGACAACCAGCCTGGGAGGCAAATCCTTGCCTGAGGGGCGGTATAAATTGCATGGACAAACGCCCTGAAGGGGCCATGAATCCCTATCCTATCCAATACTAAGTCTAACCACTGCCAATTCACGTTGTCGAAGGCCTTTTCGGCATCTAAGGCCAAAAGAGCTTCCCTTCCCACCTCCTCCGTCTGCCGTCTCCTGAGGAGCCAGTCCTGCACCGCTAGAACCGTTCGAATGTTAATCGTGGCTGATCGTCCCTTCACGAATCCAACTTGGTGTGAACCAATGAGCCTGGGCATGATGTTAGCCAGTCTGTTAGCCATTATCTTCGCTAAGATCTTCAAATCTTGGTTGATCAAGGAGATGGGTCTATAGGATCCCGGGAGAGTGGGGTCCTTGTCAGGTTTGGGTATCAGTTTGATATGTGCTAAGTTTCCAGAGGGCATCACGGTCCGAGTATGGATGATCGACTCAAACAACCTCAGTAGACTAGGGACTATTTCTGGGCCCAGAGATTTGTAAAACTCCGCTGGGAAACCATCGGGTCCCGGAGCCTTCCCATTATGTAGGGATTTTATCACCATGCTAATTTCTTTCTCCGTTATAGGAGCGTTCAGCATCAATAAATCCGCCTCCTCAACAGACGGCAGAGTGACAGAGTCTAGGAAGGTTCGACCCCCCTCTATATCGCAGGGATCCCGGGAATACAATTGCTCATAGTAACTTTTGAAAATCTCTAAAGTGATTTTTGGGTCACTAGACAGATCCCCTTTCCCTGTTTGAAGTTTAGGAGGTGGCAACTGTGTTCTCCTACCCTGTGCAAGCCTGGCCAACAGTCTACCAGACTTGTTACCAAATTTGAAAAAGTAAGCCGAGGAATGATCCGCATGGACCCTTTCCAGTTTTTCAGCATAATGGTCATAGTTATGTTTAGCCGTGACCCATTTAGTTTTGTGGGCCTCTGTGGGGTGCTGCTGGAACTCAGTATAAAGTGTTCTTAGATTGTTTGTGGCCTCCAGTAGTTTGGAGCGTGTCTCTTTCTTTTGAGCTATAGTGTAGGAAATGATATGTCCTCTCAGTACAGCTTTAGCCGTATCCCAGAAAAGGGATGGATTGTCCTGGTGCTGCCCATTTGTATCCTTATATGCCCACCACCACCCTAGTACCTTAGATCTAAAAGTTTCATCCATGGCTAAGTATCCTGACAATCGCCATAATATATCTTGTCCCTTTGCGACAACTTCTCTCAGTCTCAATGACACCGGTGAATGATCAGATATCACCATCTCCTCTATCTTCACTGTACATACTTTGGCGGTCAATAAACTAGAGCCCAGAAAGTAGTCTATCCGTGACCATGCACATTGAGAGTGAGAGAAGTGTGTATATTCCCGTTCCATGGGGTTGTAATGCCGCCAGACATCCGTTAAGTTAGTAGCTTCCATCATATGTGGGAGTATGGACAGCGTGCCTTGCTTGTCTGCTCTGCCAATCTTAGTTCGCTTCCTATCTTCCAGGACCGAGTGTACCATATTAAGATCTCCCCCTATCAACACTAAGTTATTGGAGTCCTGTAAGACAAGCCTTTCCAGTTTTCCCATAAAGGGACCTGCTTGCACATTCGGGGCATAAACATTGTAAATTGATAATGTCCCTGCAGGGGTTTCAACGGTTAAGGTGACCATTCTCCCACTATCGTCTGTCTCCGTTGATAGTATTTTGTAATGCAATTTTTTATGTAATAATACAAGCACTCCTTTCTTCTTCCCATCAGATGGAGATCCTATCACCTCCCCCACCCATAATTTCTGCATTCTCCCAAAATCCGTTGCCTCCAGATGTGTCTCCTGCAACAATGCAATATCCGCCCCCAGTTTCTTCAAGTGACGCAAAACCATCATTCTCTTATGGGGAGAACGCAGACCTTTGACGTTCCATGTTACTATGTTCACCATTCTGACTCCTTGCTAGTTCTACACACAAAGGATGGATAGATTATCTGCAGTGCCAAGGAAACCTCCTTTTGTCCCCACCCAACAGAGTAAACAAAACAAAACAAAACAATCTCTTTATCACCAAAGGTGACTGCGAACTTATAACTTCCTGACTTCACTTTTTTCTCGTCTATTTAGAGACTTCGCTATCTCACAATCTCCTGCTCTGCAAACCAACTGAATATACATTAACCCTTTCCGCTAACCCGAGAACCTTTGCATAGTTCACATAAAGAGGCACTCTACTTAGTACCTGGGCAGATAAACAATATGTTGTTCCAAGCCAATCATTTAAAGGCGGTTCAATTAAATAACATCTTAAGGTCCGCCCATGAGAGTCAGGGAAGTCACTGCTGATATAGCTAAACATCAGCTAGATTTGTCACCACAGTATTACAGCCCGTCGACATAGCTACCACATCATGCAGGTCCAACATTTCTTAGAACATGCTCTCAGTACGTTAGTCCCTCCTGGAACGGCGGTCTTCATAGTTTCGATTCCCCCGCCGGCGTGGTGATCGAGGTCTTTGCGGAGCTGGCCTGTCTCTCTGTGACGGTGGCGGTCTTCCTGAAGATGAATTCTGGTCTGGGGACCTCTCTGCTGTGTCTTCCAAATTAAGCATATGTATGATTCCCTCGGCCTCTTCCGGGGTTCCAAAAGTCTCCGCGGAGCCATCATCCTTAAACACTTTTAAGATCGCCGGATATAATAAAGCGAACTTTCGTTTCTTCTTAACAAGGTTGGAGCATATCACTGAAAAAGCTCTTCTCCGCTTTAAAACTTCAGCACTATAGTCCCCAAACAACAGAACCTTATAGCCTCTAACATCAATCGGCTTCCCTCTTTTCTTGAACTGGCCCAATATGTCCGCTTTTTCAGCGTAGTTCAGGTATTTAACAATTGTGGGACGGGGCCTCACCATTTGGTCACTGGTGTAGTTGTCGCCATTTTGATCCAGCCGCACTGGGCCTACACGATGCGCCCTCTCCACCACACAAGGGCTACGAATCCCCAGAGCCTTAGGTATGTCCACAGAACAAATCAAGGGCAGCTGATTAGAAGGCACCGACTCTGGTAGGCCAATAATTCTGATGTTACTGCGCCGGGACCGGTTTTCCAAATCCTCTAGTTTATCACGCAGGCCCGTTGTGGTATTCAACACTGTCTGTAACTGCAGCTGGGACTGGCCCAGTTCGCTCTCCAGCGAGCTGACTTTGTCCTCCAGTTCGGAAATCTGGGACGAGTGTCTAGAGACATCAGCCTGTAGCTGTGATAGCGTGGTCTCCACTGCGGCCTCAAGCGCGGCCTTAATGTCTGCAGCCAGGAGTTTAGCGACTTCCACTGCCAGGGCTTTACATCCAACCCCCAACCCTTGCAGTACCTCAGGCTCTTGATCCAAAGCATCCGGAGCAAGTATCGGCTCGACGGCTTTCAAGGTAGTAGGAGGGGGTTGGGACGAGGATCTGGCTGAGCGCGTGAGACGATCCACTGCTCCCGCCATCTTGTCTTCCTCAGCTGCAGCCTTAAATAGTATTATTATCGCAAACCATACAAGGTGAAGACTAGTGCTTATAATATCAGCCCCTCTAACTCACCCAATAATTCTTAACTTTTATTTTGCTTTGAAACATTCTAAAACCAAAATACACTGGTAGGTACTTAAAGACATAGGGGGAGATTTATCAAAACTTGTGTAAAGGAAAACTGGCTTAGTTGCCCATAGTGACCAATCAGATTTCACCTTTCATTGTTGAGCTTTTTTGGAAATCGAAAGGTATAATATGGTTTCTATGGGCAATTAAGCCAATTTTTCTTTACACCAATTTTGATAATGGAGGGAATTTATGCACTTCAGAATTCTGGCTCGAAAAAATTCACAAAAGTGGCCCTTTGTGACATTTTGAGTCCTTTGAACAAAAAAAAAAATTGTGTTTGGGAATAAAAGGTTAAGGAACAAAAAAAAAAACTGTGTGGATAAATTGAAATGTAAAGAAAGCAATATGAATGGTAAAAGGTATAAAAATGAAGGTGTCGGCCCTTTACAGAGTAATTCACACGTCCGTGTCAGTGCTCAAATCTGTGAGAAGGTGGTCAGTGATGCATCTGTGAAGCTGTCCGTGAAGGATCCGTGTTGGGTCTGTGGTTCAATTTTTTGCTGTCCATGTGCCATCCGTGTTTCACTGACACTGAACAGCTAAAAAATAATTTTCAAAGCATCTCTTTCTAATGATCCGTCAAACATGGATGCAACACGGATGGCATCCGTATTGCATCTGAAGTTTTCGCGGACCAATAGACTATAATGGGCGTGATGGATTCGTGAACATGGACAAAATTGAGCATGCATCTGTGCTGAAAACAAGGACCCGAGGACCGTGCTAAAACATGGATGTCTGAATACACATATTAAAATGAATGGGGACATGTGCTGAAAATGGAGAACACGTAGAGCAAATTTCCGTGAAACACTGACGTGTGAATGAGGCTTAATGAGGGGGGAGTTGCTGACAGCTTTGAGGAGAAAGCAAAGCTATTAAATATTTTTTTTTCTCCAGTGTATTCGCTGTCAGACGAAAATCAGAATGTAAAAGTAAATGCCTCATTAAAAGTGCCCTGTCTGACCCAGGAAGAAGTACAGTGCATCTTAAAAAGATTAAAATAGACAAATCACCAGAACCAGATGGCACACACCCCTATATCCTAAGATAATTAAGTAATGTCATAGCCAGACCCTTATTTCTGATTTAAGGACTCTATACTGACAAGGAGTGTTCCACAAGATTGGCGCATAGAAAATGTGGTGCCAATATTCAAAAAGGGTCCAAAAACAGAGCTTGGAAACTATAGGCCGGTAAATGTAACATCTGTTGTGGGTAAACTGAAGGTTTTCTAAGAAATGCTAACTTGAAGTACCTCAATGAAAATAAGCAAATAACGCCATAATCAGTATGCCTTTATAAGGGATCGGTCATGTCAAACTAATTTAATCAGTCTCTATGAGGAGGTAAGTTCTAGACTTTACCGCAGCGAATCAATGGATGTAGTATATCTTGACTTCTCCAAAGCATTTGATACTGTACCACATAAAAGGTTAGTATATAAAATGAGAATGCTTGGACTGGGGGAAAATGTCTGTATGTGGGTAAGTGACTGGCTCAGTGATAGAAAACAGAGGGTGGTTATTAATGGTACACAGTCAGATTGGGTCACTGTCACTAGTGGGGTACCACATGGGTCAGTATTGGGCCCTATTCTCTTCAATATATTTATTAAAGTTCTTGTAGAAGGCTTACACAGTAAAATATCATTTTTTGCAGATGACACTAAACTGTGTAAAGTAATTAACACTAAGACAACACTATACAACTACAGAGGGATCTGGATAGATTGGAGGCTTGGGCAGAGAAGCAGCAGATGAGGTTTAACACTGACAAATATAAGGTTATGCACATGGGAAATAATAATGCAAGTCACCTGTACATACTAAATAGTAAAACACTGGGTACCACTGACATGGAAAAGGACCTAGGAATTGTAGTGAACAGCAAACATAAGCTGTACACAGTATACAGCCCCACACAGTATACAGGCTCCCCCACACTATACAGCCCCCCCCCACAGTATACAGCCCCCCCAAGTATACAGGCCTCCCCACAGTATATAGTCCCACACAGTATACAGCCCCCCACAGTATACAGGCCCCCACAGTATACAAGCCCCCACACAGTATACAGCACCCCACTAAACAGTAGTTTACAGTATATTAGCATAACAGCCCCTGTCACTTTTTTCTGATGTAATCTTCACAAAAAAATCTCCACAGTTAAGGCAAACTTCTCCTGCAACACTAGTGGTAGGACCTGTGATGACCTCATAACCATGTGACCAGTAATATTGCTAGGTTACTGATCACATGGTGATGATGTCATCTAAGGTCCTAGATCACATTCACAGCTCCAACAGTACAATGCCTGGATTCAGTGCCGGCAGGCATGGCATGGCAGCACCCCCTGTATAGCTGACAGCCTGACACCCGGGGCAGTGGCTAGCAGGGCTCAAGAGGCAGCTGCCTTGGGCCCCCCAGGAGCAACTGGGCCCGGGGCAGCTGCCCCTTTTGCCCCTTGGTAAAGATGGCCCTGTATTTATCCCCAGGACTGTGACTAGGGGACATCTTCTGCGTCTGGAGGAAAGAAGGTTTGTAAAAACATAGAAGAGCATTCTTTACAGTAAGAGCAGTGAGACTATGGAACTCTCTGCCTGAGGAGGTGGTGATGGTGAGTTCACTAAAAGAGTTCAAGAGGGGCCTGGATGTATTTCTGGAGCGTAATAATATTACAGGCTGTAGCTACTAGAGAGGGGTTGTTGATCCAGGGAGCTATTCTGATTGCCTGATTACAGTTGGGAAGGGATTTATTTCCCCTAATGAGAGGAAAATTGGCTGCTACCTCATTTTTTTTTTTTTTTTTTACCTTCCTCTGAATCAACTTGCAGGATAAAAGGCTGAACTTGATGGGCAGATGTCTTTTTACAGCCTTATAAACTGTTACTATGTTTTTACATTTTTACACCACTCTCTCCAGTTTTGAAATGTGTGTTGGAAAGTGGCCATGGTTAGCTATGTTATTGAGTGTCAATCCAGATTTATCACTAAGACTTTTCAAATAGTCGAAAAAAAGGTCACAAGCTCACTCCAGCAGGATGGTGGTGTAGGAAAACTGGAGTCGCATTTCTAGACAGAATTTTTAGATTTCAAGATGCACCAGATTTAACAAACAACACGTGACATTTGATAAATTTGGTACAAAGTACACCACGCAAACTACTGCCAAATTGACTTCAAATATTACCCTCAACTTCCCTCCTGTGTATGCGCACTTTATTCACTGTTATCTGCAATTGTAGCATTCCATGTACAGGCAAGGTGTCTGGAAACCTTCCCAATTATTTACTGTCACATCACAGACCGTGCTTTCCAAAACAACAAACATAGCGCCCCCAACAGGTCTCACTGCATTAGTAGTGTCATCGGGGTATTGGGACACACCAGAACTTAAAGGGGTTTTCTGGGATTTTAATGCTGATGACTTAGGGCTTGTTCACACGAACGTGTGCCCCTGGTTGCCGTATTGCGGACCGCTTTTGTGGATCCGCAATACACGGGCACCGTTCCGTGTGCATTCCGCATCACAGGACACAGTCACTTCAATAGGTCCGCAAATCCGAGGATGCGTAACGGAAGCACGGATCCCTACGGAAGCACTACGGAGTGCTTCCTGGGGTTCCGTTCCATTCATCCGCACCACAAAAAGAAAGCATATGCTCTATCTTTTTGCGGAACAGAAGGATCGCGGACCCATTCATGTGAATGGGTCCGTGATCCCCATGCGGATGGGCCACGGTGGGTGCCCGTGCATTGTGGGTTACAATTTGCAGTTTTACACAATTTGCGGTCTACAGCAAGGGCAGGCGGCAGGGCAGCCAATCAGCAAACGTTTAACTTGTGTGCCCTTAGAAGCCATCACAGCCATGCCTACTATTGGCATGGCTGTGATTGGCCAGTGCAGCATGTGACCCAGTCTCTATATAAGCTGGAGTCACGTAGCGCTGCACATCACTCTGCTCTGAACAGTGTAGGGATGGGATGCTGCAGCTATAAGTGAGAGAATAAGAAATAATCTGATATCAGAACTTGTTAACTCTACAATCTACAGCAATTTTTATTATTTTTTGCTAAAAAGTACATTTGCGCCTTGCACTGCATTTGTGATAGTGAAAGAAATTCTGTTAAATCATCTGTTTAATTGTGGGTGAAAAAATATATTTTTTTTTTTCCATAAAGTACCATTGCGGCCTGCACTGCAAATCTTATAGTGAAATAGAATAAGTAAATCCATCTGTTTCACTGTGGGTGACAAAATCATGCGGTGCATTTCTGACCGTCCAATACAATCGTTAAATACTGCTGTTATATTGTGGTTTGAAAAAAACAACCTTTTTGTGTTAGATACTACATTTGCGGCCTTTGCTGCTTTTCTGACAGTTTAATACAACCGGTAAATACTGCTGTTCTATTTTTGTTTGAAAAAAAAAACCACCCATTTTGTGCTATATAGTACATTTGCGGCCTTTGCTGCATTTCTTACAGTCTAATACAACCGTTTTTGTACCCTGCCCTGAGCCTAGTGACACAGAAAAATAAGCTTTATCCGTCTGTTAGTTAGGTGGCATCGGCGGCCATTTTATGCAAGTTTAGTGCACCAGCACAGAATATGTGCCAGGGACAATTTAATCCTGTTCTTTTAGTTCAGTGGGCAACATATACCCATTTTTTAAGTGCACCTGCACTGCATATGTACCAGGGGAAGGGAAAATAATATAGGTAGGGCTACTTTCACACTTGCGTTCGGGGCTCCGCCTGTGAGTTCCGTTTGAAGACTCTCACAAGCGGCCCCGAACAGATCCGTACAGCCCTAATGCATTCTGAGTGGATGCGGATCCGCTCAGAATGCATCAGTATGGCCCCGCTTGGCCTCCGCTCCGCTCAGCAGGCGGAGACCCGAATGCAGCTTGCAGCCAACCGGATCCGTTCAGACTTACAATGTAAGTCAATGGGGACGGATCCGTTTGAAGTTGACACAATATGGTGCAATTTCAAACGGATCCGCCCCCCCCATTGACTTTCAATGTAAAGTCTGGACGAATCCGTCAGACTAACTTTCAGACTTAGAATTTTTTCTGAAATATAATGCAAACGGATCCGTTCTGAACAGATGCCATTGTTTGCATTATAGGAGCGGATCCGTCTGTGCAGACACCAGACGGATCCGCTCTGAACGCAAGTGTGAAAGTAGCCTAATCTGTCTGTGGGTTCACGGACCCAGGGGGTGACATAGTCACATATTTTTCTATAAAGTGCCACTGTGTTGCATATGTGAGTGTAATCAATGCAATAAATCCATCTCTTAAAGTTTTTGGGGGGACAAATTAAATTTTATTTGCTAAAAAGTACATTTGCGCCCTGCACTACGTTTGTGATAGTGAAAGAAAATCAGTTAAATCCATGTTTAATTTTTGGATGAAAAAAATCATATATTTTTTTTGCCATAAAGTATCTTTGCGGCCTGCACTGCAAATCTGATAGAGATACAGCATATAATCAGTGAATGCAACTGGGACATTGTGGGTAAAAAAAAGCACACTTTTTCCCCCCAATAAAGTACCTTTGCTGCCTGCGCTGCAAATCTGATAAATAAAATCAGTAAATCCATCTGTTTCATTGTGGGTGAGAAAATCATATTTGTCCTTCCATAAAGTACCTTTGCATTTCTGACATCCAATACAACCGTTAAATACTGCTGTTACATTGTTGGTTGACAAATTGACATTTTTTGTGACAGTGAAGTAATTGTATTAAATTCGCCTGTCACACTGTTATATAACCTGAAGAAAATGAGAGTAAGGCCGGGACAGCCTTACTGTCAGTGAACTTAATTGTTGTCTATTGGTGATTACATTGTCGCCTGACCTAAACCATCTGTTAGTTTGGTGGGTCATTGCAAAGAATGATGAGACCTGTGGCCTGTGTGTAGTTTGGAGGAAAAGGCCGTGGTCGCACAGAGCCACCAGCACAGCAAAAGAGGGAGCAGGGTGCATAAGCGGAGCGGGCGTCCCCTAGACAGTATGCAGCGTCCCACTAGCTTATGTGGGAACTGCAAAAGCTTTTTGTTGTCATCTGTAATATCATGCTGCATTGTATTATTATGTAAAATCCCTTTTTACCAGGCTGTCAGGTGCACTACATGCATTTCACCACTAGATGGGGTATCACCACAGTATATATAGGGCAGTTCAGGCCTAGTTAGGGTTGCTGATAGTTGAGAGGAGACGTAGGAGGTGAAGGAGTGAGAGTGCAGCTGCTAGCTGTGTTTAATGCAAGGAAATTTAAGGGAAACAGAGTGCATAAAGACACAAAGGACAACAGCAGAGTTGAGCGGACACCTGGATGTTCGGGTTCGTCCGAACTTCAGAAAAAGGTTCGAGTTCGGGAACCGAACTTGACCCTGAACCCCATTGAAGTAAATGGGGACCCGAACTTTTGAGCACTAAAATGGCTGTAAAAATGTAATGGAAAGGGCTAGAGGGCTGCAAATGCCAGCAAAATGTGGTTAAGAGCATGGCAAGTGCTCTGCAAGCAATTGTGGATAAGGAAATGATTTTAAATAACATAAAATACGTAAAAATAAAATATAATAATCTTGATCTAGGAGGACGAGGTCCATATGGAGGAGGAGGAAGTAGATATATATAGTATGTACTGAGTGTGCCTTATTGTATTTAAATTAAGATTTAACTTTTAATTTATATCTATTAAAAAGATATTTGAGACTTTGTGGAATAAAGTAAATTCCTGCGCTTTATAGGGAGGGTAGTATAGGTGCTGGATAATTAGAGTGTATTCCTACTGGAATGCCTGCAGGGGATGTAATACATAGAGGGAATGGGTCTGAATGGACCAGTAACTTTCCCTATATATTAACCCTACTTGGCCTGGTCTAATGAGTGGAGGGGCCTCACTGGCTGTAGTCGGGGCACTCGTCCTTAAAAGGACGACCCCCAGCCTCCGGAACCTCGGACCTACACTTAATGTCCCTATGCTCTTACCTCCCTGATGATAGGCATGCTCTGTGTCCTCTTCCGACGCGTTTCACCAGGTAAGGGCCTGGCTCTTCAGGGAGAATTGAGGATCGTTTGGGCGCCTGGAGCAGTGGCTGTGCGCCTATTAGGATCAAGCGGCAGTGGCAAACTAACGATTAGTTTCTGTCTCTTTATGTGTGCCTAGCTCCACCTGTGATTCGACTGACCAATCCGTCAGCATGTGGGATGTGCACTCAAACTTTTCCCCCCTCCCCTAGTTACCTGTCAGATCCAGGCGGAGAAGTGTTCAGCCAGATGCCGCTTTCTTACTTGAGCGGTCTCGCTACTCTCCGCCGCTAAACCAGAAGTGACATGGTACTGGGGAGTGGCTAGTTGTCAAGGGGATCTCACACCGCGTCCCCGGCAGGCTCTCTGCATCGTAAGGTTCTGGTCCGCAGTGGCTCTAATATCATCTAATACTAGATAAGATTCAAAAAGAGGAGTTAGTAGATGTACATTTGCATCTTATGTCACCCCTAACTAGTATCGATGTTTAAAAGCATTTTTTGTCTACATTCAACAGAATAGCCAGGCTGAATGCATCTGGCATTGCAAATCATACTGCATGATTATTCTAAAAAATATACATAGGATATTCTAATAGAGATCCTTCTATACTTTATTATTGGTATGGTTCACTTATATAATATTTTTGGTAGTCCAGGAAGGAACTGATATGGTGATATATCGGGTCCATTTTTATATGTGCATGCACACATATATGTAGTTGTGTGAGGCGCTTACGGTAGTACAGTGAAGAACCCTAGGAAATCAGGGAATAAGCGTAGTCGGTTGTGGTGTGCCGAAACCGAGGATGAGGTAGGCCTGAGAAAGAAGAGGGCCCACCCAAGGATAGAGATATGGAAGAAATGAGTTGTAAATGAGTGGAGTGGTGGGAGGGTCAAAGCTCAGACCTCGGACGGTGCAGGAGCCAGGTAAAGGGGGTGCCCTAAATAGGCTGGAGGCGGACCTCAGCCCCTCCCACAAATCCAGGCAAACTGCCTTCACACTTGTGTGAGGCGCTTACGGTAGTACAGTGAAGAACCCTAGGAAATCAGGGAATAAGCGTAGTCGGTTGTGGTGTGCCGAAACCGAGGATGAGGTAGGCCTGAGAAAGAAGAGGGCAAAAATGAAATAACCAGTTATTGTAGTCAAATATACATGAATAGCTCAACCCGACATGTTTTGGAAAGTATCTCTTAACTCTTGTGTTGGATTGGGAATGTATCGCGAGTAAGCGGATGACTTCCAGCGCCCCAATTCCCGATGACATGAGTAGGGGCGTTGGCACTGGAGGCCGTGGATGCGGCTCCAAAGCGAAAGGAGTGCCCTGAGTAGTTGGCTGCGTGAGGCCCAGTTGTGTGAGGGATGACCTGACAAGGGTCATGAAGGTGGTGGTGGTGAGTACCGAACCATGTAGTGAAGTAGCGGTTGAGAGGGTAGAACTTGTGACGTTGTCTGTAAGCATCCAGAACCCCGACTGGACACCATCTGTTGTGCGTGGGGTGATATGAAATGTTGACGGGTAAGTGCTGACTACTCTTGGAGTGAGGTAAGGTCAGGACGTAATGATCCATGTGTTTTGCCAAGTGGGAGACAAGAAGACAAGGTGTGGCTTGGGTCGTGTAGGTTGTAGTGAATTCCCCGGGCCTCAGGAACCGTAAAAGGCCAAGTAAATTTCTGTTTTGAGGATGGAGTTGGTATCTGCTTCAGAAGGCTTGGCGTCTAGTAATTCAGATAATGCCTCGAAAATATGATTGTTAACGGGTAGCCTCTGGGCAGGACGTGCGGGTTCCGCTTCCGAATACCTCTGAGTATGGTTTTGATCTGGTGAGAGGCCACGCAACTGATGTTATTAGGGTGTAAGATTTGCATGTGGTGTAAAATGCCAGTGAGATGGAGTGTGATGGCGTTGTATGACATTTGAGTTTAAGGTGGCAAAAAGAAGCAACCCCAGAAGAGAAGACATGACAAAAGGGGGCGTGATGTTGTGCCCCAGGAGGAATCTGACAACCTAGAAATTAAAAGTCAGAGAAAATGATAACGTGAGAGAGACTCTAATGGCGCAAGCCATGCGTGCGAGTCACCACAAGATAATGTATTGCAAGCCACAGATGACCGAGCCATGCGAGCGGGTCTGAAGGCAGAAAAGACATGGAACCTGCTGGTTGTGGGACCACGCAGCCGGCCTCGACTGGCGGAGTTATGTGTGTGGAATTGAATGGGGAAGCGATACGTGAGACTCTAATGGCAGAGCCATATGTGTGAAAGTTGACAGAGAAGCCATGCGTGAGAGACTCTAATGGCGGAGCCATGCGTGAGAGACTCTAATGGCGGGGTTGTGTGTGTGAAATTAAATACGGAGAAGCCATGCGTGAGAGACTCTAATGGCGGAGCCATGCGTGAGAGACTCTAATGGCGGGGTCGTGTGTGTAAAATAATATGGAGAAGCCATGCGTGAGAGACTCTAATGGCGGGGTCGTGTGTGTGAAATTAATACGGAGAAGCCATGCGTGAGAGACTCTAATGGCGGAGCCATGCGTGAGAGACTCTAATGGCGGGGTCATGTGTATGAGATATATGCGGAGAAGCCATGCGTGAGACTCTAATGGTGGAGCCATATGTATGAACATTAATACGGAGAAGCCATGCGTGAGAGACGCTAATGGCGGAGCCATTCGTGTAAAAAATAATACGGAGAAGCCATGCGTGAGAGGCTCTAATGGCGGGGTCATGTGTGTGAAATTAATACGGAGAAGCCATGCGTGAGACTTTAATGGCGGAGCCATGCGTGAGAGACTAATGGCGGAGCCATATGTGTAAAATGCGGAGAAGCCATGCGTGAGAGACTCTAATGGCAGAGTCGTGCATGAGAGATTCTACTGGCGAAGCCATATGTGTGACACCAAACGGAGAAGCCATGCGTGAGACTAATGGCAGAGTCATATGTGTAAACTAACACGGCAAAGTGATGCGTGAGAGACTCTAATGGCGGAGTTATGTATGTAACACTGAACGGAGAAACCATGCGTGAGACTAATGCGGAGTCATGTGTGTGACACTAACCGGAGAAGCCATACGTGAGAAAACTCTAATGGCGGAGTCATATGTGAGAGACTCTAATGGCTGGGTTATTGTGTGAAACCAACGGCGAAGTGATGCGAGAGAGTCTCTAATGGCGGAGTTATTGTGTGAAACCAACGGCGAAGTGATGCGTGAGACTCTAATGGCGGAGTTACAAGTGTGACCTAAACGACGAAGTAATGCATGAGAGTCTATAATGGCGGAGAAATGTGTGTAAAACTAAACGGCGAAGTAATGCGTGAGAGTCTGTAATGGCGGAGAATTGTGTGTAGACTAAAACGGCGAAGTAATGCGTGAGATTCTGTAATGGCGGAGAAATGTGTGTGAAACTAAACGGCGAAGTAATGCGTGAGAGTCTGTAATGGCGGAGAATTGTGTGTAAACTAAAACGGCGAAGTAATGCGTGAGAGTCTGTAATGGTGGAGAAATGTGTGTGAAACTAAACGGCGAAGTAATGCGTGAGAGTCTGTAATGGCGGAGAAATGTGTGTGAAACTAAACGGCGAAGTAATGCGTGAGAGTCTGTAATGGCGGAGAATTGTGTGTAAACTAAAACGGCGAAGTAATGCGTGAGAGTCTGTAATGGCGGAGAATTGTGTGTAACCTAAAACGGCGAAGTAATGCGTGAGAGTCTGTAATGGCGGAGAAATGTGTGTGAAACTAACCGGCGAAGTAATGCGTGAGGGACTCTAATGGCGGAGTTATGTGTGAAACACCGAAACGGAGAAGCCATGTGTGAGACTAATGGCGGATTTGTATGTGAAACACTAAAATGGAGAAAGCCATGCGCGAGAGACTCTAATGGCGGAGCCAGGCGTGAGACTCAAATAGCGGGGTCGTATGTATGCAACTGAACCGGAGAAACCATGCGTGGGAGACTAATGGTGGAGTCGTGGGTGCGTGCTAAACCGGAGAAGACACGCGTGGGAGACCAAATGGTGGAGTGCTGTGAGTGAAACTAAAACGGAGAAGCCATGCGTGGGCGACTAATGGCAGAAATAAAAATTATTATTTTTTTTTTTATTTATTGATGTATTTATTTATTTATTTTTTATTATTATTATTATTTTTTGTTTATTTATTTATTTATTTTTTATTATTATTATTTATTTATTTCTCTTTTCATATGGCGGGTTTATTTATTTTAATTTTTTTTTCCTATGGCGGGTTTGTTTTTTTATTTTTTTTGTTTTTTTTTTTCCTTTCCATATGGCGTTTTTTTTTTTTTTTTTTTTTTCCATGGGGGTTTTTTTTTTTTTTCCCTATGGCGGGTTTCTTTGGTGATTGTGTGATGCGTTTTGAATGGTGTGGATTTTTATTGTGGTGCGAAATGAGCCCCCGTGACGTGGAGGAAGGTGTGATTCGCAGACCTTTTTTTTTTTTTTTTTTTGTGCCAGGACTATATGGCGGGTTTCTCTTCTATGACCCTGAGGGAAAAAATTTTTTTTTTTTTTTTTTTTTTGGGACTACATGGCGGGTTTCCTCCCTATGATACTATGGAGCTTTAATTACATAATTTTTATTTTTCCTTTATCGGGGTACGCGGGTGATGTGGCGGGTTTTATAATGAAGGGGGCTGTGGCCTGGTGTGGTGGGGGGTGTAGGTGTGATGGGGAACAGTCTGAGCCCCTCCTGGGTTGCGCCGCCTGTGGGAGGGGGGGCAGTGGCTGCAGCCTGGGGCAGAGTATTGTGGTTGGACCGGGGCCGAGCAGACCTGTGGCGGCCCCCTCCCCACACACCAGCCGCACCAGCGGACGGCCGTCGGGATACCGCGCACGCGCCGACGCCGCCGCGCATGCGCAGTACCCCGGCCGCGCGTGCGCAGACTAGGGACCGGGACGCGGGCGGCCGCCATCGGCAGCGCGGCAGGAGAAGCAGCGGGACGGGCCGGTGCAGCGGTGGGGAGAACGGGGAAGTCCGTAGCAGCAGCGCTGAATGTGGAGGGGGAGAATGTGTGGTGTTGCTGGAACGAGCCAACCTGTGGGCAAGTGTGAGTGTTTGTGAACATGCCGCTGTGATGAACGAGGGCAGGCATGATGTGAAATGAGCAGGAATGGGGGGGGGGGGGGGGGAGAGCCCAGGAGACAACCTGCCTGCTTGCTGCAGGGGTACAGACCGGAGTGGTGGTGTGGTGTGACCAATCTTCATGTGAACAAGCCTGCTAGACATGAAATGATGGTGACTTGTGACGAAAATTGTGACCTGAATGTGTGTGAGAGAGATGTTGGTGAGGAGGGGAAACGGCGTTGGTGGCCGCCATGGGAACCTGGTACACGTGCTGGTGGTGCTAGGATTCGGGATGCGGTGTGGTACGCGTGCATGCATGACCGGAAATGGAGGCAGACATGAAAACCGTGACTTGGAGTGAAACTGTGACATGGTTGAAATGAAAATAGTGAAATGAATTGAGCTAGTACAGGGGGCAACCGTGAGGCCCTGTGCTGTACCGCAGACATGAAATAATAGTGACTTGTAACGAGAATTTGTGACATGAGTGCAAAGTTTGGTGAAATGAAATGAGCCGGTACAGGGGGCAACCGTGAGGCCCCAGCTGTACCGTATGGATGACTCATAGTATACCGGGCAAACGTGACCCACAGTGAACCGAGTAACGTAAAACTTCCAAGACTCAGCAACTCGCAGGTAACTCTCCAGTAACTCCACCAGCGACTTCCTCCTTCAAAGCTCAGACCTCGGACGGTGCAGGAGCCAGGTAAAGGGGGTGCCCTAAATAGGCTGGAGGCGGACCTCAGCCCCTCCCACAAATCCAGGCAAACTGCCTTCACACTTGTGAGCGCATGCATATAAAGAGGCCTCCACATGCAAACATACATACATGTAAACCCCTATATGCATACGTACATGCGTGCATGCATGCGCACACGCACTCCACGCCTCCATTTACATAGTCGCGTACAGTGCGGGTTTTACAGGAAGGGTTTATAAGACAGGTATTCGGTAAGACCGTTTGGTGTTACTGATTTCATTTTATAGATCCATCGAGTTTCAGCCCTCAGAATCATTTTATCCCAGTCACCTCCCCTCCTGGGTCTAGGCACCTGTTGGATGCCTATGAATTTGAGACAGGCGGTGTTGCCGCCATGGCAAAGGTTAACATGCCGTGCCACTGATGTGTCTTTATTGTTTTGAATGTCATTAAAGTGGTCTCTGATACGTCGTCTGAATTCTCTTTTTGTTTTCCCTATATAGTCAAGGGGGCAGGAGCATTGTGCCAGGTATACTACTCCCATTGTTAAGCAGTTCACATAATCACGAATGACGTAGTTTATGCCGGTATATGAACATGTAAAGGTCTTGGTCTTGGATACCTGGCTACACGCTACGCACCTACCGCATTTATAGGTACCAGTGGGTTTCTTTGACAGCCAATTACCAGGGTTGGTGGGAGGCTGGTAATGGCTGTTAACCAATCTGTCTTTGAGGCTTCTTCCCTTCCTATAGGTGATCATGGGGTATGGTCCTATCATATCCTCCAAATCTGGGTCCGTTTTGAGGATATCCCAATATTTTGAGAGTACCTTTCTGACCTCCTGATGAGCATCATCATCATCAAAGGTCCCAATGATGCGAGTGTTGTTTGCTGATATGATAGGTTCCAGCCTCTTTCTCTTTGGTATGAGGAGCATGTCTCGATTTTCTGAGCATGCTCCCTCATAAGCTACCCTGAGTACTCCGTCTGGGTATCCCCTCTCTCTAAATCTGTACCTAAGATCCTTTGCTGCACTCTCCCAGCACCAGAGGGTCCACTAACACCACCACGACCATGTCCGCGTCCGCGTCCCTTACTAGATGTTTTCCTCATTGTTACTGTTCACCACAATAAGAAAAAAATTATTTGGCCCAATGCATTGAATTCAAATTCAGGCCTTTTTTTCTAACACTATCTGGCTATCTATTTAGGTACCGTATTACACTAATATAGGCACAGCAGTAACGACAGATTTAGCTGAATATAAATTGTAGGCCTAGTATTTAGGCCCTGGATGACAAGTATACATAATATAACCTTTTATGGATAGATTTAAAGTAGGCCTGATACAGCAGAAACCAGAAGAAAAACTGTGCTTTGGCGGACACTAAATGAATTGACCAGCCTCAGCAGTAAACACAGATTTAGCTGAATATAAATTTTAGGCCTATTATTTAGGCGCAGGGTGACAGGTATACGTTTACGGACAGAATTAGACTTGGAAATGCACGGTAGCGTGTGAAGTTATTGAGGATGACCCTATCCGCACTTTCAATCTAATATACCCTTTTATGGATAGATTTAAAGTTGGCCTGATACAGCAGAAACCACTGATTTATGGAATTGCTAAGTTGGGAATTGTATTTCAACCCAGAACAAAAATATATCCTTTGCCAGACAGCAGACAGTATTACAATTGGCTAGCCACAGCTGAAACACCAGATTTAGGGTACTGCTATTTTGGCAATTGTATTTCACCCCTCAATAAAATAGCAAGCACAGCCAAGCCCCTGATGTAGGATATAGCAAAAAAATAACCATACTATTGATGGTTAAATGGACTTGGTGGCAGCTTGTGTTGGCGCACCACAAGACACAGAATGGCCGCCGATCACCCCAGAAAAAAGTGACCTATAAGCGCTCTGGGCAGCCTAAAAACAGTGAGCAATTAAATAGCAGCAGTTCAATGATCCACAGCTGTAGATCGATCACTGAATGAAGTCTTTTGGAGGAGTTAATCACTGCCTAATCTCGCCCTAACAACAGCTGCAACCTCTCCCCACACTGATCAGAGCAGAGTGACGTGCGGCGCTACGTGACTCCAGCTTAAATAGAGGCTGGGTCACATGCTGCACAGGCCAATCACAGCCATGCCAATAGTAGTCATGGCTGTGATGGCCTCTTGGGGCAAGTAGTATGACGCTTGTTTATTGGCTGCTTTGCAGCCTTTCAAAAAGCGCCAAGAAAGCGCCGAACACCGAACCCGGACTTTTACGAAAATGTTCGGGTCCGTGTCACGGACACCCCAAAATTCGCTCATCTCTACTTCTAAGGGCACAAGAGTAAAACGCTTGTTGATAGGCTGCTCTGCAGCCTTTCAAAAAGATAACAATGGAGAAGAAATGATAGCGGCACTCACCCGGGTGTAGCAAAAAGATGTCTTTAATCTAGGAAAGACGAGTTCAAAGTAACAGCAGGCTGGGGCGGATACAGGCGTGGGTGCTGAGTGCTCAGCTGGCGACAGCCGTTTCGCGCACCTTGCGCTTCCTCTGGCCTCTGATCACATCACGCTACCTCTATGTTCCCTTTTAGAACAGATCTCCAGCTATCTAGAAAGACTCTGAAGCTGGAGCAAATTAGTAATCAGTAATCAAGCTAGACAATAGTAGCTGCAAAACTAAATACAAGTACCGGACATAATACTATGTACAGGCTGTCATTAGAATTCTCAGCAACACAGACAAGAGTGATATCTATTGCAGCGGCGCTGGTACAGGCAGATCCATGGTACGGCCATGGGTACGCTGGTATCTTGCACCTTTGCCAATTTATTTATATCAGTTTTTGAGGACCGTTTTGTATATTCCACTTCAAATCCGTACCTTCTGTACATTAAATTATATTTACGCTACGTGTTCATGGTGTGGTAGGGCTCCAGGCAGCTGTGTGAAGAGTTTGTGCATTTCGTTAATGACCATAATGACATGAACATGAGATTCACTATGAATTTTGGAGGTGGATCACTAGAATTTCTTGATGTCATGGTCACTATTGAGAATAGCACATTAGTCACCAAAGGCTATCGTAAGCCCACGGCCACCAATTCCCTGTTGCACCATGACAGTTACCATCCACGTAGTGTAAAACGTGCAGTGCCGTATGGCCAATTTATTAGGCTCAGGTGCATAAATAGTATGGAGATGGGCTATAGACAACAGGCCCTAGAACTCAAGAATAGGTTATTACAGAGGGGGTACCCTGAAAACATTCTGGATGTGGCATTAACAAAAGCAGGCCGCTTTACTCAGAAGGAGCTGCTTGAAGGCAAAAAGAAAAAGAAAAAGAAAAGGAAAAATGCTAATGAATCAAAAAATAATATGGAGAGATTTGCTTTTGCCTTCAGGTTTAGCCCTTTAGCGGATACCATTAGACAGGCCATATTTAAAAACTGGGAGATTCTCAAGAACGAAGAGGGATTACAGGATTTAGCAGAAAACAAACCACTTGTCACCTTTAAAAGATGTCATACTATCAGGGATAAATTAGTGAGGAGTAGATTGAGGGATATGAGAACTAAAAATTGGCTGACTGAGAACACCCCAACAGGCAGCCACAGATGCGGAAATTGTTCTTTTTGCAAATATACAGTACAGATCAAAAGTTTGGACACACCTTCTCATTCAAAGAGTTTTCTTTATTTTTATGACTATGAAAATTGTAGATTCACACTGAAGGCATTAAAACTATGAATTAACACATGTGGAATTATATACATAACAAAAAAGTGTGAAACAACTGAAATATAGTCATA